>NC_080865.1:1552001-1862402 GCF_030435755.1 Ochotona princeps | reverse complement strand
GGAGCTGCCTCTAAGAACTGAAAAGCTAAATTTGTTTAATATTCCTCTGGTTCTACTACAGGTCAGGAGTGCAGAGAAATTCTCCACCTTCTTAGAATGTTTGAGGAAGACTTTAAGTGTAACTTGTTATTTATAGATTTTAATGACCTTAGACATTAGAAAAGCCATAGAAATTTGTGGTGGCATCCAAGGACGACTCTGACACCCTCTTAAAGGAGGTTGTGTGTATAGAGCAAGGGGGATCTCAGGGTGGAGCAGGAGGATAAGAGGAGCCCTCTATCCTAGTCCCGGAGACCCCCGGAGGCCTCCCATGTGCTTTCGCTGCAGAAGCAGTGGATATCTGCCTCATCAAGGACATCGAGAACCGTATCCCGACTGCCAAGGAGATCACAAGGAAGATGAGTGCCCTTGGAGGCCGAGAACTCTGAGGTCAGTCCTTTCCTATTGGATTTCTCACAAGGGATTGAAGCAGCCCAGTACCCTGCTCATAGGGTCTGGTGACCTGGGAACTTAAGCCAGGAGCCCCGGGAGGCACTCAGAGAGAAAAGGATTGTAGGAGGAGCTTCCTCTAGTTCTTAACTAGTTCCAGCCTTGGCTCTCAACCCTCTCTTACACCAACCATCAGGGTTGCTTGTGAGTCCCATGTAGAGTTAAATTCTTCCTCACTCACTAAGTTGTTGGGGATTTCCCTGCTCACCTACCTAAAACTTTTCTATTCTTCAATTGTTAAATGCAAAACTGTGCTTAACCTCTATAAACTGCAAAATTTAAATTGGGTTAAGAATCTCCCTGAAAAGCTTTTATTAATTTAAAACTGTTAATGCTAAACAAGATGTAACTGTAAAGAACTTTGATGTTATGTTTGAACTCAGCTGCTATGTATGTCAATGTTGGTCTTTACACTGTTCCTGTGCCACTCTGCTTTCGGTTAAATAATATTGTTTCTCCCCATTTTTCTGCTCTCCCAAGAGCATGTTTCCCCTACATACATCATTCAGGCCTAATTTTACAAAACACAGAAGGGGGATTTGTAGGAGGACATTGTGACCCGAAAAGGTCAGTGAGCACAGGACTACAGTTGGTTGGATAATATTTGGAGGAGAATAACCAAATGGCTACCTTTTGTATACCTTATTGGATATCATCTGCATATGTATATGAGAACACCTGGTGGAATATACAAGACAAAAGGAGTTCCAAACAAGCATTAATGGTTTTGTTGATAAGCTCAGCACTTCCTCCCTTATCCTATATGACCCTCAGAGTATAAAGTCTGATGCTACTAATAAACCTTGGCTTTTGACCATCAGTCAGGGGTCCACGCGTGTTATTATCGGCTCCGTGCACCAAGTCCATCGCTGCGGGACAGCGACAGCTTGTACATTAAAAGTAACATCACAACACCTCGTGAAGGAGGAAGGACAGATTGGAAATTAGGTGGTGAGAGAGAAGTGAGTGGCTGTCATTTTCAGGAAATTTTTGGAGAGCAGTAGTGTTCACCTGGAAGCAGCAGTCCATTGAGAACTGCTGTTTCTCCTGCACTCTCATGAATAAAGTGATAGTAAAGTATCTTAAAGCAAAAATGCAGGCTCAAGATGAGAGAACCTTAAACATGGACAGAGCTCATAACTGAAGAGTGGGGAAGATGTTGCTCACTCCTCTCTCGCCAGGATCAGAGGCCATCATCTTCAGGGTCCCCAAGCACTTCTCCCAGGTCTCAAGTGCCAAGACCAAAGACTCATCACCTCTTTCCCTCCTTTTGCTTTGCAGGCTTGTGGGAAGCAAGCAGTGGCCCATGTTCTGGTTCCGTCTTGTCTGAGGAAGCAGGCATTCTTGCACATAGATAGCTTATGGCATACAGATTTGTCCAAAGCTTTCATTGTAAACTCCAAAGTAAGTTTTCCTTTGCTCCAGAATCTCAGCTTTGTTCCCTAGTGTCCCCATGACATATTCATAACGGGGTCAAACTATCTAGCCACTGGACATTTCAGTATAAGGGTACTTCAAAAGTTTGTGGAAATAAAAATTAAAAGGGGCTTTTGGTACAAAAATTTTGAAATACAAGCATAATTTTTTTCCATAATATATATTTTCCATGAGGCTTTCTGAAGACCCCTTACATGTAAGCATTTCAAACATTTTTTGTCCCCAAATAAATATCTTATCATTCCTTTCTGCATGAACTTATTGAAGCCCCTCGCATATGTACATGTCTGAGTATGTTGTGAACTCTCATGTGTAGCATTTGGGGGGGCAAACTCAATGTCATGACTTAAGTGCCCCCCCCGCCTTTTAAAACTTTTACTTCTGTTTTACTAAAATTCTCTTTCGGTATATCAAATAGGAAGGCCTTGAGCTTTGTGCTTTACTGACAG
This sequence comes from Ochotona princeps, assembly GCF_030435755.1. NCBI lineage: Eukaryota > Metazoa > Chordata > Mammalia > Lagomorpha > Ochotonidae > Ochotona > Ochotona princeps. Next base: position 1,860,027 of record NC_080865.1, on the reverse strand, counting down.
GAAAATGCAGGCAGGAAGAAAAATTATGCTACTAAGTAGTTTCCCCAAAATTTCACAGACTTCAAGTGCAAAGACTGCCCCAACCAGCCTTTTTTTGTCTTCCCCTGGAGAGAACTGTTGATTACTTGTGTTGTCTCCAGTGGAAAAAAATTCTTACTTCTTTCTTATCTTCAAAAACCCTAGCCTCACATTTTACAATGGAATATAATTTTAAACATGTCAGATCTGGATCTAGTCAGAACTGCGAAGTCATAATTCAAAATAAGTGACAGAGTTAAAGCAGATGGTGATGGCAAACAATGAGGTTTCATTCATTTATTCTTTCCTTTGGTTATGCACCAAACACTTCCTGGATGCTTCCATTTCCTGAGTGCAAACATTCACTGGGTGCTTAGGCCTCTGTGCCATGCCGGAGATAGAAAAGGCAAGAAGACAGAAACAGCACTCCCAAGGGGTGCAACTAGTGGGGGAGACACACACGTGAACAAATCACTGCAGTGCAGTGCTACGCAAGCTCTAATAGAGATAAGAATTAAGTGGTATTCAGAATCCCAAGCGATTAGCATCGTCTGGGAGGAATACAGAGTGGAGCGGGATTCTCAAAGCCACAGGAGCTTCGGGGCTCTTGGTTCTCACAGCTCAGACCCAGAAACACTGAAGCTGAGACCGGAGCAGCACCACGTGGTTCAAAGATCAGAGCAGCCTTCCAATGAAGAGACCCACAAACCGGCTGTAAGAAAAGAAGTGCCCTTCAGCAGCCCTGAAAATCAGGCTGCAGGAGAAGGAATGTGGAAATTATGCTGCCTGTTTTTCAAAGCTGACTTGTAATTTTCACTCTTTGGCAGGGCTCAGTTTATAAAGAGGAAGTGGAAGATTTTTAATATATTTCCTATAAAGAAAAGTCCTCAACTGGGTAAGATGAGCCACAGTCTCCAGGGCACATGGTGCTAATAAAGTTAAACAGCCATTCTCCAGGGCTTCATAAGCTCCCCCTGCCCCCTCTCTCTGGAACGGTTGAGAATTTGCTCTCTAAGCACCATTCTGTGCTGAAGACACCCAGTGCTGGCCTTTTCCCAGAGGAAGTGCTTTGGACTGTGGTGGTCCTAAAATAAATCAGCTTTTCTGAGAGGTGCTTGAGGGAGTAAAACGTGCAACACACGCTATCAGTCTGGGATGGAGTCCTTGTGAACAGCAGAGAACTTAAAACTTGATCAAGATTGTGGTGCTCATTAAGGAAGTGAAATTGAGCCAGATTTGGAGGAAAGCACTATAGTAATTACAGAGTTACGAAGATTTAAAAGCTATGCGCCTGGGCACGCAAGGCGCAATGCGCTTCCTCTGGGTTCAGAGACACCGCAATTATAGGGCTTAAGGGCAGCAAAGCACTGAATTCGAACTCCCCATTAGTTTGATTAATCACTGATGTTAAATACAGACACTGGAAATGGCCTAGTCTGGTTTGTGTCTTTTCCTGGTCCCCCTCCCCTTTCTCACCCTCAATTTCCTTTACCAAATTAGGGGGTCCAGGAAGAATACAAAACTTGGATTAAGGATAAGAAATTGGTTGCAAGAAAGTTAAAACTTCCTGCAGCTTAACGACTTCTCTACATCAGTGTTGATTTTGCCAAAAGTTGTATAAATAGCATGTTCTTTCTTCCCAGGCTGTTAAATGTTAATAGTGCAACAATGGCATGTTAGTAAATCTAATAAGAAAACCAGGGAATAACGTACTTTATGTGGGCTCATAGTAAGTTAGCGTTGCCATACGAAGCTAACTGGAATAATCATATGTAATACTGTAGTAGATAGGCTAGGCCACACTAACATCAACCAAAAGAAAGGTATTTACCCAAGTAGCAATAATAGATGAGAGTCTTATTCTTTGGAAAGACTTATTTTACACTCCTCTCATCAACTTGACTAATAACTCTTCTTGCAGTAATGGTGTTTTGCCCTTTACAATGGTACTGCTCATTAGGTAAGTTTTTGGAGTCAGAATATTTGATTTGGTGCCTCATCCTAAACACAAGCAAAAACTACAGCTAATTTTATGGATAGGGGACACAAAAGTATGAAAAAGTTAACTTACTAATTCAAAACCAGCGTGACCAACCACTGAGAAATACAGTTCTCAACACAAAGGAACTTCATTGGAAGAGCCAACATTTAATTGTATGCTAATAGGACCCAAGAAGGAAAAGGGGATTTTGTCAGTGGGAAATTTTATAACCAAAAGAGTCACTGAAATCCACTAGTGTCGCCCTTTTAGTATTTGTGCATGAGCTATGGCACTGTTGGGGTCAAATGTGGGACAGCTAACTTGTCATGCCTCTTTAATTATTTTTGTAGGTGTTTTGTTTCTTCTCAATTGTAAAGATCCAAGAATAACAGCCCAGTGTACAAAGCAGTCATTTTTATTTCTCATCCTGTCTCAGTGGTCTCATATAAGGTTCAATAAGAGTCTGGCAATAATGAAGGCTTCTCCATGGAGAAATCCAAGACTGACCATAAGGCATGATAGCACCTAGGAGTCTCCTATAGTAACAGAAACATAAGCAGAAATACTGCAAGTTCTGAATTTCATACTTATAAGCAAAAGAATTTGAAAAGTGACTAGCCTGCTCACTCTCTCCTGCTCAGAGGGACTACCACGCCCCTAGGATGTAAGTAAACAGTTGTCTAAGAACTTTGCTGAAAAATCTAAGTAAGCCCAGTACTTCAGCTACAGCCTCTTGATATGTTTTGAAACACATTTAAAGTATTTCCTTTCCACTGACTTTGGGGGAAACTCTACCTCTGGTTGCTAAAGAAGCCATAATAAAAGGAATCTGAAGCAGAAACAGAAAAGAAAGGATTTGAACTTTAGTAATTATTTTCCACTGTGAGTTTATTCTTATTTCAGTTTTGCTGCTGGGGAAGTTATTAATTTTTTTGTTTCTCTCTCTTTTTAAATATTTATTCTTTTTATTGGAAAGTCAGATTTACAGAGAGGAATGACAGAGAGAAAGATCATCCATCCGCTGATTCACTCCCCAAGTGGCCTCAATGGCTGGAGCTGAGCTGATCCAAAGCCAGGATGCAGGAACCGCCTTCAGGTCTCCCACCTGGGTGCAGGGTCCCAAGGCTTTGGACCTGCTTTCCCAGGCCACAAGCAGGGAGCTGGATGGGAAGTGGGGCCGCCGGGACACGAACCAGTGCCCATATGGGGATCCCAGTGGGTGCAAGGCGAATATTTAGCCACTAGGTTACTGCAGCGGGCCTGGATTATTTGTTTTTAAACACCTATCAAGCTCAGGTCGCTTTTCTTCAGTGTTAGCAACTTAACCACTACCCTCTTCTGCTCTCCAAAGAGAATCTCAGCTTGTTTCTAGATGGTAGTGATGCCAGACAATCTGCTTACTATGTCAGACTGCATTCCAGGTTGACCAGATGATACAACTCTGGACAAGGGCACCTTATATATCTGCTAGAGAGTTCTGGAGATGTATTTGTTTTCCCAGTACGGGAGCAGGGCTGTCCCCAATGCTTCATTCTTTTCCTTGCAGAATGGCCTCCAGGTTGTCCAGGACTGTCCTGGGCTGTGTCACGCCTGGGAGTGAATGTCTCCTGCGAAGGATGGTAAAGTCAAAGGAAGAGAAGCTGTCTGAATAGAAAACAGAAACAAGAGCAGCTACTCTGTGCCTGGACTCATTCCACTCTAGATTTCTGACATTATGAGAAAAATGAGCCCAGATTTGTCAGTAACTATACAGACTCAGACACAGGTCTGATTGGAGTACCAGTTTCTGGCAAAGCAATGCCACCTAATTCAGGAGACCTGAATTATGGGTCTGTCTCACTAATTTTTCCCCACAGATATTATTTTAAAATACCTGCTATGTAACTATGACTGTTCAAGGAATCATCTGTAAAATAAATAAAATAAGGTTTGGGGATAGATAGTTAATATTAGACAATCCTTTGGTCAGTAACAGTTTTATATATTCAGGGGATGAATATAGTGTGTTCATAAACTTAAAATAATACCAAGAAATTATGCCTATAGAAGATGATCTTGATTCGCCTTCCAATTCACTCTACCTGCTAGTACAGCTGACCCCAAACTGCTATGGGTGTTGATTGCTCACAGATGCACCTTTCCATGGAGGGCTTCCTGTATTTTAAACATTTTTTATTTCCTGTATCTTACAGAAGCCTCTAAAAGGTTACATTTCCCGTGGAGTGGCACCCCTTGGCCAAGTAGTCACTGGAATGGTGTCGAACACAACCTGGCCTGGCATTCCCACTCCAGAGGTCTCTACGGTATGAGGCTGAGGCCAGCCTTATCCTGCATGCACATGTCTGCTAGCTCTCCCTGCCGTCCTCATGTCCTCTCCCTCCCAGGTTCCTGGCCAGAATATTGCTTCGCTCAATCTCCTGCACCACAAAGTGCCCACCTCAGCCTCTGCTAATGCAAACCTGACAAGACTGCGTATGTCTTCATTTTTATTTAAAAAGAATATATATGTGTATGTGTATATATCTATGCATTTCTCCCTTTAAATAAATCATCAGAAACTTTTCTCCTTTCAGTTAAGGTTATTAGGAACTGGAGGAGCTGATATCTCATATGAGTTATCATTTACATAAATACAGCTAGCCACCATGTTGGTTCATATCAATATAACATACTGAGAGCTTAAAATAATAACCATAAATCAATTGATTGATCCTCAGTTGACCCCTGGATAGGATAAGATACATAATAATTCTCAATATTGATATATAAGGTAATGTAAAAAACAACATGAATTAACTGTGATCATCTCTTCTAGATCAGTATTCAACTGATTATACTAAAAGATCTCCATGGCTGGAGAATCCAGAAACTCAGTTGAGGGTTGCTATAGTCTGACCTGTCTCCCAACTCAGCATCTTGATGTTTAAATATTCAAATACCTAGAGGAAAGGAACTGAACTAGATGCTGCTTCTAGTGCTAAGAATATTTGTTTCCAACCATTGCTGTTCAATATTAAACAAAGCTAAATTATTGCATACTGCTTTATAGTTTTTAATGTTAAAACACATGAGATGCACATTGTATATTATGTCTATACCACAAGTATTAGACAATGTATAAAATGAAGATAGCTGGAGAGAAGTGTGTAATCTGGGAGGTAAGAAAGGCTACCTAAATCCAGTTTCTATTTGGACCAATCCCATCAGTGGTTTTTTTTTTGTTTGTTTTTGTTTTTTTTTTTAATTGGAAAGGCAGATATACAGAAAGAAGGAGAGACAGAGAAAGATCTTCCATCTGTTAGTTCACTCCAAACACAGATGCAATGGCCTGAGGCGATCCAAAGCCAAGAGTTTCCTCCAGGTCTCCCACGCGGGTGCAGGGTCCCAAGGCTTTGGGCCGTCCTCGACTGCTTCCCCAGGCCACAGGCAGGGAGCTGGATGGGAAGCGGGGCCACGGGGACATGAAACAGTGCCGAAACAGGATCCCAGCCATGCAAGGCAAGAATTTAGCTACTAGGCTATCTGGCTTGGCCCAATTCCATCTGCTTTACAAGAACTTCAGCTTGGTTTTACCATCTTAACCAGGGAATTTCATCCTAGTAAAGCTCTCAAATCAATGACTTTTTTCTTCCTCAGTTTTGTCCTTCCGTATATGCCAGGCTAAAACCTAGGACTAATTGATAGCTCCGTCCCTGCATCTTCATAGCTCTGAAAAATCCATATGAGTAATTCCTTACAAACAAAAATAATCCACCAATTAAAGATACTATTTTAATTAAACGTTGTCTTCAGTCCTAATTCTCAGATTAAGTGCTTTATTTATCACAGTTGGCAACTATCATATATACTGCACATAGAAAAAAGCAAACCCAACCCTAAGCTATAGCTGTTAGCTTTGCTGTTCCCTCACATTTTGAGAATGCCTTCAATGTGTTTGTCAGTTTCAATTGTAGGAATTTAGCTGTGAATAGGGATGCATCCAAAAGGTGGAGCTTGGGGCTGAAAGGAACCCTGAGCCCAGTACCCTCACAATGACTTCAGTAAGTTAGAAACTTCCCTGGGCAAGCCACCATTCATTTCTTATTTCTCAGTTCTCTTTCACTTCATAATCCCCAGCTTCACATATGGCAGTTTTGAAAATGAACCTTAACAAATGGAGCTAGTGATTCTGGGATGAAATGAGCCACCATGTACTGCTGTTATCCTAGATAATGTTTTCTGGGACAAAACAACTTCTACAGTCTTTTCTCCACCATAGTCTAAAAGGGTTTCCTTGGGAAACACAGCTGGGGGCTTGCTTATTTTAAATGACACAAAGAAAGAATCTTCCCCCAAATCCCTGGAGTCACTGCTGTGGTCTAAGAGGATTCTTAGGCAAGAGCTTCCTGGTAACCAGTCTCAAATATACTCCCAGTACTTATTTTCTCCCAGTGTCTACATTCACAGTGCAAGACCACTTCTACGCTTTAGGTTTCACCTTTACAGATTAAATAGACACTGGTTCTTGCTATGGTGCAGTTTCAACAGGACAACCTGCTTTGTTCTTTTCCACAGACTACCACTATTTGGGCCATGTGAACTCTTAGTTTTATTCACTCAATAAGGTTTTTCTCAAACTTTTGCTATTAAATGCAGTGGGAGGGGTATGGAATTACTTGGTCCCTTCATGATGATTCAACATGATTCTGTACCTTAGTTGCAGAACAGATTCATCTGGAAAGCTTTAGGGATATCACTTCCCCACTGCCACCATCACTAAGAATTCAATAAGAACTGGATGTGTTCCGTGTTCATTTATTTATTCCAGAGACAAGGAAAGACACACAGGCACAAAGAGAGCTCCCACCCATAGGTTTAGTTTCAAAATGCATGCAATGGCTAGGTCGGGGACTAAGGCTGAAGCAGGCATTGAGGAATTTAGTTCAAGTATTCCATGTGGGCAGAACGAGCCCAATTACTTGAGCCACCTTGCCTGACTCCCACGGACTGCACTGTAAGAAAGCTGGAGTCAGGAGCTAAAACCAAAGCAGGCATTTTGATGAGGCACATAAGAATCTAAACCCGTACCTCAACTGTTAGGCTATATGCCCACCCCAAGAAGTTATACTTTAAGTAGTCTAGGATTCAGCATGGGCATGAGGAATTTTTAAATTCCCTAAGTGTTTCTAATGTGCAGTCAAAATTTATAATGACCTGGAGTAAGAAGACTTCATTTAAGTACTGCCATTAATTAGCCATGTGGTCATAAGCAGAAGAAATATTCACTTATCCAACCTGTGCTCCTTGATAGTCTATTGCTTGCAAGACAAGGCTGGGGGGGCACATCTCACTGCTTCCAAATGAACTGAAATTATTAATTTTGTTAACGAAATAAATATTGAATGTGCACTACCTGCTAAGCACTGCACTGGCCCAAGAATCACAGCAGTGAACCATAAGGCCCTGAGAAGTTTACAGTTTATTTGAAAAGGGCATGACCATATTAGAGACCTTCAGAAGGTTCATGGAAAAATGTACATTATGAAAAAAAAGCACAGAGACTTAAAACATGTTTTGGTACCAAAATAAGTTAATGCTAACTCATTATGACATATCTGAAAATGATCTAGTTTTGGGCACTAACAAGTATAAAACATCAATTTAAAAAGAGCCCCATTCAAGCCAAGATGAATTCTATTAAGATGGAAGCAAAAACAAAAATCAAATTTATGACAAAACATAAGTGGAAGAATGGAGAAATCACTGAGGTATTATCAAGAGTTCTGGAGACAATTCCCTCCCCCAAATTAGGAATTTCCAAATGGATAAATTGTTTTAGAAAAAAAAAGATGTTGTCGAAAATTAACCTAACAGCATGAGACTGTCAACATCAATTTACAAAGAAAAATTTAGTTTTGGCCACACCCTAATTGAAGAGGGCCAATAATTAATAAAAAATAATCATCTGTATCATAGACTTCTCAATTGACTCAGTGTAAATAAACCCACTGTGAAACTAAACTGGCATAAGCTTTCTACTCTATGGGTACCAAAATTGTTGTGCCAGATCAGCTGTAAACAAAAAACAGAGCTTTAAATGGAAATTTCAAACAAACGGTATAAAAAGTCTAAAGCATTTCTTTGAAAACTTGTAATAGGAGATAAAACATGGCTTTACCAATACATTTCTGAAAATATACCACAATCAAAGAAAGCAATAGTTACCAAGAAGTAGAAATGGCCCAATCAGAGCAAAAGTGGATTGGTCAAAGAGCCAAGGTCATGCCAGCAGTGTTTTTGGAGTGGCAAAACATTTTGCCTGTTGATTTTTCTGAAGGATCAAAGAACAGTGACATCAACTTGTTACAAGAGTGTTTTGAGGAAGTTGGCCCAAGCTTTACCAGAAAAAATGCTTGGGAATACTTATCCAGGACAGTGTTCCTACTCATTCCTCTTGCTTACATGAGTGTGAGGGTCGTGACACTAAATCATTTGGCATCCACCTTATAGTCCTGAATTGGTTCTTTTTAACTTCTTTTTGTTTCCTAATCTTAAAACATCTTTAAAGTACATTTTTCCTAGTTAATAAGATCATAAAGGCTGAATTTGTATGAGTAAACTCCTAGGACTCTGTTTTTAGAAAAAAACTAAATGGCTGGTACCATTGCTTACAAAGGTGTCTTGACTTTTCATTCTCAATAAAAACAAGCTAATTTTAAAATTTCTGTTAACTCTATTTTCCCAGAAACTTTTTAAGGTTTCCTCACATGAGTTGTGAAAAATTGACTAGTGTTGGCAAATGGGAAAAAGTGATGAGATGGACTGACACACAACAAGGAGGCAGCCATGGGGGTGGTGGAGAAAGGAGGATGGAGAGAGATAGATGGGTTTCTGCAACAATCAAGGAGATAACATCACCAGAACTTGGTGAAGGGCATTGTATAGCAGTGAAAGAGATAAAGGAAGGCCAATTTACATGTCCCAAGATTGATGAGCCATCTGCTAGGGCAAGGAATGTGGGGAACGGATTTCAACCACTCTAGGAGGTTATGAAGGTCTACAAGTAAGGTACAAAGTACTGGAGGAAGGAAACCAGTCCCCAGACCAGCCAGAAATCAGGCAGTGGAGGGACTTTGGTCAAAGGAAAGGCAATGTCTGCTTTAAATGGTCATCTCTGCATGTGGAATAGCTCTTTGCATAGCAAAATGGGAAGGAATTAGAGTCTGTTCCCACAAGATTCAGGCTGAGCAACATGAAAGGGAAAGAATGATTAGAAGAAACAATTCTGATCATATAATGATGTAAGGTACCAAGTCTAGGACGCAAGATGGGCCTTGCAGAGCTTGGAGGCTCTTAAGGAGAAAAGCCCTCTTTCTCTTTCTGGATGCAGATTGTGTTGTTATTGAGAATCAATATTTTGTCCTTGGTTATTTCCTGCAAGTATGTGTGTGTATGCACACATGCATATGCTCAGAGAAAGAAAGAGAGAGGTGTGCATACAGCTACTGTCAGACAAGATAAAGAACAAACAAATCTGGAGGCCTAGTGGACAGAGTACCTGCCAGGAGTTACTGCTGAGGTACTGCCATAGACCTAACTCACACTGAGGGAAAGGTCCTACTGTGAGATGATGGTGGCATCTGCATCTAAGAATAGCCCTGGAGGATGGACGTGTCCAACAGCAGAGAGGCAGAGAAGGAAAAACCAGGGGTTTGCACAGAGAAGAGAACTTAGGAGTGGGACAAGAAGCAAGTTGTGCCCCACAGGGTCCCTCCGTGGCAGCAGAACTCTCCACGGGTTCCTGTGGTTTTGCACTGTTCCCTTACCGAGTGCGTCTTCCCTTTGTTGTGCCTCAAACTTTAAGCACAGTCTTAGTGACTCCCAAGTGTCTATCCATATTGGAGAGAAAGTGAGAGTTGGGATGCAGCAGCAATCCCCTGGTGGAAGTGGCAGTAATACATGACTTGAAGTCAACAATGAACAACTTGAAAATGGACTGGGACTCAATCTGTCCTTTTCCCAAATAGAGTGGAGGAGTCAGCTCTTAAAAGTGAGACAGAAACTTTCATTTGCTTCCTTAAAGCAAAGCACTAGGCACAGTGCCTGGTTCGGAGTTGGCATTCATCAATTGCTAGCCATTATGGTGATTATAATTATGATTATTATGATTACTGAGATTCAGTTGCTATAGAGATTTCTGTGACCTTAGATGATCTGAGAATGGTTCATAGAATATGAAGTCCTTCCGGCTCAGGACAAGCACATTGTAATGAGGAGGGCATGGGAAATAGTGAACAATCCAGCTCCAAATCAGTCCTTATCTTTTCTCCCCAGCAAGTATAGTGAGACTCCTGGAAGATCTTGTTTCATGTTTCATAAAGGTTTGATATGTATTCCAACGGATCTGCTGATTTCTTTGAAGGCCCACCTTGCTTCATTCTAGAGGCCTGAGGAGGGCAAAGCATGCTTCAAAGAGATGAGAGGAGAATCAGACAAGTGTGGGGCCAATAAGTACAGTGGGATGGAGAAGAGACAAAGGTTGGGCCAGCTGGGGTCCCAACAGGAAACAGATGGCACATTCAAACGACAATGATTTGAAGAGCTTTCTGTTACCAAGGGACTAATTATACAAAGGCGGCAAATGGGGACAATGCAGGGACTCAAGGCAAGCAGCAGCAGAGCTATTACCATCCCTGGGCCCAAAGGGAGCAAGAGGTTCTCAGAATGAAAGAGTCATATAGGCAGTCCTCATTGAAAGAATCAATGACCTTGGGTCAAGGGACAGTATCAGCACAAAGAGGAAACTGAGAAAATTCATACCCAGACTTCACTGTCCTCCCACCCCCCACTTCTGAATGCTTTTTGCAGCTCTCCATAATTCAGACCCAACTGGAAGCCTGTGGATTATGGAGCTCTGTTGATACAGCCCACACTGATGAAGTTCCTACTTCCTGGAGCATGGTACAACAGGGAGGAGAAGGGCAAATGGGAGATTTCTGGTATAGGAGAGAGGGGCATCTAGGGACTGGTTTGTTTTTGTTTTTGCTTTTTTGTTTTGTATTTTTGTCAAAGAAGCTAAGACTACAGCAACAAAACTGATGAAGCATATAAACTCTTTCTGTCTTTGGGGTAAAAGGCAACCCTCATTTTGAAGAGAGGCACCTCCAGGAGCAGGAAAAAGAAAACAAAAATGGTTAAAAAACAGTTTTCCTTATAGACCACCAACAGGACCACAGGCAGGAAGAGATGTGAGGGTGGGAGTGCAGTGAGGGCAGAAAGAACCAAAGTTATCTTAAAAGAAAGTATTTGTCAGTAACAGGGATAGAAAGTGGCTGTGAAAGGTATAGTTGGGCTTCTTGCTAAATAGCTAAACACCTAGAAATCTTAGGTGAGGGGTGAGGAATGGGGTTCAGGGTCACACCTCCTTTTCTTTTCCCCATCCTCCTTCTCAAAGTCAGTGGAACATTGCCCTAACTGCAGTGTGCATATGAATCTCAGTGTGTGTGTTTTCACTTATCACTAAATGATCAGTATTCAACGAAACACTTCTATTTTGGGGCCTTAGCATCTCTAAAACAAGACACAGAAAAGCAGAGGGAGGCAACTAGGGGCTGCATTTAATCTTTTCTAATGTTGCAGCGTGAAGGAAACTGGAGAATGAAAACATAGTCATTTAGAAAATGGTTGATGAGTCACTGATTGGCACAGGGTGGAGAAGAGAAGTCATTATTCATTCAGACTATGCCTGCTCTGTAAAAATAGGCTCATCATTCTGCTGGAGGGGGCAGCTGAGTTTCGGAGACCAGGGGTGGGAGGAGTGGATGAGGGTGGTGGCGATCAGAGGGGCAAGGGCGGGACAGAAGCTTCTCAGCGCAGCCAGGGCCTCCGCCTCCATCCTGGTGTTATCTCAGCCCCTGAAAACCCTGCAACTTTAAGAAGCAGAAAGACAGCTTACTGTGCTTTGTTCTTCTTGTACCTTTCTTGAGACCTTTTTGGGAAACTTTAGTTTTGGGGAGAGGACAGATAGAAGAGACAGCACTTTTTGTGACCATAAATTTGCCAACAAACCCAATTCTCCATTACTCACAAAATTTCTTTTCCAGGTCCTGGACTACCCAAGTCTCCTTGCTTTTGATATCTTGCTTGTTGATTAGCTGTTCTATAATTGTGTCAGTGGGAAGTGGGGGCAGCAATGCAGGCGCCAATCTAGACCATGAAGAAATGTTTGCTGCAGGAGGAAAATTAAAATCCTGGGTAAGCAGAAGTTAGCATATTGCCTGGAAATTTTATTATTTCTACATGTGTTGTATGGATAAAAATGAAATAAAAATGGTCTGCTGAGGATTTTTGCCTTTGTCTCATTGTTCTTGAGCCTCTCATGTACCAATCTGAGCAATGGGTGAGAAGTTGAAAAACAGCCTGATCGGTTTTCCATGGGAATGGTAGAAAGTTGGGAACCTCTAGAAAGAGAAAAGAATGAGTCTAGAATGGGAAAGAATGCCAAGGTCAGGACAGACTGTGTTGAATAAAAAGCCTAGGGGTCTTTGGTGAGGCAGTAGGGTACAGTGGGACAACTGTTGAGTTGTGATGAAGAGAGAGGTGAGTGAAGGGGGACTTGGATGGGTGCTATGAATGCCATTTTGGTTTTCTATCTCCTGGGCACTACAGAAAAATTTTAAATAGTTGTCCAATTATTTTTGCTTGTTGGAATGGTGCTTCTTCTGAACGCGTGCTGAGGGAGGTGACCAAAAGGGTGGCTCAGACGTACACAGATTGCACCTAGATGCACGTGCCCCCTGCTGCCCCTCACACACATGTACATCTAACTCTCTTACAGTATACATTGCTTCACTATTTGCTTACTTGTTTTGCTGTACAAAATGTGCCTACTCTAAGTAGAGATCAAAAGGAAAAGTCTGACACTAATTTCAGAAAAGTAGGAAGAACTGCAAGGCTTAAGGTAATCTCTCCCGGGCCCGGCGGCGTAGCCTAGCAGCTAAAGTCCTCGCCTTGAGCGCCCCGGGATCCCATATGGGCGCCGGTTCTAGTCCCGGTGGCTCCACTTCCCATCCAGCTCCCTGCTTGTGGCCTGGGAAGACAGTCGAGGACGGCCCAAAGCCTTGGGACCCTGCACCCGCGTGGGAGACCTGGAAGAGGTTCCAGGTTCCCGGCATCGGATCGGCGTGCACCAGCCCGTTGCGGCTCACTTGGGGAGTGAATCATCGGACGGAAGATCTTCCTCTCTGTCTCTCCTCCTCTGTGTATATCTGACTTTGCAATAAAAATAAATAAATCTTTAAAAAAAAAAAGGGTAATCTCTCCCTAAATCTGATCCTGAAAGGGCAAGAGCAATTGAGAGAAGAAATCTTTCAGTCAGTTGTTCTTCCATCCATTGAGAAACGGGAAGCACTGAAGGTGGCATCCAGATGGTTGGGAACATGAAACTAAAGCTGTTTCTTATACAACATTATTTTTATGGGAAAGGCATAGAGTATGAGATACAGAGAAAAAGGTCTTCTGTCTACTGGTTCACTCCCCAATGGCTGCAGCAACTGTAGCTGAGCTGATCCAAAACCAGGAGCCAAGAGCTTCTTGGGGTCTCCCACACAGGTGCAGGGTCCCAAAGCCTTGCACCATTCTCTACTGCTTCCCCAGGCCACAAACAGGAAGCTGGATGGGAAGTGGAGCAGCCAGTATACAAAGTAGAACCCATATGGGATCCCAGTAGATGCAAGGTGAGGATTTAGCCACTAGGCTATCAGGCCAGGCCCCACAAAACATTATTTTAAAGATTACTCTATGTCCAGCATGCAAAATAATCATCAGGCTAAACAACACGTATTTTAATTTTTATATCTTCTGTAGATTTTAAAAACTATAATTTTTCTATTTGATAGGCTGAACAACAGACAGACAAATCTTCCATATATTGGTTCACTCCATAAATGCCTACAACATCCAGAGCTGAGCTAGGCTAAAGCCAAGAGACAGGAATTCCACCCAGGTCTTTCATGTGGGCGACAAGTACTCAAATACTTGAGCCATCATCTCAATGTGTCTCCCATTGTGCTGCAGCTTCCCTTATATAATTTTTTAGTTCTTTAAAATATTGAACACGACTTTAAGTATGCATATTTCTCTCTTTTAGAAAAAAAGAAACATTATAGTAAAAGAACTATATGCCACAATCAAGATGATTTTGTTCCAGGAATGGAAGATCTCAATTGAGCTTTAAAAGATATTTGATAAGATATAATACCCGTTCTTGGAACATGAATATACTTCCTTAACAAGGTAAAGATTATCTACCATAAACCAACAGCCAACATCATCTTTAATGCTACCAAAATACAAACATGAAAAATCTAGAAGTATTTATATTCAAGTAAGGAAGAAACAAACAATTCTTAATATCACTATTGCTGTTCAACATTGCCCTACAATAAAACGGTAAATAGCAATAAGGGGAAAAACTTCTCAGCGTTCCCAGATGATTTGCTTATTTGCCTTGAGAAGCCAAAATACTCTAATGAAAAAATCAATGGGCCAAATAATCAAATTCATTAGGTTGGGCCAGTTATAAAACAAATACACAGTACTCATTCATGCTATATTTCTTATAAATTAGCAATATTCAGTTAGAAAACACATTGGGAAAAACATGTTTCCAATAGTAATGTATTTTTTTGCATTTCTTTTTAAAAAATTTTGAATTTTATTGTACAATTCCATAGGGTCTGGGATTTCCCTAACCCCTCCCCAAATCCCACCCCCAACTGATTTTCCCCATATTATTACAATAGTATAGTCCTTCATAAGCACTCATAAATCTATCAGTCTGTTATTTAAGTGTGTCCTAGCATTGCTGGTACAGACAATGGCAGACAGTCCAGCATCCTATTATCAAGATATATCCAATAGTTTCATTGGGAGTTCATCTTTGATTTGAAAGTAGAGATGCATACTGCATTGTATCTTCACATCTGGTTATGACAGTCTCCATTACATTGTCACTATACATCCTCTTAAATGAGAAGCCATGAAACAAAGTCAACAACAGGAATGAAGTTAAAACAAAAAATTTACAGCACCATGGTGCAGTAATGTATTTTTAAAAGTGTGAATACACATAAGGTGTTTCACTGCATGTTCACCTGCAACTCCCAGCAATAGAGGTGAAGTCTTTATGGAGCAATTCTGATGTCCTAAGCCCTGAACTTAAGCCAAACTTCCCAAAGTCTGCCATGTATGTATTTACTTTCTATTTCAATATCAACTGTAATGGATATTAGAAAAAAGAGCACATCTATCCTGGGATTTCATGGCTACCATTCCTTACAATGAGGTTTAAGATATCACCTCTTTAAAGGTGGAGGGCATCTTAAGGAACAAGCACAGTGTGTTCCATAGTTTGCATTTGCCTCTCCTTCGTGCTCTGTATAGGAGGCCATCATTGGCTCCCTTGCTCAGCTGGTGGGAAGTTCCAGCAGGAAATGGGAGTAGCTGGAGAACAATGTTGGAGTATTTAGTCTCCTGCTTTCCCTCCCACAGGGTTCTTACAGGATGCCCAGGAACCTTCTTGCAGGTCACTGGCTTGCTGTGTTTTCTGACTGGCTCCCTGCCTGGTTCCTATATCCACTTCCTACGCCTGCCCACTCAAGACTGGGATGAAATAACAGCTCCCCACAATTGCTCAACTTGGGTCTTGCACTGTCCCTTGCTGGTTTTCTTGAGCCTTGCTCACTTTTTTTTTCCTAAACAGATCTCCTTATTAAACTTTCCTCAAAATTACCCTGACTGATATGATGGTATGCGAACAACTCAAGTTTGGGAAGCTACACTGTGCTATTAAGTCATCACATCAACCTTTTAAGATGAGTATCATTATCACCATTTGACAGGAGAAGAAAGTGCAGCTTAAAGATTAAAGGTGACTTAGCGGATGTCGTGGAACTAGCCAATGGTAGGGCCAACAGACAGTCTGGGCTTGACAGGCTCACTGCCACCACCACGCTGCCTCTCACGCAGACCTGACCTCGCTGCTAAATCACCTCCTTGTCCTTTCCCCAAGCAAAACAGCTCTGCCAACTGTGACCTAACTCCTCAGGTTCCTTTGCGTATGCTGAAATGTTCCAGAAGGCTCTGCTCTGAGGAATGGTTGGTACCAGTCCTCACATTTAAAATCTCACCTTGCCAGTGAGTTGGAGATTTCAGTAGAAACAGAGTTCTGCTCTGATCTACAGAATTGACTCTGCTGTCATTCACCATGAGGTGACAAAACCATGGATTAAGTAGCCCAGACTTATCCCAAAGTGTCACACTCCTGAGGTGATTCCAGCGCTCCTCAATCCCTAAGAATTCTTGTGAAAATTTGAGCTAAATAATGGCTACTAATTTTATTCTCTTTGTTTCTGTGGATTTTAAAGGTTGTATAAACCACGCTGCACTTTAAAAAGTCTTTCTTTTCTTGGAGAGGTCTTGTACTTTACTTCTTAAATAGAGAATGTAGATTAAAAATGTAAAACCATTTGATAAGCTCATGAAACTTTTTACAGAGAAAAATCTGGCAGGTAATCTTTTATTTAGTGTTTTCTTTTTGTTTCTTTTCTGGGAAAACAATCTTACAAACTCAAGCATTTATTTGAAAGGCAGAGTTATAGAAAGAACAGGGAAGACAGAGAAAGAGATCTTCCATCTGCTGGTTCACTCCCCCAAATGACTGCAATGGCTGTGTATAAACCAGGCCAAAGCCAGGAGCCTGAAACTCCATCCAGGCCTGCCATGTGGATGCAGAGGTCAAACCACTTAGGCCATCTTCTGCTTATTTCCAGGAGCGCTGAATCAGAGGTGGAGTAGCCAAGAATTGAACTGCACTTACATGGCATGCTGGCATTACAAACAGCAGCTTAGCCTGCTACAATTCAACACTAGCCCCAAGCATCTAATTTTTTTAGAATAAAATTATCTTTTTAATATTTAATCACTGAAATCAATTCAAATCTCCAGACTATCCTTAAGAGGAAGTGCGGCATGATGAGTGAGAGCTTTGCCATAAGCAGCTCTGACGGGCTTCCTAGCTCTATTATCTTGGGTAGGCATCTAAGTGTCTCTGTGTTTCAGGTTTTGCATGTATAAAATGAGATTACTGCTGGTACTTTATGAGCTTCTTGGGATAAGTCAAACTAACCGAGCCATCTAAAACTTAAAACACGGGTCTTAACATAAACACTCAATAATTGCCAATTACTAGCATTGTTGTATTGCTATTTCTGCGCTCGGCACTGAAGAGGTTCGAAGATCAAGGCATGTCTACATGCAAGTGCATCTTACTTTTCTAGGGGAAATGAGCATAAACAACCAGCATACAAAGCCAAACTAACAGATGGCCTAACAGGAACACAGAGGATGGAGGAACTTCTTGCCTCTTCATTTTCGAGGGAAGAATGCAAGGCAGATGCGCCATATGAGGTAATCCTGAGATGTGTGGGGTCTTAGATTTGGGAGAAAGAGAATCCAGGCAGTAGAAACAATGGGGACAAAGGGCAGAGGAAAGAGAAATTATGTGCTCAGAGAAGAAGGAACATTCCTGCTATCAGAAGCAAAACACGCATTACGGATGAGGGGAGACCAAGGGACCACTCCAGTACTCAGGAATAGACAAAGTTGAATGTAGATTCCAGCTAGATAGGCAGGCACGTGGGGTGCATGAAACCGAAGCCAGAAGTACAAGAACTGAAATCGAGACCAGAAACTCTGGGTCCTACTTCTGATTTTTCACTCGTTGGACCTTGGCACCTCTTGATTTATTTTTTTCACTTAATAAAGGACATTGTACCAGATGAGGGTCAAGACAACCTTCATTTACATCACCATGAGTATGCACGAATCAACATAGTTAGTGGGCAATCTTTAGCCTGAGCCAAATCCGTAATGAAATGGCAGAGTCAGCTACATTAATGCTGACCAAGGCCTGGGCCGAGTGGCCATGTCAGCTGTCCTTCAGGAGTGTTCACCCTAGAGGCCAGACCTGTTTCCTGGCTGCAGAAATCTGAAAGGGGCACCACTTCTTTTGGGACCAGGATTGTATCTGTGCCCTAGCAGAGTTGAAAGAGTCCCCCGGGAGACACAACAATGACAAATTAAAGAAGGAGGACTCCCCATCACATGTGTTGTGGCGAAAGAAAGACAGTATGGTTTGGCCTTAGTAATGAGGCAACGGTTCAGTGCTTCCATTGTTTGTATACCGTAATAATAGTATGGGGGAGGAGGGGCTTCCAATTTTGATGATGGGAACATAATAGTCTAGAGCAGCATTCCCACAGAAACATATTTTTAAAAAGTTGGATGAAATATGAATCAATCAAAAACCTAGTAATTAAACAGAGACCACCCATTTGTACCAAAAGAATTTAAAGCATTGTTAACTAGGCACGAAGTTGCTAATTGCATAACTAAAAAGGCAAAAGGAGAACACTAAGGTGTCCCAGAGGTAGCACCTACTAGAGACATTTACCACTCTTGGAGCTCGGAATCTAAGAAAAGATGCTGAAATTCCTAGAACTTGGAAACTTGGAAGCTCTCAGGAGGTGGCATTAAGAAGCAGTGCTACTGTCTGGGCGGGAGGAAGCAGCCAAAGTGTCAGAGATGACAGTGAAATCGATCTGGAGTGTTTGAAAACTACACACTGGGTTTAAATGCTATAGGAAAAAACTGCCAACTGCCAAGGAGCCAGTTTTCTGATAGGCTGCTCACCACACGAGGCAAACAGGAGAGATGCCTTTGTGTCTTTCTCTTGCCGCCTAGCCTACTCTAGCGCTCCCTATTGGCAGAGCCCAATAGTAATCAGGTTGAAAAGCAGAAATGGATTTAGAGTTCCCACACCAGAATCACAGAAAAGAGTATAAAAGGGTGCTATATCATTCCTCCCACAGGAAAATACTATACAGTAAAGGACTTCAACACCACAAATCTGTTTCTCACACTTCTAGAGGTTGGAATTCCAAGATTAAAGTGCTGCAAAATTAGCGATGGCTGAGATTTGTAGATAAGTCTTCTTGCTCGGTCCTGGCAGAGCCTTTGCTTTGTACATGCATATCCCTGGTGATTTTTCTTCTTCTAACAACAACACCGTATTGGATTAGTG
This sequence comes from Ochotona princeps, assembly GCF_030435755.1. NCBI lineage: Eukaryota > Metazoa > Chordata > Mammalia > Lagomorpha > Ochotonidae > Ochotona > Ochotona princeps. Next base: position 1,840,906 of record NC_080865.1, on the reverse strand, counting down.
TACTTCATTATGATCCTAATTAATCTTAGTTAGCTGTTTAGAGAACCTGTCTCCAAATATAAACCTAAGGGGGTCAGTAATTCATCATAAGAATTTCATATTAGACACGTTTCAATGCCTCCGTGGCTAATTCCTCACCTTGCATGTGCTGGGATCTCATGTGGATGCCAGTTCATGTCCTGACTGTTCTACTTCCCATCCAGCTCCCTGCTTGTGGCCTGGGAAAGCAGTCAAGCAAGGTCCAAAGCCTTGGGACCCTGCATCCATGTGGGAGACCCGGAAGAGGCTCCTGGCTTCTGGCTTCAAGTCAGCTCAGCTGCAGCTATTGCAGTCACTTGGGGAGTGAGCCAGCAGATGGAAGATTTTTCTCTCTGGCTCTTCTTCTCTCAGTAAATCTACCTTTCCAACAAAAAGTAAATACATGTTTAAATAATTCAATATTAATTTAGCTGGTGGGGGTTTGGGAGGAGACATAATTTGGTCCATAGCAAATTGTTTCAAAGGTGAAAGCCAGTACATTAACCTTCACAAAGTATATGAAAGGTCTTCTTAAAAGTCAGCAAAGGGGCCTGGCCCAGTAGCTTAGCAGCTAAAGTCCTCACCTTGAAGGCACTGGGTTCCCATATGGGTGCTGGTTCTAATCCCAGTGGCCCCACTTCCCATCCAGCTCCCTGCTTGTGGCCTGGGGAAGCAGTGGAGGACAGCCCCAAAACCTTGGGACCCTGCAGCTGCATGGGAGACCTGGAAGAGGCTCTTGGCTCCTGGCTTTGGATTGGCTCAGCTCCAGCCATTGCAGCCGCTTGGGGAGTGAATCATCAGATGGAAGATCTTGCTCTCTGTCTCTCCTCCTCTCTTTATCTGACTTTGCAATAAAAATAAATAAATCTTTTTTTTTAAGTTAGCAGAGATCTGGGCCTGACACGGTTGCCTATTGGCTAAAGTCCTTGCCTTACATTTCCCAGGATCCCATATGGGTGCTGGTTCTTGTCCCGGCTGCTCCACCCCACATTCAGCTTCCTGCTTGTGGCCTGGGAAAGCAGTGAGACCTTATACCCCTGTGGGCGACCTGGAGGAGGCTCCTGGCTCCTAGTTCCTGGCTTCAGATTGGCTCAGTTCCAGCCGTTGTGGCCACTTGTGGAGTGAACCAGCGGACAGAAGATCCTTCTCTCTGTGTATCTGCCTTTCCAATAAAAGTGAATAAATATTTTTTTAAAAGTCATCAAAGATATCTAACACATTGAGCAATTATCAGATGGGGAGCCAGAAGATAGAAGGCTTTTAAAAGTTGAGAAAAGATCTCTTAGGGGCTTTTTTCTGATCTGGAAAGGCCGCTGAGATGTAATTTTATCAGCTCCATGACATTAGGAGATAAAATGTAAACTCTAGGCCCACCCAATATTTGGACTCAGGTAAAGCCCCATTCTTTATGTTGAGATCTTAAAGTTCATGCATTTGGAGAAAGAATGAAAAGATAAGCTCTTACAGGATTAGCAATTTGTTGCTTTCATCATCTGAGGGCCCTGAAGATCACAGCCTCAACCTTGGATCTGGGTGGTCCTATACTGCTGTCCCCCCAGGGTTCAGCAGAAGCCAAAGAAAATCCTTTCCAGAAGAAAGTGGCAGCACACTAGGCAACAAATAACTTAGACAAATCATCTTTCCAACACAACATCTAGTACACACACACACACACACACACAAACACAACAAGGAACATGAGGGAAACAGAAAATATGACAAAGGACAGCTTGAAATAGCAGATAATAGAAATAACTCAAAGATAGGAAACAGATACAATTGTTAGACACAAACTGTAAAATTACTACCTGTTATATTGAAGGGTGACTTTAAAGAAAACAAGCATGAAAATTTCATTTAAAAAAATTCCCGCAGACAACTGTAAAAGAAGAAAAAGCTAACCTGAAGGAACAGACAAAAATTCTAGAGCTGAAAAATGAAATGATCCAAATTAGGAACTCAGCTGACAGTTTATCTATAGCTAAAGAGAGGGTTCATGGGCAGGAAGAAAGATTACAAGAAACTATTAAGACAGGGAGAGACCAAAGGCAGAAACTAGAAAAGGGAGAATGAAATATAAAGAACGTAATGAGAAGGTCCAAATTACATTTATGGGAGTCCCCAAAGAACAGAAAGAAAAACGCACACACAGAAGGTACAAAACAGAAAACCAAAGACGGATAAAACTCAATGTACTGAAACCAAATGACTGCCAACATGGAATCCCATGTCTAGTGAAATATTCTTCTATAGTATATGCAAACATTTCAAGTTGCCTGTGAGCAAAAAAGATACTAAAATTTTTTGAAATAATTTAAGCAGCATATTCATTTTATTGTATCCGTAGTTTATTTTAGTTTTTATTTTTCATGATACGGCTCCATAGACTCAAGGATTTCTCCTTCCGCTTGCTAAGAATCTTCTACAGGATTCGCTTCAGGCAGAAAGAAAAGAGAAAATGACCTAAGGTCAAGTGTTCAAGAGGCAAGAAAGAAATGAAGAACTACACAAATGATAAATATGAGACTACATGTAAATAAACAGACTGCAGAGCAAAAACATCATATAGAACTACATAGACTAAACCAACATAGACTAAACAACATAGAACTAAACCAAGTAACAGCAAATAGGGCCTAACACTTATAGAGAGAATATCCCATTGAACATCTGCAGAGCATACATTTTTCTAGCACACATAGAACATTTATAAAAATTGACTTAATACTAGGCACAAAGCAAGTCTCAAATTTCAAAATATTTGTCTTGAAAAACGGTTTCTGCAATTCAAAGGAAATATTCTAAAAACCAGTAACAAAGGATGATCAAAAACCTCCTGTAATTAAAGACTAAATTATTCCTTTCCAAATAATTCATTGGTTTAATAAAGAAATGACAATATAAGCTGACTTGTAGCTAGGGGGCTAGGCCATGCCTGTAACAGCAGCATCCAATGTGAAAACCAGTTCAAGTCCCAGCTAATGTGCCTGGAAGAACAACACAAGACAGCCCAAGTTCTTGGACCCCTGCACCCACATGGGAGACCTGGTTGGAGCTGCAGGCTCCTGGCTTGGCTGTGAGCTTGGCCTGGTTCCAGCCCTCTCAGCCATCTGCAGAGTGAACCAGCACATGGAAGGTTGCTTGGTCTCTCTCTGTGTGCATGTGTGTTCTTTTCTCTCTGTCACTTTGTCTTTCATATAAACAAACTGATGACTCAATTGACTAATCCTCCCTTTGCAAGCGCTGGGATCCTATATGGACACCAGTTATTGTCCCATCTCTGCTTGTGGCCTGGGAAAACAGTAGAGGATGACCCAAAGCCTTGGGACCCTGCACCCATGTGCAAGACTGGGAGGAAGCTCCTGGCTCCTAGCTTTGGATCAGCTCGATTCCAGTCATTGTAGCCAGTCAAGTGAGCCAGCAGACAGATCTTTCTGTCTCTCCTTATCCCTGTAAATCTCTGTTTCCAATAAAAAATAAATGTTTTTTTAAGAAAACTATATTATAGACGCAATTTATACTTCATTATAAATCCTATAAGAACAAAGATATTTCTTATGTAACCACGATTATCCCAAGAAATAGAACATTGATACGATACTATTTACTACATAATATATTTAAATTACTCCAATTGTTGAAACAGTATCCTTTATAACAATTTTTGGATGTTTCATTCAGTATCCAATGAAAAATAATGCAATTTTATATTATTATGCAATTCATAGAGTGAAGAAGAAAGATCTTCCATCTGTTGGTTCACTAATCACATGGCTACAGTGGTCAGGGCTGGCCATGCTGAAGTCAGGAATGAGGAGTTTCCTCCGGGTCTCCCACATGGGTGCAAGGGCCTGAGGACTTGAGCCATCCTCTGCTGCTTTCCCAGGAAACAAGCAGGGAACTAGGAGGCCAGTGCATGACATAGTAGGCTAAGCCTCCACCTGCCATGCCAGCATCCTACATGGGTGCTGGTTGGTGTCCCAGCTACTCCACTTCTGATCCAGCATTCAAAAAATACTAAGTATCCAAGAATAATGTAAACAAAACATGTTCAAGATCTTCACTGGGGTAGTGGTGGTGGGAACACAAAATGCTGTTGAATAAAATTCAGGAAGATCTAAGTAAATTGAGAGATGGTTTACCAAAGTAAATCCAAAGGATCAAGAGCGCACAAATGCTGGCTTGCTTCAAGTCTACAAACTCAGGGCATGCTCGATCAGAATCACGAGGACTGTGTGTGTTGGTTTTGTAAAGCTTGACAGGCAGATTCTAAAACGCACATGGGATGATACAGGGTGAGAGGCTGGCAGGACTGTGCTTCAGGTCATGAGGGCAGGCAGCTCAGGAGATGCCCCACACAGCTGTGCCCTGGTGGGCTGCAATCTTGCTTAGCCCCTGCCTCTTAGCTCACTTACTTACCTTCCCTGTCTGAAGACCAAACGGATATGGAATCCCAGTCAGGGTCAGAGTTACATTATACCTCAGAAATGCAGCTCGATGCATAGCAGAGAGTGAAATGAAGAGACTTCAAGCATCTCTCGAGCTCTAAACATTGCCACATGCTTTAATTCGAACTAAAAATATCAGTTTACATATACAAGATGATGCTTCTATGCACCTTGCACGTGCTGTTTCCTGCCTCAAAACATGTTTATTAAGCATCTTCTGTGTGTCCAGCACAGGTGTAGGAACTGAAGTTTGTAGATGCCTGAGAAAAATCCATTCTATCCAAGCACTTCTCCATCTAGTTCCTCTCTTCCTTATGTTCCTTTCTCCCTCTTTTACTTGTATCCATTCTTTTTTTCTGCCTGACTGATCTTCCATATAGCTCGGCATATGTCAGTCTGTCAACGTGTGGCATGTTTTGCAAACAAACAGTGTGACACATGTGCAACTGTATCTTCCTGGCCCACAGTTACCCCAGCTTGGCTTTGTCAGCCTCAGCCGAATGCAATTTGGTAATTCTCTCAGAAATTCCAGAATGAGCAAGCAGCCTACGCATCCTTCAAGAAGTGGTCAAAATAAGTTGTTTCATGTCTCTTCTGATATCAAAGCCAGAACACTGTCTTCCTAAGCCATACATATCAGGCATTTAATACCAAAGGCTCTGTCCACACTCTTAAGGAGTATTTGGAACGTTCTGACCAGAGGAGGTCAGGTTGTCCACTAGTGATTCTCTTGTTTTTCCATTTGCCAGTGACTCAGCCCCACTGGGACGTGGATGGGCTGCTTAAGCCTATTCTGCCTGCTTTCAAATTAATTGCTGTAATGGACTTTGCAGAGGCCCTTGCCATGTGTCTGTTTGCTCATCATTTCCTTGCGTGCTGGCCTAATGGTCCAAACCTGTATTTCTTTGCATGAACGTATTCTCCGCTTTTGTACAGGGTTGGTACAAAACGTTCCCATACCCCACCTTCCACCTTCCAATACTCTCCAACTAATGACTAAGAAGAAAGCACTAAACACTCCTGCTCTCTCACGCTCCAATGTAATAATTCTGAGGCACTAGGTCCCAAAATTTCCACTACCAAACTTACTTAACAGCATGTTTTTTTATGTTTGTTTTTGTTGTTTATTTATTTACTTGACTTACTTCATTTGCCTCTTCATTTCATTTCCACTACTCTTATAAATAAATTACTTGCACTTGAATGCTTTTGTCTGAGTACTCCGAGGGTCCCCAGTTTAAGACAATCTATAATTCAAGGTGGGAAAATGATGATCAGTGGTGGCACACGGTCTCCTCCAGCCTAGACTGCTTCTGGTGGTCCTGCAAGCAGCCTACAGTTATGAATTATTCCTGGATACCCACAAAGGCAGCAGCAGACCCCAAGATGTTAGAAACATCACAACCAAATTGGACTTGATCACTTGGTCTGTGAGACTATGTCTCAGAATGTAAGTCCTGCCATCAGCCTTGTGGAAATGGTAGTAACGGAGAAATGCTAGTAACGGAGAAATGCTAGTAACGGAGAAATGCTAGTAACGGAGAAATGGTAGTAACGGAGAAATGCTAGTAACGGAGAAATGCTAGTAACGGAGAAATGTTAGTAACGGAGAAATGCTAGTAACGGAGAAATGCTAGTAACGGAGAAATGGTAGTAACGGAGAAATGCTAGTAACGGAGAAATGCTAGTAACGGAGAAATGGTAGTAACGGAGAAATGCTAGTAACGGAGAAATGCTAGTAACGGAGAAATGCTAGTAACGGAGAAATGGTAGGAATGGAGAGCCTGGAAAAGTTGCATTCTGCTTTGTTTTCTTCTTCTTTTTAATATACTTTACTTCCTTTCCTTACAAAGATTAACATGTACCCAAACACGTAGGTAATGAAAAACTGTAACTGAAGAAGAACCCAAGCTGACTTTGACTATTCTGACAGCTTATCTAAAGCCCAGTGTCTACTGACAGTGAGCTAAAATGTAACTTTTAAAACCTCAGGTTGGATACAGAAAGTCAAAAGTCACTTAAGAAAAGTAGCTTGTCACAGAAAGTTTTTTTTTTTAATGCTTCTGTACTATTGTTTTTTTTAACTCACTATTCCAGGTTTTTTTCAGGGGTATTACAGTGGCAACATTCGACTTTTTTTTATTTCATTTCACTTTTTTATTGATTACATTTCATTTTTTTGACACAGTTTCATAAGCTCTGGGATTCCCCCAACCTCTCTCCGTGCCCTCCCTTCATGGTGGATTCCTCCACCTTGTCGCAGTAGTACAGTTCAAATCCAGTCAAGATTCTCTCATTGCAAGCATATACCAAGTATAGAGTCCAGCATCTTATTGTCCATATAAATGCAACAGTTTCTTTGGGAGACCATCTCTTGTCTGAAAGCAGAGCTGGCAAAATATCATCCCACCCAATGAAAAGCCCCAACATGACATCAACAACAATTTACAACATTATGGAGTTAATTGACATGCTATTGAGCGGCCAATATGTTAGAAAATGCAAGTTCTGGGCCGGCGGCGTGGCCTGGCGGCTTAAGTCCTCGCCTTGAACGCCCCGGGATCCTATAAGGGCGCCGGTTCTAGTCCCGGCAGCTCCACTTCCCATCCAGCTCCCTGCTTGTGGCCTGGGAAAGCGGTCGAGGATGGCCCAATGCTTTGGGACACTGCACCCGTGTGGGAGACCTGGAAGAAGTTCCTGGTCCCGGCTTCGGATGGGCTCAGCACCGGCCCGTTGCGGCTCACTTGGGGAGTGAATCATCGGACGGAAGATCTTCCTCTCTGTCTCTCCTCCTCTCTGTATATCTGACTTTGTAATAAAAATAAATCTTTAAAAAAAAAAAAGAAAATGCAAGTTCTTAACCACATCCTGTGACTACTTCATTGACATTTCAATTTTAGTTTATATAGAACCGGCTGCTATACACTTTAAAATGGCTATAGGGTACTATTCACCTGTCTCATGTCTATTTCCATTTTTATATTTAGTAGTTTATAGTGTTGAAGCATAATTTTTACTGAACTTTGCAAATTTTAGGATAGTCCAAACTGGGTTGTAACTCTAACAAGACATATGTCAACAGTTGAGGTGCAGAACAGTTTTAGGAGGGGTGTGCAGAGAAATCTTCAATACCTTGGTAAGGAGTAATTAATCTTTGTGTCCTGCCTAGTAAGGTATATGTGAGTCCAAGCTGACCGTTTCCTGTCTGGTTCTAAGCTTTCCTTATTGGTCTCTGTCTATCTAATTTTTTGGGGGGGTGGCGGGGTTCCGAAGCGACCCTGATGGTCGTTGCAAGAGAGGGTGGGGATCCAAAGTTGGAACTAGGTAAGGATCAGAGAAAGCTCCCCTCCCGAGTCCCGAAGGAAGTTTACTGTTCTTCTGTTTCTGAGGATTGCTCAGGGCTCCCGGCTATTGTTCCGATGATATTAGATCCTGTGAGGAAAGATCTGGGCATCTTCCATCCCTTGCGGGAGATTTGAAAGGGAGTGGATGACCTCAGAGTTTTTGGCCTACAAGGGCAGTCCAATTCCCTGTGGTCTCCTTGGCAGTTGGGATATAGCCCTTGGTGCCCGTACTGATAGTCCTTGGTGAGGATTTGGGAGTCTCCAGGGTTGGGATACAAGCCTCCTCCTGTCCGCCTGCTCCACTCTGAGGTTACCCCCTGCTCTGTGCATTTGACCTCCTGTTAAGAGGATGGTTGATTCATTGATTACATCACAATATCTTATTGCATGTGATGCAGGCTGTTTGAGGTTAAAATAATATTACAATTTACAGATACTATTTTTCGGATTGACATCATTTCATCTTAAATTAAGGCAAACGTGTGGTATCTAGCCTTTTGGGATTGGCTCATTCCCCTTAACATAGTGGTTTCCAGTTGGGCCCACTTGGCCACAAAGAACTGCATTTCGTTTGTTTTAATAGCTGAGTAGTATTCCATGGAATAGATGAGCCATAGGTTTCTTATCCAGTCTTCTGTTGATGGGCATTTTGGTTGCTTTCAAGTTTTCGCAATTATTGATTGTGCTGGTATGAACACGGGGGTGCATGTTGGTTTCTGGTGTAACAGGTGTTTTGGATATATTCCTAGAAGTGCTATTGCTGGATCATATGATATGCAGATTTTTCAGTTGTTTGAATGTTCTCCATACTGATTTCCATAGAGGCTGCACCAATCTGCAGTCCCACCAGCAGTGGAGTAGGGTTCCCTTTTACCCACATCCTCACCAGCAAGTATTGGTGGTTTTCTGTATGTGAGCCATTCTTACTGGTGTTAGGTGGTACCTCATTGATGTCTTAATTTGAATTTCCCTTATTGCCAGGGAACTTGAGCATTTTTTCATATGTTTGTTTGCCATTTGGGTTTGTTCCTTTGTGAAATGTCTGCCCATTTCCTGTGCCCATTTCTGGAGTGGTTTGCTTGTTTTGGTTGTTCTGGAGATCTTTGTATATTCTGGAGATTAGCCCCCTATCACCTATGTAGTGTACAAAGATCTTCTCCCATTCTGTGGGTTGCTTTTTTACTTTGTTGATTGTTTCCTTTGCTGTGCAGAAGCTTCTTAGTTAGCTGAGATCTGAATCTCTTTGTTGAACAGTCCTTAGGCTGTAGGAAACAAATTTAGCTGTGCAACGAGAGACAGGATTGCTTGTCAGTCTATGATGCACTGACTGGATCCATTAGTTAGTATGGTGATGGTGTTTGGGGGCAGGGGCGATCTATGAATACACCAGATCGCTTGTCCCTATTAAGGACCTATATGCTATTCCCACAGCAGCAGAGCTCATTACTCTCTCAGGACTGCTTGCCTTGTTACCCTTCAGGGCATTCTTCCATTTCCATACCCATCCCCTTACTGATTTTTTTGAATCCTTATCTCAGTATTCACTACTGGCAAATTTAACTTAAAACAATACTTCTTTAAAAATGTATGATCTGCCAGTTTTTGTTCTTGCTCAGTCTCTTTCCACAGTTGGTTTTAAAGGGTCTGATGAGTAGAAACATTTGGCAGTTAAACACTTAAAAGTATGTTCAGTCTGGAAGATCAGATAGTGTTACCTTAAACTCTTGAACATGTCTTTATCTGCCTAGTGGATGTGTTCATAGAGGCATTCAGTTCAGACCTTTGAATTGGTATCTCAGTGTCAGATTTTTAAAATGCAAAAGAGAGATGAGACTCAGCAAATATTTATTTTGGGTTTGTCATGGATGAAGCATCTGTAGCAGATGAAGAGATGAAAGTAACAGGGTACCCCAAGTTGCTCTAAATTTAACCGGTTCAGATAAGGAGTCTATTAATCACATTGCTGCCAAGCATATTCAGCAATGGGACTTCTTAATGATGGAATTAAGTTCTACAGTTTTTTTTTGAAATTTCACTAAAAGGCTATTTCATGACCTAGTTTGCTTATTAAGTAATAATGTATGGAGTGTCTTGCTTTCAGTCCTTTGCAGCTGCCAAAACCTGAATGCATCACATCCAACTGAGCCCAGCCATTCAGGAGGTCTACAAATAGCAAGATAATTGTCAAATCCACTGTACCGAAGAGCATTTTGTTTTATGGTTAGATATATAATGCATTCCATATCATGTCTGGTGAGCAGTGCTTTGAGATTGCATTTTCAAAAATAAATCAGGTTTGTTTTAAATTAGGGGGACAATAAATCCAACATTGTTTGGTATTTTGGCTTCGCATGTTGTGTTACCAGAGCTAATATCTAGGTTGGCAGAGTCTTAAATTAAAACACATTTGTCTCTTTCATGTTTATGTACTATATTTCTTATTGTCTATCAGGAATCATGGAAGAGAAAGAAAGAAAACAGATCTCTGGCAATGCAGAAAGTTGCAACGATTCTATAAAACACGTTCTCCAGCATAGTTGCTGGTTAGTTTGGAGGTATCATGAATGAGGAGGAAGAAGTGTAGAGCATAAGAAAACAAAGCTTTTTCCTTTGTTCAACTACCCTTTAGTGGCTGTCCTATTTGACAAGATCTTCCCTAGCACGTAGTCAAAAAGACATGAAACATGTTCATTTTGTCTTCTTGAGTAGGCTGTGGCCTCCACCTGTTTGCTCAGCTGCCAGTCTAGATGTACTCACAGCAATAGTACTTTCTGGATTGGATTAACATCTAGAATCACAGACTTTGATAAAGCAAATTACTCTCTACAATGGGGGTGGGCTTATTCCAAACAGTTTGAAATCTTGAGAAAGATTGAGTTCCCTTGAAGAGGGAGACATTTTACCTCTTGGTTGCCTTCAGACTAATGACTACGGCATTAAATTTTGGCCAGAATTTCCAGTGTCCAGATCTGCCCTACAGATTTCAGAATATGCCAGTTTGCAAAGTTGCATGAGCCAATTCTTTAAAATGAATCTGTCTGTCTCCCACACCCTCCACCTCCAATCATAAGGATACTTCCAAAAGTTTATGGAAAAAATACATTAAAGATGAACTTACTTTGGTGCAAACATTTTGAAGTTCATGCGGCACAGTTTTTGATAATACACATTTTCATAAACTTTTTGAATAACGTGTGTGTGTGTGTATGTGTGTGCTATCAATTGTTTCTTGGCAGAATCCTTAAGAACAGAAATACTCAGTGTCCTAAAGTTCAGTTGGGGTTTTACAACTAGGTTTTTAACCCATCTGATTTTGCAGATGAATTCTTATCATTTTTTCAGTCAATTTCAGGTGCCTTGGGAAGTAAGAGGTGGTAAATGTGTGTGTTTACCAGTTCTCTCAAAGGCCTACACATCCAGACTTCATTGTAAAGGCTCTGACTCAGTCGGTCCAAGTGTGGCTTAAGCATGTATACTGTTAATTCAGATAATCCTGAAGGCTCAGTGTTTTAGAAGAAAATATAGGTGAATGCTTTTATACCTTTTATATGGGAACCATCCTGGGATGGCATTAAAGACAGAAAACAGTTTGAGATATTTGATCATATTAAATTGTTTTGCAAATCTATTGAAATTCAAAGTCATATCTGGAAGTATACCCACATACTTTTTCAACTCATGTATAGCAGGAACAGTGTAAGGAAAGTTAAAATAACGATGAAAAACTAGGAGAAGGGGCAACACATACGACAAAGGATAAATACTCATATATAAAATGTTCTTTGAAGTAAATATTACAGAAGAAAAACAACAAACCAGAAAGATAAGCAATCTAGCTAAGGAACTCTCATTGTCTTGGTTTTGATCTTGGCCCCAGAATTTAGATACTAGAACCTGAAAGAACTTTTGCCAGTTGTCTCATCTCTAAGCTGGAGTGATAACTATTTCATTGAGCAAATATGGATATTATGATAGGTAATACCCAATCAGAGTTCAGAAAGATTGTAAAATATCAATAAATATCGGCTGTTTAAAAATTATTTGTTTACATATTTGAAAAGTAGATAGAGATCTTACATCCACAGGCTCATTCCCCAAATGGCTATCACAGCCAGGACGGGTGAGACCAAGGCCAGGAGTCCAGAACTCAATCAAAGACTCTCACATGGGTACCATGGACTCAAGCACTTGCACCATCAATTGCTGCCTACAGGTGCACATTAGCAGGAAGGGGGATCAGAAGCAGAGAAATCGGGACTGAAAACTATGTACTCTGATATGCAATGCAGGCATCTCCACAGAATCAATTGCTGTACCAATGTCCACACCATAAATACTAGCTTTTTAATTAAAAGATGAATATCTGGAAAAAAAATTGGCAAAGGACATAAACGGGCAATTCATTAAAAGCAACAGTGAGAATACAATGCAAATGATAATGAAACAAAAAAGTGCCCTCACCTAAACTAGGCAAATACAAAATCAAAGACAGTTATCGTTGTAATAATGGATTAGACTGGAAAAAATGGCAAAGCTGGACCATATTTAGAGCTGCAGAAGGCAATGAGAAACATAATTCCACACACTTCTCTGTGGCTAATATTCAGCATGGCTATAAAGATGAATAGCTATTAGCCCATCACAATGCACTGCTTCAGCTTTCCAACCCTCTGCCCTGGGACCTGGACCTCCTTCCAGTGCAGCAAATAAAGGGCTTCTTCCAGGATTGCTCAATGCCAAGGTCAGTTACTATTCTATTGTTAAGTATTTTGAACATCATCTCTAGCTACAATCTTTCTGTAGCATATTCTGGCGATATGTCATGGGCTGAAATATGTACACAAAATAATGAGAGAAATGTATACTAAAAATGTGTACTGAGAAACTGGAAGCAATTTAAAAGTCATACAAGGGACTGGTTAAATTTGTTATGGTTAATTCATACAATGGAATATTGTGTACATTTTAACATTAGACATTAAAAATACCTTCAATGTGTAATTAATAGAGATGACAAGTTACAAACATATATTATGACTTTTTTCTTTGGGTTCATTTTTTTTCATGTGTTGGTACATGTAACATATGTGTGTGAATACATCTTTATATATCCACCTCTGTATCTCTATGCATCTCTCTCTCTATGAGAGTACCTCAAAAAGTTCATGGAAAATGAAACTAAAGGATAGATTCATTTTGGCATAATTTTTTTAAATGCAGACATAGCTGCTTTCAAAATGCCATTTTCAATGAATTTTTGAAGATTCCTTTTGTTTGTGTATATAAACAAATACATGTCATTTTAAACAGTATGTTGCTGTGGTAATTTGGAAAAAAGCCCCACAATATTATTCCTATCCCTGTAGCCTGTGCCTTTGGAATGTGGCTTTGGTACTCCTCCCATGAAAGAGGATTATCTGCCTTGACATCTTGAATCTCTGCTTACACATGTGACTTGTTCAGCCAATGAGACACTACACATTGAGTGTCCTTTATCTAACATGCATGGAATCAGAAGTATTTCCAAATTTGCAGTCCTTTTTTTTTTACATTTATTTAGAGTTTACCAGCTGAGAATCCTAACTATGAAAACCTGAAATGCAAAATGCTTTGCAATCCAAACCTTTTTGAGCATCATGGCAATGATTAAAAAATGTCATGGGTGAGTATTTGGTACAGCAGTTAAGTCACCACTTGGGATCCCACATCCCCAAACAGGAGTGCATATGTCAGTCCAAGCTTCTCCACACTCAGTCTAGCTCCCTGCTCATTTGCACCTGGAGACAGCAGATGTTGGCTAAAGTGGTTCCTGCCACTCACATGTGGGAGACATGGATTGAATTCTGTGCTCCCAGCTTCAGTCCAGCCCAACCCTGGCTGCTGTTAGCACTTCAAAAGTGAACCAGCAGGTGGAAGATCTTTCTGAATTCCGTATCTCTATCTCTTTCTCTGCCTTCCAAATAAAAATTAAGAGAAATAAATATTTTGTAAATATTTGGAGGTCTCAGAGAATTTTAGACTTCAGGTGTTGGATTATGAATGCTCAAGCAATAGCATTTGTAATGGTAGCAGAGGCCTGGAAAGTATTTGTGCTTTGGCGGTTTGCCCCTGTTGCTGCCTGTGGAACCCTCAGGCCACCAAGTTTGTTAGGTCAAAGAGAGAAAAAAACTTGATGTACTCTGACCAACAGCCTATTAACTGTGAGCTGTGAGGTCATGCTTGACCAGCAAGCCCTTGACAAGCTTCCAGAAGACTGCAGAGATACAAGGAGCCAACCTCAACTGGCAACTCACAGAGCTTTTAAGTTAATAAGTGAATCTTGTCTCAAGCCGGAAAGTTCTGGATGACTTGTTACATTAACTCAAGAGCCATGCTTTGAGTGCTTGTATCTCTCCAAAGTTCACAGGTTGAAATCTCCCTCCTGTGACCACAACAACTGGTGAGGTTTGCTAGAGGGGGCAGAAGAGCTGTCCATTCATGAACTATTTCGTGCCCATCTAAATAAGCTGTGAGGGAGCCCCTTAACCTTTCCACAGCATGAGCACCCAGAATGTGCCACCAGAGACAAACAGTCCCTCACCAGTGCCAAGTCTGCTGCTTCCTTAATGTTGGACCTCGCAGCTTCCAGAACATAGTGATATATCTCGGTTGCTTATAAATTGCCCAGTTTGGTTTTTTTTGTAATTACCCTGAATGGATTGAGACATGGGACTAGTAGAATTTAGATGTTTAGTTATTTTTAAAGTGATTTTTAGAATTCCACTTTCTAAACTTTTTCAAAATACATTCATTACTTTTCAAAACAGAAAGAGTAATTCTATTAAAAAAGATCAGAGAAAACTTCAGATTTTAGCCAAATAGCACAATGGTAATAATGATAGCTAACATTTAAGTAAGGTTTTCTAGGTGCTGAGCCTTACTATTTTACAAATACCATCTCGATACCCACAAGAATTCAATTGCAGGCATAACTTTCATCACTTTTTTTGCTTCAGGAAGCTGAGGCCTACCCATGTTAAGTAATTTGCCCTGGCACAACACAGAGACAATGCCACATGCAAGTGTGAGAGGTCATGTTTCAGTGATTTTGGTGTCTGAAAGTTATTGCTGTGAATTATTAAAGATGCTCCCTTGCCTCTCATAGTTTTCTAACTTCACGCAATTTAGAAAAATTAGAAAAATGCATTGCAAGTGGTGGAGAAACTACATAGTGAACTGGTTCCATTTTGCTTCTTGTTATTTACCTTCTTACAGGACTTTGGTAAAGTGGGTGGAGGGTGTTAAACCTCTAATTAAAAGCAGGTTTTTCAATTGACAAAGTTCTTATAATTTATGCTTTCTCTCTCCACCAACACTGCCAGCTAGCAAGAGCTATTTATAAATTGTTTATCCCATGTTCCATTGTGCAAGAGGCTTCTTAAATTTTATTCATTTGAAAAAAAGAGACAGATATCGCCCATCCAGTAGTTCACTCCTTAAATGCCTAATACAGCTGGGGCTGGGCCAAGCTTCAAACTGAGAACCAGGAACTCAATCCAGGTGTCCCATGTGAGAAGCACAGAATTAAGTCCTTGCGTCATCATCTGCTGCCTTACAGGTACACATTAGCAGGAGGCTGGGACTAGCAGCCAGCAGCCAGGACTCAAATATAGACTCTCCTGTGGGATGCAATGTCCCAAGCTGCTGCACCAAACACTCGCACTGCAAGAGGCATTTTTATACCATAGTTCTCCACCTATTACGAATAATGAAGGTCCCACAAAGCATAGACAATGTCTCTGATGACAATGAGGATGTTATTCAGACATATCCAGAAAGATCGCACCAGAGAATAGTACAGCTGAGTAGTTAAGAGCAGAACTCCTGAGTTTGATTGGATCTGGTTTCAAATATCAGTGCCACTCAATTATAGGCCATGGGTCCCTGGCAAGGTAGTTAATCTCTCAGTGCTTGTGCTACTTCCTGTGTCAAAGAGGCTGGTTATGAATATTCAATTACCTGATTCTTGTCAAGAACTTAGCAAGAGCTGCTACCCTCTATCAGCATTATCATCTCAACTTCTGAAAAGTTGACTTCACCAAGTTATAAACTATGTATAGATTCCAATGTCAGTCAAAGCAAAAGAATAGTAACTCTTTACTATGGTAGGCAGGAATGAGAGTATAAAATTCCTGGGGACAAGCCTTTGTTGTGGCTGTGATTGTATGGAAACAGACAAGCTGAGTGTCTTACGGAGTTGAATGGAATTGAGATTGGTGATCCCAGGCGGAGTCACCTAATGCTTCTGAACATTTTCTGAGATAAATTACTTTCAAATACTGCTGTGACCTGGAGCTGTAAGACCCATCTCACTCAGCATTCCACACCCAAAGACTGTCAGTGCCTGAAGGCAGCAGAAAGCAGCCTGGCTCTGTTCTGCCCTTTCCTGACTGCCTCTTGCAGTCACAACTATCCGGCATGATGGGCTTCTTCTCTTCCAACAGATGGAATTAATATGTCCAGGCTTGGATAATAATTTGAAGTCAGGAATAGCGAAACAGTAAACAGGACAGAGTCATGATTTCTGTTATTGTTGTTCTTTTGTCTTGTTTTTTTTTTTTTTTCAGAGAAAAAATATCAAAGGAGATTTTGCTAATTAAAGAGATGAAACTGTGACCCAGGGTAGTGGTATAGCACGTTAGGCCACTGCCTGCAGCACTGGCATGCCATGTAGACACCAGTTCATGTCCCAGATGCTCCACTTCTGACCCAGCTTCCTGCTTGTGGCCTGGGAAATCAACAGAGGATGGCTCAAGACCTTGGAACCCTGCACCCGCATGAGAGAGCCAGAGGAAGCTCCTGGATTCTGACTTCATACCTGCTCACCTCCCAGTGTTGTGTTCATGCGTTCATTTGGAGGAATGAACCAGCAGATGGAGGACCTCTCTCTCTCTCTGTCTTCTCTAATTTTGCCTCTCTAATAAACATAAATAAATCTTAAAAAGAGGTGAAACTAAAGGTCATAGCCTTTATGTTTCAGTAACAAATGCAATCTAATGATAATTATATCTGCTAGAATCTCTGCATTAGTGGTTATAATTAAATTTTTCCTTGAATAAATCAACTTGCACACTTTCCTTGGGGAAAACTCTTTATATTTCATATCTTTGAAAATGTAACATATTTTTATTTTGATCAACCTTTCCTATTCAGATCATTCCTTAAAAGGCTGATGAGCGGGTTTGTTCTAAAATTTACAAAACAACTGCTGTTATAGGTACAAATTTCAGAGATAGTTTTTTGATCATGAATAGCTGTGATGCCAGAACCGTCTTTGGCAGATTGTCATGGTAATGGTCCTGAAGTTGCTGAAGCCACCTAACACCCATGACCTTGGGCAATCTGCTTCTATACTGATCTATTGACAATAACAATGTGTTGAAAAGATTTGGGGCCCGGCGGCGTGGACTAGCAGCTAAAGTCCTCGCCTTGAACGCATGCCGGGATCCCATATGGGCAAGGTTCTAATCCTGGCAGCTCTACTTCCCATCCAGCTCCCTGCTTGTGGCCTGGGAAAGCAGTCGAGGACGGCCCAAGGCTTTGGGACCCTGCACCCGCGTGGGAGACCCGGAAGAGGTTCCTGGTTCCCGGCTTCAGATCGGCGCAGCACCAGCCGTTGTGGTCACTTGGGGAGTGAATCATCGGATGGAAGTTCTTCCTCTCTGTCTCTCCTCCTCTCTGTATATTTGAATTTGTAATAAAAATAAATAAATCTTTTTTTAAAAAAAGAAAAGATTTGAAAAACACTCACACATTAGGATTTTCCTCCTGCTGCTATCCTTGGGTTTTTGTTACAGTTGCCATGTGAATAGGTCTATCCAGTGCTGCCTGATGGACAATGAGAAAGATCCATGGCTAGGAGCCAAATGGTTGCCTCAGCTAATAGCCAGTCAATATCCTAGCTGACCCACAAACTACCTGCACAAACATGAGCGTCACCCAATAGAGACCAACACGCAGGAGCCCTGCAGGTAGATAGAAGATATGTTTGAAACTGGGTGAGATGTCACTGTCACCATTGAGCTATTTATGCATGGAAAAGAATTTGGCAATGTCCTCAGAGAGTTACTTGAGAAGATATGTGGAGAAAGTAGTGCATGTAACAACATCTCAGAAGGGAATTGTATGGAGATCATGAACATTTCAGTTAGAGCCACTAATCCCATCTCTTACTAGTTTTGTTTTTGACCATTGACAAACTGAAAAGGGCATCAATTTGCCAGAGCCAGGACTGAAACTCAGCACTGCAAAGTGGGATGTGGACATGCCAAGTGACATCTTAACCATGCCACACACCTGTCCCATGTAAAGTCATCTTTGAATGGGTATAGCACAGCAATAGCAGTGTGAGCCTTTCCCATGCCCCAATCCCATCCAGATGCCTCAATCCTGACTTACAGAGGTGTATACCATTCAAGGGCAGCATGTCATGCAGCAGCCTTATTTAACAATGCTCCTCAAGGCATCAACACAAGTCTTGTTTTCCTATGATGAAAGGCATCACATGATTCAGTGACACTATATCCATTCCCCAGAGGTGAAAGGCTATTGAACAGGTGTGGATGTATCTGGCAAGACTAGTCATTCACATTTCCAAACACTTTAATTGGCTGAGTAACAGGGCATGAGGGTGCCCCAGTCCACCAGACAGCTCAGGCACATATGAAAGTTGCAAATGCAGTGAGAGGATCTCCTGATAGGTAGCAATGCTTGAGTGCTCTGCTGACATTACATGTACTCAATAGCTAACTGCAAGACTTTCCTCAGAGATGGGCGGCATGGGAAGTAGCTAGAACAATGTATATTCATCTATAATCCTTTTTGGTTCCTTACCATTCTTAATCCATCTGTATAGTTTCTGAACACTCAGCAATTCCCAGTTTTAAATTGTGTATACATTTTTGCTTTCTTTACACTCTATCCTCCATTTGTGGTTCTTAAATTATTTAAATTCCTTTCTCCATTCAGCTGTTAGCTCTGAGCTCCAGATTTAACTTTACAAGCCTCTTGTTATTTTTTTCTTGGAGGTTCTTTGCTCATGCAGTTTTGCTTGGCATAAGACTCTAAGAGTGGAATAATGGGACAACTCAGTTGAGTTATGTACTGTTGGGAACATTTCGGAGAAATAATTCAAAGACAGCCTGGGAAAAATAGCTAGAGAAATTTTCTTCACAGTTATTTTTCCTATCGTTGTACAATCATATGAAACACAATCTTGCTATGTTCTCACTTTACTATGAGAAAGACCACAAGAACAGAAGATTATGTTCTACTAGCACACCAAGCAGGATTCTACCGGAAATCAAAGAACTGTATCAGGGCACTGTGCTGAACTATCGATAGCTAACTCTCCCAACAATTCTGGTAGAAGGTAGTGCAGTCCCTCTTTTCCAAGTAGGAAACTTCAGATTTGCTGAACAGAGGAGCTTGAAAAAGGTCACACGGCTAGTCAATGACAAAGGCAGGATTCAAACTCGAAAGCCCATGTATTTCCCACTGTAGCATGCTGCCCTCATGCAGCAAGGAAAAATTTGCCAGGTGATGTGCATGGAGTGACATGTCTCTGCAGAGTCATACACTGGCATCCAAACTCCCAAGGTGATGGTATTAGGAGGTAGCTGTGCAAGTTGATTCAGTTATGTGGGTGGTGCTGCCATGAATGGCCCTTATCAAAATGAACTCAGACACTCCAGCGTGTGAGGTCTCAGGGAGAAGCTTGTCTATGAACCCTCATGAGCCACGTTATCTACCAGCACCTTGACCTGTGACTTTCCAGTCTCCAAGACCAAGAGAAAGGCTTGTTGTTTAAGCCACCGAGTCCACAGTAATCTGTTACAGCAATCCGAATGCAGACAGTAAGAGTGTTCTATGAAAAGGAATTACAGACTATTTCCTTTGCTCCCTGATAATTGGTGAAGACAAATTTTGATAATCCCTTTCTATGGGTTCCCCAAAAGTAAAATCTATGACAAGGATTTGAGTGCAAGTTATTTCTTTTTTAAGATTTACATTAGTTTTTTTTGAAAGGTAGAGTTAAAGAGAGGAAGAGAAACAGAAAGATCTCCCATTCACTGGTTCACTCTCCAAATGGCCACGATGGCCAGAGCTGAGCCAATCTGAAGCTAAGAGCCAGAACATTTCTGCAGGTCTTCCACATGGGTACAGCGGTCCAAGGACTTGGACCAATGTATGCTGCTTTCCTAGTCCTTTAGCAGGGAGCTGGATCAAGAGTAAAGCATCTGGTACCCATATGAGATGTTGGCACCATAGGCAGTGGCTTTGCATACTATAGTACAGCACTACCACTGCCCCCTATTTGTAAGTTATTTTAACAATTACTTATTTTTATTTTTGATAATGTCTGCATAATTGATTATAAAACTTAGTTTTATTTGAAAGGCAGAATCACAGAGAGGGAAGAGTGAAAGAGAAGGAGAAACAAGCTATTTTTGGGGGTGATGATTCAGGAAACACTAGGAGAGGAAGTGAGACACAAAGGGCCAGCAGCTAATGCAGGAACCTTTATCGAACACTGGAGGCAAGTGGAGCCCAGTCCTGCCCTGCAGTAGTTATCTCATCTCAAAGGTAGGCCAACCGAGGGGCGGGGAAGCTGGGTGCTTACCCACTGACGCACACTCAGCATCAGATTAAGGGCAGCTGGGGGAGGGATTAGATCTATTGCAAGATGCTCCTGGGGCTAGAACATTTCATCTTGCAAAGCATCATAGGTGCTTGTGATAAAGGACTTTTGTCATATAGGTAGGTGGTTACTGAGGGAATGTGGCAGGAAATCAACACTGTCCACTACACCCTCTAGAAAGCCAAAGAAAAACAGAAATAAACATGAGCTCTGGCAAAGGACAGAAGGCTGTAGAAGAATTAAGAATCCCTCTAAAGGACTGTGCAATGTAAAATTGCCTGAAATGTTCACACTGGCACCCTCAAATCTAATTTGCCACAATAAAGAAGTAGCATCGCCCCCCCACACACAAATACACCACAGTTAAATAATTTAGGTATTACTCAAGACTGAGCCTAATAATAGTATACTCATGTGCTTTTTTAAAGATTTATTTTTATTGTAAAGGCAGATTTACAGAGAGAAGGAGATACAGAGAAAGATCTTCCATCCTATGGTTTATTCCCCAAATGGCCACAATGGCCAGAGCTGAGTCGATCTGAAGCTAAGAGCCAGGAGCTTCTTCCGGGTCTCCCATGCAGGTGCAGGATCCCAAGGCTTTGGACTGTCCTTGACTGCTTTCTCAAGCCACAAGCAGGGAGCTGGATGTGAAATAGAGCAACCAGAACAGGTGCCCATATAGGATGTTGGTGTGTGCAAGCTGCGTATTTTAGCCACTGAGCCATAACATAGGGCACAATAGTCCATTCATTTTCTCCATGGCAGTTCACTCATTAGAATCTACCTACTGTGTCTTGTGACTAGTAGTGTACTATGGGAAGTATTATTCATGAGCATATATAGCAAAAATATCCAATAACTATTCCACATGCAACCTGACACTAAAGATGTGACTTGCAAATTTGACTGGGGAATGGGCTGGATTGGGCTTGATCCCAGAAATTTTCTTATCTCTGGAGAGTTTTATCTCACTTCCTACTCAGAAAATTGGGCAAAAGATGGTTAGTAGAGGTAGTATTTAGAAATTTTTAAATACTTGCTAAAGAAAGGGATTTTGTGATGCTAATTAATCTACAGAATCCCTTGCATAGAATATCACTTCTTACTGCTTTAACAGAGAAGTGAAATAAGAAGAGTTGACTAGGAAGCAGCATTCACAATAAGTTTGGAAAGCTGGAGTGCTGGACAGATGCAGACAGCAAACATTCAAAGAAAATGGCCTTGAAGTTCCATTTCTGGCTCCTTGAGTCCTTGTTTCTTGATGTACTGTGAGTACCTTGTCTTACACAAATGTGATTCGCTTACTTTTGTCAAAGTAGTTTTAGCCCAAAGAATACAAGATTCAGCTAATTAGTTATCAAAACAGTTGCTCCTTTTGTAAGCCGACTCCCTACATGTACATGCATACATATCTTTTAAAGAATTTTTTTGAAGATGACATAATTTCTAAACCATCTCAATGCTTTCAGTCTTGCATTTTAGTCTAACCATAGCAATGATAGAATCACACAATAAAGTTCTGCTTCTGTCACTTACTGGGTCTTAGCATGCTTACTTGTATAATGGGACTCATAGTTTCACATGCCTCACGGGTAGTAGGCAAACAATTTGTACTCCAGTGGAATAGCATGCAGCACCCAGGGCAGGTTAGTAGGTAGAACGAGAGAGTAAAGGACCAGAGAGTAAACATTTTAGACTCAACCAAAGTGGCAACAGACAGCACATATGAAGGTGTTCTAATAAAACCTCATTTATAAGATAAAGCAATTGTCCCAGGAGCATAGTCTAGAGCATACCTTTCTGCATTATTTGATTCTAGCCTTTTAAATGCCAGTGAGCTACTTTACAATCCTGTGTTTGCAAAATAATTCTTGTTCACAGACATGCTCTCTGCCTGGAGAATTTCTCTTCTCAGGTGGTGGAACGACACAACAAGCCTGAGGTGCACCTGGGGTGCTCTTAATTTTTTTTAGGTTGTCATTAAGGTAAGAACACTTTATTCAAAAATAGAAAACTAGTGGCAGTGGTCTAGGAATCACTCCTGCCTTGTTTGCAGGCATCAGCAGGCAGCTAGGTTAGGGCTAGTGGCATCTTGGCCAGCAGCAGCCCCTTATCATACAACATGGTGGCCAAGGAGAGCTGGTCCTCCACACTGTCACAGGGTAGGTCCCCAACTCTGACAAACTCTGGGTAGGAGCGCAGCAGGAGTTTCATGGCATTCACTTGCTGGGGATAGATTTCCAAGCACTTGGGCTCTTCCAGATGATAAACGCGGGAATTTTCCACTGTGTAATAAAGAAACAAATGGCCTCCTTCCCCCACCAGGCAGGCTATCCCATCTTGGAGCATGTGGACTTCGGTTTCTGTGGTCAACTGGGCACCCCAACTGTGGAATAGGATAGCTCTGCCTCTATTTGCATAACTATTTCAATATTCCTGCCCTCTCTATATAAGATCTATTTAGATTCCCCTTTCAAGGAACTATAACTTTTATACAGTTCCCTTACTGAAGACCTAAATATCTGATTATAGGGAAAAAGTATTTTGCCGTTTGTTAAAATATTAAGAAAGATCTTATCCAGGATTACTGAAGCAGGTGTGAGGATGACAGCAACAGAGCAGAGGTCAGGCTCAACTCTGCGTGCAACAAAGACAGCCAGTGTTCAGAAGGCTAGAGTCAGAGGGTGAAATAAACACCAGAATATATCAAGGGGAGGGACTGGTTAAATCTAACATGGAAGAACCTTCTGAGTCCAGTGTGTATAGGACAGCAGTCAAGCTTTTGTGGGATGGATTATTAGGGAAATCGAGGAAGAAAGCAAACAGAAATTTTCCTGGTTGTCACATTTTGTCGCTAATAGAAATAAGCAGTGGATCTTATTTCTTTCCATCAAAGTGAGGGTGTGTCTGTGTGTATGTCTACAGAAGTCGAATGTGTTCATTCATCCTAATTTCTTCCAGAACTCTTGTGTGTGGATATAGTTATACTTTAAGAGATTTTTTAAATATAATTTAACACCTCCCACCTGCTTCCACATACCTGTCTTGCTTGGGTTCCCAAAGGCAGGGCAGCATAGGAGTGTACTTCACGAATGGTATGGCCAAAGCTGAGGGCTGGCATAGAGGGCTCAGTGTACCAGCATCGCAACTGTCCTTATAATCTAGTCCATCTGTTTCAAAAATTTCCCCTCACTTCCTTCCTTGGCTGACTAATTCCCCTCTTTGGGATCTCAATTTAAAGGTTACTTCCCACAGAGATGCCTTCCTGACCTTCAATACAAACTGAGTTTCTCCCATTATTCTTTTCCTGATGCCTTGTTTTCTTTTCTCCAAAGAATTTATCATAATGTGTTATTGTTTAGATACTTGCCAACATGTTTGTTGCTTGAGTTCCTCTCAATAGACTCTAAGGTTCATGAGAACTAGTAAACAGACTTTGCCACCAATAGCCCACTGTTCAGCACAGACCATCACATGGAGGTAATAATCGCTAAGTGTGTGTTGAATAGATCAGTGCATGGATACACAAATTAACTGAACGAAACTAATTATTTCACACTCCAGCTTTCCCTATGGCCAATGAGAGACTATGGATTTTCAGCCCTGAAGAACTGATGGATGTTGTGATAAGACACAATTGGCATTCATGGACTTATTAGAGAACTTCTAACATGGAAGGGAATACTACACATGTGCCAGACTTCAACCAAATAGTTGGTGAAAGAAATTTGGTAATTATGCTTATGTATTGGAATGGGTTTATAATCTGCCTTGTAATCCCCACTTCGGTTAGTCAAAGCATCACAGCAGAGCTCAACTCTGCTGATTCAGCTCTCTGGGGCCCTTGCATGGAGTTCGACATCATGAGTATGTGCCAAAAACACTTCTGTGTTTCTCATGCTGCTTCCGTACACTGGATTAAATTTTAATGTAGTGCTTTTTTCATGCCAGCCATCTAGCTAGACCCTGGGTAACTTCCCTGGAGGAGCTACCAAACATATTTCCCGTCATCTTGCACAGCCGAGAGGTAGTTCTGAGAATCCTCCCTCCCCTCCACCTCTTGGTTGTCTTGACCCTTTTGTTCTCTGCAATGATGGAGGTGGGAACCACAGCTGTTGGCTGTGCAAGAATCATTGCTTCTATATAAAAAAATGAAGAGTGGTGGTTTCAGGTTTTAAAAAAGACCTGAAACTTTTTAGTTTCAGCTATGTATTATGGGCACAGCAAGACCTATCTCCCTAAAATTCATGCAAGGTTGTTACGCACCAATGCCTTAATGTTGACAGTAGATGGATCAAGTTGGAGACTTTATCTAATTGTGGCATTTGAGCGGGGGTTAGCTGGGTGGTGTTTGAGTCATTGGGAGAATCCCCCCAGAGGACAGTTCTCAAAAGAGAATGACTATTTTGACTTCAAGTTTGGCCTAGGTTCTGTGGCCTTGCCTTTGTTCTTCCTGTGACCACTTTCCACACTCCGGATTCTGGGGCCAGCTAATGGTTAACGGTGAGCACCTATAAGCTGAGATAGAGCCTTTCTGTCCCAAAGAAGTTCTTCTCAAATATTAAAGTAAAAAAAGAGAATGTGTGTTGATGCACTATAGAATCATAATTTCACCTCTCTGGGCTATAGTTTTTCACAAAAATTGGATGGGTGGTGGAGGAAAATGGATAAGAGAATTCTCAAGATCCTTTTTTGGTATTCCAAGATTCTGTATCTGTAGAAAATTATTCCTTTAATGGCCACAGATCTTCTAGCCTCCAGAATATTCCTGAAACAAAACAAAACAAAACAAAACAGAATATTCCTGAACGATATGTGTGCTAAATCTTTGGGTCTATTCCTTATGAAATATCAAATCCTGATGAGTTTAGTAACAGGAGTTTATTTTATTTCATTTTGGCATTGATTTTCTGACATCTGGAACAACTTCCTGTCAGAGTCTGGAAGGTTTCTTCCCAGAGTGTCTTCAACAGCAGCAAACAATTTACACACCCATCCAGGACCCATCATGCCTAAGATGTCTTGGGGCATCTTATTGCAATTAGAAGAAAATGAAACCAAGAGCCCAATCTGATGAAAACTGAGGTTGGAAACTAGTATTAAAATAGAAGCCATTAATGCAGACAAAATATAGCTGAAAGTGCCAATTCACATGAGGAAGTGTGTTTGGAAGGGCAAGAATAGAATGTCAAGTAGTTCTGTCTGCAGCTCTGTGGGACAGAATAAATTCAAGAACGCCATGAAGCATCTACTTAATGGTTAATGTGCCAGAGATCCTGAAAAGCTAATAAAACAGGAGAAGCCACTAGAAGGCTCCTGGAAGAGTGTCTTAAACATTCTCAGCGTATAGGGCTAATAATTGACTAGTTTAGCTTGAGTTCACCCAAGAGCTACATAGCCCTGAGCGAAGAATGGGAGTATAGAAGTTTATTTAGGAGACCACCCCAAGAAGCACTAAAAGGAGAATAGGGAAGTGAGACAAAGAAAGAAAGGAAGCCAAAAAAAAAGGAAGAGGATTATTATTCAGGGCACCTCTATGGGTAGTTGAGGTTTATGCTTGCTGGAAAACTCTGATAAGTGAAATGAAACACACTGTGCCAACAGATTGACCTGGAAACTGGGGTATTTATCCTCTAATTCCCACCTGTCATCAGCTGAGACCTTCTCCTGGCAGCATCCTTGGCCTTTACTTCTGCAGGCTGATAGAAAACCCAAAAGAGCTGTGGGCACTTGAAAAAAGACGCCTTCGATATTTGTTAGAATGGTTAGTGCTTAATGGATGCAAATGGGCCTCTGACAGCATCTGCTATAGTAACACTGACTACAGTTCACACTACTCAGTGGCAACTCAAAATGGGATATGTGCACGTGTGTGTGTGTGTGAAATACACATCAGGATTAGTGCATATCACCAATCTTTTGGCTTACTGTCATCATTTTTCAGACATAAGAATATCCAAGTTTGGAACAATGCTATAAACAGAAATATAACAAAATCACACATGTGATTTAAAATTTCTAGTGTTACATTCAAAAGGTGCAATGAAACAGGTGATATTAACTTTAAGAGCATTTGTAGTTCAATATGTCCAAATGATTATATTTTAACATAATCTACATCACATCATTACTGAGATATTTTGCATTATTTTTGGAAGCATACTAAAGCTTCAGAATTTAATATACATCATCTAATTGCAGCTCATTCCAGTTTCCACTGGCCATATTTCAAGTGTGGCTACTGTTTATCATATTAGATAGCATAGATATAAAACATTTCTTCATCACTGCAGAAAGCTTTATTGGACAGTGCTGTTCTAGTTAGGTTTACATCCTTTGTCCAAGTTAGAGAACCTGTAGATGACAGAAGTAGCAGACAAGAAGTGAGAACAGAAGCTCAGTGTCTCTGATTAGGCTGAAACACTGGCCTTTAGCTCCCCCAAAACTGGAGGGAAAACAGGGACTCTTAGGGGTGCTTAAGTTGGCTGGTTGCATATCCTCCCAGGTTTAGATGGTTCAAAGATCAACCTCAAGTAGACCTCTTAAAGGACAGGACCAGCTCTCCTGCATTACTGTGTCCCCATCCTGTGTCCTGTAGTTGACTAGAAACATCCTTCAGGTGCTTGTCACTAATATGTCAGGAGGCAAACACTATAGGATAGTTGCAAAGTAGACATGAGTGTTATAACCATCGTGGAGATCACCAGAGTAAAGAAGTTATAAGTAGACTGGTAAACAGAGGAAGGAACCTGAAGGGGAATGCAGTATCATTCCAGTCATCAATCCTTTCTTATCAAACTACTTAAGATGTCATCCTACAAAAACAGCAACAGAGGTAGAGAGCAGGGAGAATTCTCCAGCAACGTCATTGTGTTTGTCTGGAGCAGACTGCTTTGACAATGCGCCCAGCATCCACATTTGACAAGAGGCCATTTGCTCGGGATCTTATTCCCACCATAAATCTTATTATTTTCTGCTCTTTAGACCTTCTTCCAAGACTGATTTCAATACACACCACTAACAGCTCACTTTCCCAGCAGCTGTGTTAATAAATGGCACACTCATAATGTGCAAGTGAAGGTTTCAAGGTGAAGCTTTTTGAAGTGATTCCTTTGTAATTTCATTTATGGCCATGCCATATTTCATGGTGCAACTCAGTGACTGTGGATGGCTCTGTGTGTGTTCCAGAGAAAGGGAGAGTGAGATGCATCCCTGCCTTCCAACTCTCACATGCCTCTCCCAGTGGAATTTGGGATGTTACTCTATTACCTCTTTACTCAGTACATACATATGGCCCAATCCCACAAAAGTTTTGGTAGGGCCCAGTACAATGGCTCAATGGCTAAAATCCTTGCCTTGCACATTCCAGGATCCCACATGGGTGCCAATTCATGTCCCAGCTGCTTTATTTTTCCTCTGGCTCCCTGCTTGTGACCTGGTAAAGCAGCAGAGGATGGCAAAAAGCCTTGGGACTCTGAAAGTGGCTCCTGGCTCCTAACTTCAGATCAGCTCATTAAGGCCCTTAAGGCCATTTGGGGAGTTAGCCAGCAGACGGAAGATCTTTTTCTCTATATCTCCTCTCTGTAAATCTGCCTTTCCAATAAAAAATCTTTTTTTTTAAAAGAGTGTAGGTTAAAGGATGGCTGACTTAATGAACTATTTACAACCTCCAAGAAGGGGTCAAGATATGTACTACCAAGGGAGGAAGAAATTCAGCATAGAAGAATATTTCCAAATATCTGTGAACAAAATAGAATTAAAAGTAAGAGTTTATTTTGGTGAAAATGGTTTTTTCATGATATGTAGACAATGTGTATTATGAAAAATTTATAAATGAATTTCAGTTGTTTACATTGAAATAAGCACACAGTATTCAATCGACTTTCCATGAACTTTCAGAGGTACGCTTGCATGTATATTTAAGACCTAGATCATCTTCATGTTCTGTCTGAAGTGCAAGGACAATCTGATTGCACATAGACCATTGTAACACATAAACAACATATGTGCACTTGCCTATGTAATAAAAGATCCTATAGGACTCCTTGAGGGCACAGTCAATATATTCTTTACATCATATAAAATAGATTCTCAATAAAAATATTTTATTAAAAAAAATCAAGGAAGGTGGCCGCCATGACTTTGTTAGTCCTAGGGGGAGGTTTCGTGGTGCAGTAGGCAAAGTCTGGGAAACAAATCTGGATTCAAATCCTGTCTCCACTGCATGCTAACTGAATGGCTTGGGTAGATGCCCTAATTTCTCACTCTAAGATTCCTCACCTGCAAAGTGAGAATGATAGCACCCACCTCTCCCGTCTGTTTTTGATGCTTCCAGGGCATGTTGTCAGTGAGAATCCTGGGCAGCCCGCAGGTTGCCTTCCCCTCTGTCTTCAATGATTCTTCTCCCCAGGCTGGTTTCCTTTCAGTGTAAGAGGCTGGAAAGAGGCTCTCATTCTTCCTGCTCCACATTCCTTGTATGTCTCCAGTGTTTCTGTGATTGTAGTCATTGATTTGAGATCCTAGAGGATGAAACAAAGTTTCCACAATTTTATATTTTCAGTGCTTGGCAAACTGTCTGACAAGTAGTGGACACTCAATAAAAAATGTTAAACGGTAAGAAGAACATAAAAAGAAATATAATGTGGTTTTACCTATGGTTGCTGAGATTATGGGAGATTTTCTTACATGTTAAGAGATTGCTCTGCATTTTAAAAGAATGTTTTTTCCCCCAGCAGTAACTGTGCTTTACTTAACAAAATGATTCTACAACAATAAATGTATTTTCAAAGGGTAAGTAAATGGGTAGATGAATAGATGGAAGGATAGATGCATTCAATACCTTGAAGAGTTTCCATCCCTGCAGCTTCTCATTACCTAAGTCAAAGTCCAAGTTTGCTCCAAGTGAGAGATTTTTTTTTCCATTTCTCACAGGTCTACTCCCTATTTCTTGCCAAAAGCACTGAAAAGCACTTTTGTCTGGCTCCAACCCTTCTGATCACGTTCACGTCGTCTGAGAACCCATTCTAGTCAGGAAAAAGACACGCCCCACTTCTACTATGGTTTACGGCAGGGCTCAACAAACTATTTCTAGTAAGGGCTGGATGGTAAGTATTTTATTCTTTGGGGATCATCCCACATGACTGTATGGTGAAGGTAGCTATTGACAATGTACGAATGACTGACCATGACTCTGTCCCAATAAAACTTCACATAGAGAATCATGGCGGCTGGATTTGGCCGGCAAGCTCCAGTTTGCAAGTCCTGCTCTGCTATTTCCCAGATGCTGTGACTTATCTTGAAAGGCCCTGTGCCTGTGTACTTAAATTCCACGCATTCCCTAACTTGGAACTATGATATTACTATTTTTAAAATTTATTTTTAAATTTTTGAATTATTGTACAAAATTATGTACAATTTTGTATAGACTGGGATTCCCCCCCAAACTCCCACCCCCTGACATTCCCTGTTTTGCTACAATGGTCTAGTCCTTCATAAGGAATCATAATACATTTAAATACACTTCGTAAGGAATCATAAATACAGTTAAATAAGAGACTGATGGAATTATAATATTACTGTTTAATATGCATTGCCTTAGCCTGTTGTTATTTCGCTGTAATTACATGTATTCTAGTGGGTGTCAGCAAGGTATCAAGCAATTTTCTGACAAGTTTTCCACTTTGATGGGGATTTTCAGTTATATGTTTTTTGGCATCATGCTTTAAAAGGACTGGAGTAGGAGACTATAAATAATAAATATTCACAAAAATAGAATACAGTGTGTTAGTGTATAACAATGTAGTCAGCATTCACTCCCATGTTAGAAGAGAAAGACAAACAATGCAGCAGATCTTGCAGTCAGACCTAATGGCTGACTGCGAGAAGGCATGTGTTACAGTCCATGTCCCATGCCCTAAGAAGTGTCCTCTGTCTGTAATGTCTAAGTGAAAAAAAAAAGCAGCAGCAACTTCCGTTGAGGCCGTTGGAGTTCCCAGTGTCTTTGGCCAAGCTTGGGATGATAAATCAAACCCTAGGAGCAGAAATGTCGAAGTTTCTTTTCTAAATTAGCCACCACGTAGCAATCTGTACACAACTGTGGCTTCAGCTTTCAGTTTTCTTTCTTTCTTTTTTTTTTTTTTCTGGTTTCCCAAACGCAGTGTCTGTGTTTTTGGCTCTGTGAGATGGGCTAAGGTTTATGCTTAGCATCACGTGGCAGCCCGAATGACTCTCAGCAAATGTGACTGAGACGGCCATAAAAGGTCCGTATTTGGTGGCAAAATGCTTGGCTCTCTCTCCCTAAAAAGGAAATAATACGGAAAATGTGCATTACAATCCCCAGGCCACCGATGATAACACAGTTTCCTGGCTTTCAGAATCACTTGCTGACAGAGCAGAGCCTTGGAGAGCAGAGACACAAAGCCTGTTGGTTCACACTCGGGGCTTTGCAGAGCATCTGACAAGCCTGCACTTCATACCAGCAGCTCTGTGAGCCCACACCATGTGACCCTGGAGCTGCTGTGACTAAATGAAAAGAAGACATCTGAGTAGGACCTTGACTCAGGGCTGTAAAGCCTGCCTCCTATGGCTCCTGCGGAAAGCAGACTAAATGACTTCCTCTTCCTTCCCCTCAAGCCATTCCAATCAAGCTGCATCTTTATAAACAGAGCTAGTATAGCCACTTACTGATTTGCTCACCAATTGATTCATTTAGAAGTAAAGCCTGAGCACACTTCAAAAATTCATAGAAGAGATTAAAAGATATTTTTTCTTGGCACAAACAAGTGTTGAGATCCACGCAGTTTTCTTTTTTCCACAATATGTATTTTCCATGAATTTTTTGAAAGCCTCTTAGATTTCCATACTTTGGGCATCAGAATAAATTATTCCTTTAAAGTTTTATTTTTTATTCTCATTTTAAAGGCAGATTTGCAGAGAGAAGGAGAGACAGAGAGAAGGATCTTCCATCTGCTGGCTCATTCCGCAAGTGGCTGCAATGGCTGGAGCCGAGCTGATCCAAGGCCAGAAGCCAGGAGCATCTTCTGGGTCACCATGTGGGTGTAGGGACCCAAGACCTTGGACTAGCCTCTACTGCTTTCTCATGCACATTTGTAGGGAGATGTATCTGAATTCAAGTAGTTGGGCCATCCCATATGGGATGTTGGTGCCAAATCAGATGCTTAGCTTACTACACCATGGTGCCAGCATCATCCATTACTCTTTTAATTCAATTGCCAACAGCTTTCTGAGGCACCTGTGAATATCTTGAGTAGTTCAGAAATGCCAAAACTTTTGCCAGAGTAGTGTACAAACTAGAGGTGCTCCCCATTATCCCGGAAATTACAATCGAGCAGATAAGACATTGCAACTGATTGTAAGGCACTTTCTATTTGAAATAGTACAGTTTGCCATGGGTAAGATGAGCATATATTCTACCATCCAAACCTGGATGCATTTGACAAGAGAAAGAAATCCTAGCAGTAACTATTCTAGAAGTACAGATTAAATTAGGCTATTCCTGGGCCAGCCAGGACCTGCTGTTCCTTGAGTTTTGGCCATTCAGAAAGGACCTTAATTCAATTGTATGCCTATGTCCTCCCTATCCAAGGTACTCTGTTCCTACATTTTCCCTCTCTCTTCTTGCTTCTGCAGGATTAGGTGGCATGGGTGATGGAGCTTATTGATGTCCTTGTTTTAAGTTCGGTGCTTATCCAAGTAGCTGGGCATTTATCTACAATCATTTCTTTCTACTGTAGGTTAACTTGAGAAAAACATTTAGCACAGTGCAAATTTAAAGCATGCCTCCTCCTTTTGCTTCCAGCTCCTGCCCATATTTCAAGAATGTGGCTGGACCTCTGCCCAGGTCCGGCCTATGATTTTCTACTCAGCAGCAATATGAGAGGGCTGCTGCTGATGGCAAGGGTCCTCCTTTGGAGATGATGGGCTTCCACAAATTCAAAGTTCAGTCTGGTGGACCAGTCCCTGACAGGGCATCCCAAAGGCTTAAACACATCGCCAATGAGCTACCATTATTGGCAGTCTTGAGGCCAGTGGCTCATGCTCATGAAGCTGCATTTAATAGCCCCTAGGCCCACTGCTGAGTTTCCTTGCAATCAGAGTAATTCCCAGCAGGGTGACAGATTCTTATCTCAAATATCTCCAAGCCTTCTGCTCAAGGCTTTCTCTAACCACTCTTGGAGTTTGCTCAATCCACCACAGGGCAGCCCTCAGACAACGAGGACAGTGGTCAATGAGGTAGTGTGCATGGTCCAAGATGACTCTGCTGCTTCTGGCCATCTACCAGTCAGTGCCTTGGTGCAGTCCTCTCCCACAGGGAATGGAGCTGGCCTTTGCAGCCAATAGAATACACCAGAAATAATGGGGTATGACTTCAGGTTGTAACAAGGACTGTCCCACTTTGCTCTCTTTTGGAACATCTGTTCAGGAAACCTGAAGGTCACGCTGTGAGAACACTCAAGTTGCATTATAGAGAGGCCTATGTGATTAGGAAGAATTTGCAAGATTCAAGTATCTATACCCCATAACAAGAAGAAAGACTCTCTCTCTCTCTCTCTCTCTCTCTCTCTCTCTCTCTGTGTGTGTGTGTGTGTGTGTGTCTCTCTCTCTCTCTCACACACACACAGTTTTCTTCAGCCCTCTTGGTAGTCCTCCAGGGAGAAACATCATATGCAGGACAATGGGTGGTACTGCCTTCCTGCCGATTGGCCAGGTCTCTCTGCCTGGCCAGGCTCCAAGCTCAGCAGCTAAAGGCTGTAGCACCTGTGAATCACTTACTCCTCCTCTTGCACATGTTTATTCTGGAACTTGATTCTACTTTATTACACTGATTCCAGGGCCCATTGGAAATATGGGTTACACACATCATCCTAAAACTTAGTGGCTTAAAACCACGACCATTTATTTAGCTTGTGACTCTCAAGTTTGTCCAGGTAGCTCCTGTGGGCTGGATTAAGATTTCTCCGTGGTCCATACTCAGATCATGAGTTATCTAGTAGCTGTGGGATCCAGGGTGGCATCCCTGGTAAGCTATGGGACTGGAATAATGGGGACGACTATGTGTTGCTCATCACCTGGCTGGCTAGCCTGGCTTTCAGGGTCCCAGGAGTTACAAAGACAAAGATCTAATGCACAAGCACATTTCAAGCCTCTGCTTACTGCCTATTTGCTAATGCATCAGTGGCCATAGCAGATCACATGATCAGTTTAGACTCAAGAAGTAGAGTAACAGATTCTATCCCTTGAAGATCTGTGACACTGCAGAAAGGGGAAGTATGTGGGGACCATCATTCAGATAATCTCCTACACCTGTTTGCTTTGTGGTCCCAATTCTGTTTTCATTAATATCTGCAGCTTGTCACTCTTCTCACTCGCTAGAGAATGTATTTTGCTCAACAGCTGTTCTAGCAGCTAGAGAATATGATTTATTTTGAGATGAACTGTTTTGCCCTGAGACTAATTAAACTCTATACTTTCTCTTGAAGAGAAAATTCTCTGCTGTTCTAATCAGTTATGACTGCCATGTAGATGTCCCCAATCTGGCTTCAAGCCAAATACAGGATGCTATTTAAGGGAACTGATTGAGAGTATAGACTTGCCTCACAGGTCACAGTGAACCTGAAGTAAAACAAAATGGCAATGTTACGAAAAAAAGGGGAAAGGCAGAAAAAGTAATCAGCTAATACAATTGACATTGGTGTCACCACGGAGAGACACCAAGTGCATACCACTCAACACCTCGGGAGGAAACTGACCTGGAGACCTCAGCTGCATCTCTTAAAGGGTGATTCAGCTGCGTATGGGATGAAGTTTGACTAATCACAGCAGAGGGAAAATGCACTGTGTTCAATTACATACTGTCATAGCCAGTCAACACTAGCAGGCTCTGTGAGGGAAGAGGGAAGCAAACAGATTGCTCGATAATGGAGGGGATGCTAAAGGGCACATCTGGCTTGGTAGGATTTTCCAGGCAAGAAGAGAGGCTTGAGACATCAGCCCCAGCTCCCCACTGTGAGATAAGCCTGCGGGGGGGGGGGGGGGGGGGAGAGGAGGAACAGGGCCTTCCAGCTGCTTCCCTCCTGCCTTAACCCTGTCCCTGAAGCACATTCCACTGGGGCCTATCAGGCAAAAGTTCAAGAGCACTTAGTAATCCTCTTGCCCAAGGCCCATCAGGTCACAGGGTGAGCACACACCACAGGGCAGATGCAAGATAGGCCAGAGGAGCAAGGATAGGCCATGCATCTCAAGGAGACCTGAAGAATGCTGTTTTTCTCTTGGAGCCTGGCTGAAACATTCTCCCAACCTACCCTGCCAGGGGATTGGAGGACTCTGCTCTTCTGGGCAGACAGCATGTTGTCCATTCCCTGCTACTCTCCACTTCTCCAAGGGTACACAGCTTGAATACACTTCCCAGGCTCCCTTGAGATCAGGTTGGGCATGCGATTGAATACTGCCCAAAGAAGGTGAAAGGAGACAATGCATGGTACTTCTTATGACAATAGGCATGCTTCCTCCCTTCCTTTCTCCCACCTCCCACCTACAACCTCCAGCAACTTGGCTTCAGCTCTCCAGATAACAATAGCCTGGGCTAAGGAACAGCAGTCACACACTGTGAAGACCTTGGGTCACCTGATTGTCTATGGAGCACATCTACTTCATCAGGCTGACCTGCAGGCTCTGCAGGCCTATGCTCTGATGTGGTCTTTGGTGTAGCAACTTGCCTTTTACCCTAACTAATATGTTCATGTGTTCGACAATTCAACCTAAATGTTATAGGGCCCATTTGGGAGACTATCCTTTGGTCTGGAGGTTAATATTTGTATATATTTAGCCCTGTGAACACTGTAAAGGGACAGGTATTTTCCCTGAAACTCTCTTGGTGAGATAGGGGATTTCAATTCAAACCTCTCGTATATCTCGAGGCAATGCTCTAACTCAGTTCAAACCTGTGACTAAACCCAACCAGGCCCTGCCAAATCAGGACTTAAATAAACGCTCATTGTTTTAGGCTACCAAATTTTCAGATGGTTTGTTACAAGGCAAATACTAATTGGTACCTAAGTAAAGGAATGATAGTCTATTAGGTGATCAAGCAAGGCCTCCTTGAGAAAGGAAAATTTAAGGTTCGATATTTTAAAGGGAGATATTGTTGCTATCAGGTCATCCAAGGCAGAGAATAGCAAGTAGAAAAATAATGGGATAGGAAAAGGAGCTGATTTTTTCAGGAAATTGAAGAAATCCCCCCCAAAAAAAAAACTTCGACTGAGAACCAGAGGGGAGTCGGCAGAGATGGGCAGAAGCAGTATCCCTCTTTAGCAGAGTCTTCTTCAAAAACATTGTAAGTATATGTGCAGCATTTTATTATATGTATCATCAATAAAAAGACACTGAGCATCATGCATCTTTTCGTGCAGTCTATTATGCTCTTTATTCTCCCCTTTCTGGTCTCCTCAGGACCAGTTGTAGTCAAAGGAAACTAGGACAGAGAGTTAACATTCTTAAAGATGAGATGAAAATCAATCAACTAAATGAAAGAGTTCATAAAACCAAGACTATAGTGTGAATTAACCATTCAGAATATTAGCATTTTATGTACTGGCTCCTGGGAAATTGTCTTCCAGCTATAAAACATAGACAACCTCCACCTCTGCCTTCTCTGACTCTGAGCCTCCTGAGCCTAGATAAAACTTAAATGTATTCTCGGGGGAGCCCGCAAAAGTTTTCTGGCAAGTATGAATTCCATGAGTATGACAGGAAACGCAAGCATGCATCTGAGCAAGTATGAATTAATTAATTCCACATGCTTGAAAAATACTCCAACATAAATTAAGCAAAAGGGACTTGAAGAATGAGGAAGGAACAAAAACGTGGGGTGAGTTTACTGGGTATTCTTAAATTACACAGATTTTAGTTCAACAATGAACTAGCCTTCCAATTTCAAAGTGTAACATGTGATCACAAGTGTGTCATAACAGGAAGGTAGACAGGAAAATGGAGCAGAATTCAGATGCTTCTCTCAAGAATCCAATAAATTCACCAAATAAATTTTCAAAGCATCTTTGTTAAATTTTGTGTTCACAATCACATGAAAGAAACAACACAATACTATAATGACACTGTAGTAGACTTCCAGGGGGAAAAAGCAGGAGCACATATGGAAAAAAACCTGCAAAAATATCATGTATGAGCATAAATTTGTGAAAGAAGGTTGTTGACCTGACTTCAAGTCATGGAAAAGCCATTCATCAGGGGGTCAGAGACAAACACCTGCTTCTGCTGTTAAGCATGTCAAAGGGAGAAAACAGTGTTGTCTTTCTGTGCCACAGTTCTCCTCTAATGTGGGTGCATCAGAGACAGCAAACAGTGGATACACCATCCCCAGCTCTGTGCAGGCCAGTGAAAGGTACCAATGATTGCTCACAGCAATCTGTGGTGCAGTGTCTAGATGCAGCCTCAGAATCCATCCCAACAGTGTGCCCAGGAGCCAGTGCCAAATTTATAGAGTTGGCTCTCAAAATTAAATCCATGTACCTTTCTGGACAAGGCCTCCAGTTCTGGAACTGTGGGTTGCAGCCTGATGAGAAGCTGGAAAAAGTCATATGATTACCCAGTGTTGTCTGCAGCTCAACAAAAATGCTATCTTATCTTTACACTCACTCCTAATAGAGGTGAAAGGTAGCTGGCCTGGGGGATTTCAAATCCCTCCTATGACCTGATATTTTCTACTTGTAGAACAAATTTCTCTGTCTTCTGCCTACATCCCTTCCCTTCATTCTCCTACCCAAGATCTTCTAACACTAACACAGACTATTTGACTAAGAAAGGAATGTTCCCACCCTATGTGAAAAAACGAAGAAGCAGCACCACCTGACGTCCAATGAGTCACCATAATTATCACTACTTTGTCCTTGAGAGTGGCTGTAAGCAGCCTGAGTGTCATCTGCCAAGACTAGCTGTGTGCGGCATCCTCAGAGTTCAGGTCAGAAAGTCAGGGTCTTTCTATAGCATTTATTGCACACTTTTCAATGTTTAGTAGCATCGCAGCCTCAAGTATGAGTTCTCGCTCAGCATTCTGGACAACCTGAGCCAGGAGGAAGCACTTCAGAAGCATCACTCACAAGTTGCATGAGCTTCGGTACTATTCTCCTTGAGTGTGGTGAATAAATACTTAATGTATGTAAATCATCAATAAAGAGGCTTGTCCACACAGTCAATGCTCAAAAAATGAGGATAATAATAGTGATAATACCTATTAATTGGAAACTTACTACAGTGTCATGTAAGCTTGTTAAGACAGCCTGTTTAGTCAAACATATTTCCTTTTTGTGATAGATAGCAAAAAAGGCCACAGATGTTGGCACTTTCTGTGTCCT
This sequence comes from Ochotona princeps, assembly GCF_030435755.1. Classification (NCBI taxonomy): domain Eukaryota; kingdom Metazoa; phylum Chordata; class Mammalia; order Lagomorpha; family Ochotonidae; genus Ochotona; species Ochotona princeps. Next base: position 1,803,030 of record NC_080865.1, on the reverse strand, counting down.
CAGTCACTGACTTGGTATCAGCCAACAGTGTGACAGAAGCTACCTTTTGTGATCCTGAGCCTAGGCCTCCATAGGCACGCACATTTCTACTGTTACTCTTGGGAAGCTGACTGGCCATCATGAAAGCAAGCATGCCATGGCCTACTGGAAAGATGCTGGAGTAAAGACTTATTTTTCCAACTAAAGCCACCTAGACTACCACTTACTTAACAGCACTGTGGGAGCCGGTCACATTTTCCTGGGTGAGTTCAGTTAAGATTAAATGAGTATAACTTAAAACAGCATAAACTTCCTGATTAATACTAGCCTGAATTACTGCCCCCACGGAATTGTGAGGTAAATAAATGATTATTGCTTTGAGGCTCAACTGGCTAATCCTCTGCCTGCAAGCACCAGCACCCCATATGGGTGTCAGTTCATATTCTGGCTGCTCCACTTCTGATCTAGCTCTCTGCTTATGGCCTGGGAAAGCAATAGAGGACGACCCAAGTACTTGTGCCCCTGCACCCATGCAGAAGATCTGGAGAGAGCTCCTGGCTCCTGGCTTCAGATGAACTCAACTCCAGCCATTGTAGCCTTTTGGAGAGAGTGGATGGAAAATTTTTCTCTGTCCTTCTCTCTGTAAATCTGCCTTTACAATAAAGATAAATATAAATTTCTATTAAAAATGGCTATTGTTTTAAGCCATTAAGTATTGGAATTACCTGTAATGAAGCAACAAATCATATATATTTCTTCTGGAGTATACAGCTGGATTACATTTCCCACAGACTTTGTTTCTAGATTGGCCATGTGACTAGTTCTCCCCCACTATGTGTGAGTTGTCAGCGACATGTGCTAGCTCCATTTCAAAGTAGTTCAGGAGTTGGCATACCTTCTCATGTTCAAGGAGGGTTGAATCATCATATGTAGGAGAGCTACTCACCAAACAGGACTGTTTGGACTTCTTGTGATTTAAGTGTAGTAAATCAGTTAGGTTTGAAGATGTGACTTACGGTAGCTGGCATTTCTTTACCTAGCACATAGGAATTTTATAATCAAATTATCCTCATTTACTGATGGAAAAACTGAGGTATACAGAAAGTAAGCGGCTGGTTATTGAAATATGAACCCAGACTACCTGATTCATAGAAACTCCATATCCTACCTTCCCAGGGTGGATCTAATAGTCATTATCATTAATATTCCATGGGACTTTGCTTTATTTGGATGATGAATTCCTATGTGGAGACATGATAATGTAATTCTCGGCTAGTTCTTGCCCTCATACCCCACCTCCAAAAGCTTCGAGGTTGATATAGGAAGGATTCATATTGGAGTTCCAGTCTCTTCAGTGTCTGATTGCTCAGCTTCTTACACTCAAAGCCTGAAGACTTTACACCTACAGAATGAACAACGAGGGAGCTGCCTTCATTCACAGAAAAGTAGACAAGACGTTGTCCTCATTGAGATTATAATTTAGGGGAAGAGACACAGGAGCCGTTAGGACTGGGACAGAAGTATGCATCTACTCAACTATAAATGAATATCCATCCAGAACAGATGAGTGATAGAGTATTTGGTGATTACTTTGCCAGAGTCCAGGGCAATGGCCCTTCACCTTAGTTATGATCAGAATCACTCAGAAAGGTCATTTAAAATGAACATGGTGATGCTGGGAAGGAGAGAGGCTAGAGTTAGAGGGAGGTTGAGTAATGAGTATCAAACTACAGTAAGGCAGAACTTAGAAGTTTCAGTGTTTCATGGCAAGCAAAACAACTATAGTTCACAATAATGTATTACATTTTGCATGAAAGGCTGTAAGAGAGGACCTGGAAGGTTGCAAACCCAAAGGAAAGATAAATGGAAAGATTATGAGGAGTAAGGCTTCAACTCACTTGGACATTCTAATGCAGACGATCCTTTGAGAAACTATAGTCTGTGGCAGGGTGTGGTCTTTCCACAGGACTTTGTAGAGGCGGTGCTGGAGCTCATGAAGCCAAAGGCTGGGAGCACTGGGCAGCAATATGAGAGTGCTACAAAATCAGTCCCACAGAAGGGCCAGGACAAAGAACAAAGAACCTGCTTCAGTCCAGGGAGTCCTCATGAAAAGGTGGAAGGACAGGTTAACTATTATCATGAAAGTGACAAATAGTGTGTTAACTGTGTATGGCTACTTTGTTTTGTCAGGTAGCAGAAGGTTTCAGGGAAGCAGATGGCAGATGACAAGAACGCTACAACAGCAAAAAGCACTTCTGGGGAGACGTAGCATTTACTTCCCTCAAATCAAGTATTCATTAAAAGGAGGATTTCATGCTGCAGACTAGCAGCAATGAAGTGTTTTAAGAAGAGCCAACCACTACGCCGTGTCCCTGGCCCAGCCTGACTCAGAGAACAGACTGCTACCCTCTAGTAAGAGACTTCATTCCCAAGGACACAATGAGGACAGTGGGTAGAAATTATAGAGAGAAGTAGTAGAGCTGGCTGTGAAGGAGAACTTTCAAACAACAGAAAAACAGAACAGGCTGCCTCTGAGGCAGCAAACTGTCATGTGAAGAGTTTAAGCCAAGTCTAGATGTGTTGCTGTGTATTTACTAAGCTTTCTTTGTATCTAGAAACAAAGAACAAGAATAAGACGCAGTCCTTGGCCTCCCTAGACTCACAGGAGAGTGTAGGAAATGGACAAACAAATTCAAAACCATGCTGTGACGCAGTGAGACCTTGGCTAGTCATAGACGGCGGGGCATTGTAAGAGGAGGTTCTCAGTTAAAGCTTGCAAAAGGCTTCTTATACCAAGTAAGATGAGGTCGGAATGCTACACCCCTCAGGAAGGACAAGGAATAGCATTCTGGCGTGAGGCAACAGGAGACTGAACCAGCAGCAAGGGGAAGAGGAAAGGCAGCAAGCGCTACAGGAAGCAAGATAAGCCACCAGAGCAAGGAAGCAGTATGCAAAGCCGGAAATGCAAGTGCGCAGCAGGATGGAAGGAACTTCTGGGCTAAGCAGAGGGGTTTACCTTCATACTGAAATTGTAAGAAGCCATTGATGGTTGGTTTAGTTGACTTTGGAAGACTTTTTCAATCAAACATTCTATGGGCCTAGAAAACAATCTGCATCTTCTAAAATTACTTTATACATCATTGATATGTATATAAAACCAGTGCAGTTTTACTCACTATCAAGCATTTTTAGGATCTTCATGTGTAAATGAGATGGTATTAGAAATCAATAGAGGGCCCGGCGGCTTAAGTCCTCGCCTTGAAGGCACCCAGGATCCCATATGGGCCGCTGTTCTAATCCCGGCAGCTCCACTTCCCATCCAGCTCCCTGCTTGTGGCCTGGGAAAGCAGTTGAGGACGGCCCAAAGCTTTGGGACCCTGCACCCGCGTGGGAGACCTGGAAGAGGTTCCAGGTTCCCGGCTTCGGATCAGCTCAGCACCGGCCATTGCGGCTCACTTGGGGAGTGAAACATCGGACGGAAGATCTTCCTCTCTGTCTCTCCTCCTCTCTGTATATCTGACTTTGTAATAAAGTGAATAAATCTTTAAAAAAAAAAGAAATCAATAGAGAAATAAAACACTGTTAATAGACAGTATTGGACAATTGATTTGTTGTAAGGGAAAAAATAAAATTAGATCCGCACCTCTTATCTTACACAGGAACAGTGTCCAAGTAAGAGATTTAAACATAAAACAATGAAACCATGTAAGTGCTAGAAGAAAATGCAAGTGAATTCTTCTATTTCAAATAAATAAAAATGAAGTTTAAAATTCAGAGGGAATAAAGAAAAAGGTTGACAAATTTGATTAATTAAAAATGATATTTTCACATGGATAAAGCTACTATAAATAAAGTAAAAATAAATGGAGAGAGAAATTTCAAATACGTCACAAAAAGCATCAACATTCCTAAAGCATAGACAGCTCTTTTAAAAAGAACAAGGTGCTAGATAAAGAGAAGGAACGAAGGCTTAATGGTCACAGAGTCTCTTTTTGGAGTAATGGATCAGTTGTGGAAACAGTGGTGATGGTTGCAGAACACTGTGTACATATTTAATGCCACTGAATTCTATTAAAAACCGGTTCAAAGGATAAGCATTGTGTCATATATTTTCATATTTTATCGCAATAAACATTTTAAATCTAAAAGGTCAAAGAACAAGTAGCGTAAAGTCTGATGGAAAAACAGAAGCAGAGGGGCAAGCATTTGGCCTCGTAGCTGTTACCTGCACCCCGTAGCAGAGTACCTGGGCTGGATACCCAGTTCTACTCTGGACTCCAGCCTCCTGCTAATGCAGACCCTGGAAAGCAGAAGGGATGGTCCCTGTCATTAGGATCCCGTTATCCATGTCAGGGATGTGGATTGAGTTTTGACTTGCAACTTTGGCCCCAGCCAGTGGCCTGTTATGAGAATTTGGGGAATTGATTTGTGAATGAGAACTTGCTCTCTTTCTCTTCCCACATGCCCCACCATCTCAAATAAGTAAGAAGTCTTTAAAAAACAATTCATTGAGAGGTTTAAAAGTGTTTATAAGAATGACCCTTAAACATAACAAGTGTTGAAATTCACTCATAATTAGATAAATACAAAATAAGACAATACTAAAATACTATTTCCACTCATCCCATCAGTAAAATGTTTAAATTATGACAACAAATTATGTTGCTAAGGCTGGTTGACACAGACATCCTCATACATTAGTGATGGGCATACAAACTGGCACAAGGCTGTTGGAGGAACATTAGTGATAGGGACAGGATCACATACGCTAGGTACTTCTACATCCAGTGATATCGCTTCTGGAAAACATACCCAACAACGCAGTCAATGGATATGCAACAGTTATTTATTATACAGTATTATTTTTTATACCATTTGTAATTGCAGAATGCTGAAAACAACCTAAATGCTGTTATAAAGGACAGTGGTTAAATAAATAAATGGAGTACTGTGCTGAAGAATGAATGAGAGGAATCTCTATGAGCTAATCTTGAGTGGTTTCTAAGATACAAGATCAAATGAAAGAATCCAAAAGCAAAATACGAAAGAGTAGTATGCTACCCTTCACATAAAAAGCGAGGGCATAGAAGTAAAAGAACATGTATCTGTTCAATTGTACAAAGGAAACACAGAAAAACCAAACCAGAATCTGATGAGATTTGGAGAACACAGGAGTTGGGCAGGAATGGAATGGGTTAAGTGGAAGGATTGGAACAGGACAGTAGAGACAAGCAGAAAATGGTGCTTGCAATTGTGTATAATTTCTGTTTAGTTCTGGCTTTTAGAGCTCTGTTAATAATTCACATATCCTAAACACTTTAATTAAAGCCAGTACACAAGGAGTGTTCAAAATGGATCGCAATCAGCTACAAATGAGTAACTGTAGTGCAAGTGACAATATAATGACACTGAAGGGAAAAGAACTAACCTAGGTAATTCTGCTAAAGAGTAGATTGATTGTATACTGTAAGGTTAAAGACAGCAAGAAATGTGTATTGTTTTTCCAGTTAGCAAATCATTTGTCACTTTCTTGTACCCTAGGACTGAACAAATACATAAATTTATCATGAATAATTAGAAACAGGTTTTTCACTGTAGGAGAAAAATTACAAACAAGAAAAGGAGGAAGGTTAGAATGAATCCCTAGTATTGGGTGGAAGAAACTATCGATATGAATTCACAGTTTTTAATATAAGTGCAAATAGAAATAAATGCAGGTGTGTGTTACACATGTGCACACATAATGCATTATACAGTATTGCCTAATTCTGTTTACCAAGAGAATGGGGAAATAATGACACCCTAGCAACAATAACCACACACACGTTGCTCACATCTTGGTTTCTAAATACCATTTTCTACAAAGGAACAAGAGTGCCTTGGAGAAATGGGGTGCTATCAGGACTGGGACAGGGAAACACAGTGGTCCCTACTTCTTTGTAGAAGATATGTTCCTATACCCCCAGTGGAGAGCAAGTGAAGGCAGTGCTGAGATGTGGTTGCACTATGTTTTTCCTTTACATACACATCAATGATAAAGTTTACCTTATAAATTAGGTCAGTGAGAGAACAACAACTAATAAGAATATAGAATAGTTTAAGAATACATACTGGAATAAAAGTTATATGAATCTGATCGCTCCCTTAAAATATCTTATTGCACTGTACTCACCATTTTTTATGATTCCAATGTGAGATAATACAATGCATAAATGATAAGATGGAGTGAGGCAAATGAAGTAGGCATTGTGCCCCAGTATTAGACCGCTATTGACCTTCTTTCTTGAACATGAGTACTTGATAACATAATATTCATTCTGAAAACTGAGAAGGCTATTAAGTGATTAAGAGACAGGTTGCATATACAGTGCAGATATGCTAGACAAATGGATGATTCACATTCTGGATGGCACAGAACAAGACTGTGTGAGATTTCATCATGCTACTCAGAATGGTGTGCAATTTAGAAGTTATGAACTGTTTCTTTCTGGAATTTTCCATATAGTATTTTTCAGACCATGGCTGATTTTTGGGTAACTGAAACTATGGAAAGCAAAACCACAGAGAAGGAGGGACCACTGTACACGATGAGCCTGAAATATCTGTGGTACCAAAAAGTAAGGAAGTGCTCAAAAAATGATGGGGGTATTTTGAAAGAAAACAGACTCAACTTAAAGCAGCCCTCAATTGGGAATTGGAAAACATTACTATTTGGCAAAGACTACAGTAATAGCTGTTGTAAGCAAGAATTATCAATGTCTACTGTGGGGATTGAGTTGTGTCCCCAGCCCCAAAGTGACTGTATTTGCAGAAAGAGACTTCAAAGCAATAGCTAATGATAGATGAGGTCGTAAGAGTAGGGTCCAAATCTAATCCCTGCAATAAAAAAGGAAGAGACACCAGGGATGCATATACATAGGCCATTTGAGGACATGGTCCAAACATAACCACCTGCAGGCCAAGGAGACAGGCTGCAAGATAAGCAAGTCTGGTTGGCATCTTGATTCAAGACTTGCAGCCTCCATCACTAGGAAAAAACAAATTGGGTTTAAGCCACTCAGTTGTGGCATTTTTAAAATGCAGTCCTTTTTAAATGTAGTCCATTTTAAATAGCAGTAATTGTAGACTAATAAATATGCAAAAAAGTGTGATGAGAAGAAACAAGATTATCTTAAAGGTGTTCTGAAAAAAGAGACTCTTTCTTTACAAAACTTAGTAACTTTACAGTGAAGAAATCTTGTAGATGCTACATTAACCAAATGATGAAGGTTGACTTCACCAACCATAAGAAACACTGACAACAGGGACTCTCAATATGATGGCTTGAGACAGACACATTATTGCTGAGATTGTCAGAAAGGCATAGCCTCAATCTAATCATAAAAAAACCAAATTGAAGGACATTTTAGAAAAAAGATGACTGGTACTCTTCAAAAATGAAAACACTGGGACAAGCATTTGGTCTAACGGTTAAGATGGTGGTTAGGACACCCACATTGTATTTCAGAGTGCCTAGGTTTGACTCCAGCTCCAGCTCTTGATTCCAGCTTCCTGCTAATGCACACAGTAGGAGGCAGTGGTGATGGCTCAAGCAATTGGGTCCCTACTGCCCATATGGGAGAGCTGGATAAAGCTCCTGGCTTTAGCCCACAGCCCACTGCAGGCAGCTGGGGAGTGAACCAGTGGATGGCAGCTCTGTCTACCTAGCTTCCTTTGTCCCTCTGCCTCTCAAATACATATTTTAAAATTTCAAACAATGTTTTAATTCCAGAAACAGTACAAGACAAAGAAAAATGGAGGAACTGTTACAGATTGGAAGAGATTAAGAAAGCATGACAGGGCCCGGCGGCGTGGCCTAGCGGCTAAAGTCCTCGCCTTGAAAGCCCCAGGATCCCATATGAGCGCTGGTTCTAATCCCAGCAGCTCCACTTCCCATCCAGCTCCCTGCTTGTGGCCTGGGAAAGCAGTCCAGGACAGCCCAAAGCATTGGGACCCTGCACCTGTGTGGGAGACCCGCAAAAAGTTCCTGGTTCCCGGCATCGGATGGGCGCGCATCGGCCATTGCGGCTCACTTGGGGAGTGAATCATCGGACGGAAGATCTTCCTCTCTATCTCTCCTCCTCTGTGTATATCTGGCTGTAATAAAATGAATAAATCTTAAAAAAAAAAAGAAAGCATGACAACCAAATGCAATGTGCAATCCTGGACTGAATCTTGGGCTAAAAAGGGGGGACATTACTGGGAAAACTGGCAAAAATATATAAAAACTGCATATATGAATCAATACCATTTTGTACATTTGAATTTTCTGATTTCAATATTATATTCAGTTGTGCAATATGCTAACAGTAAAGAAACCTGAGTTGAGGGCATTTGGGAAAGTTACACAATTTTTGTACTTCATAAAACCTAAAATTATTCCAATATCAGTTTTCTTTGAAAACACATTCACTAAAACATCCAGGTACAACACATTATATTATGACCTCATTTACATATTCTTCTAAAATACACACACACAAGCAACACCATGCATTGTTCAGAGTTAGATTCACATTTACAGATGTATACAAGTGTGAGCTCCACAGTAACTGCCTCTCCACCTTGGCTGCACAGTGGAACCACCTGGGAAGCTTTAAAAGATAATTACATAGGGGCTTGGCAGCGTGGCCTAGTGGCTAAGGTCCTCGCCTTGATCCCATGTGGCTGCTGGTTCTAATCCCGGCAGCTCCACTTCCTCTCTCTCTCTCTCCTCCTCTCAGTATATCTGACTTTGTAATGAAAATAAAATAAATCTTTAAAAAAAAAAAAAGATAATTACATGGGACAAGAAGGTTATTTTTCAGTCCTGCCCTTTTCACTCTAACAGCCCTGGTTGCAAGAAGTAAAATTATATATCTATATTTACATGAAATAGAAAGTACCAAAAATACATAAAAATATGCTTAGGAATATGTGAAAATGTTGCTGAAACAGCAAAGAAAAATCACAGCGATTTGGAAAAAAAGCCCACCAAACTGATGCTTGAGTTTCCTGCTTGCTCTAGAGTCTGGTTTGATTTGTCTGACCTGTGTCTGGGACTCAGGGATGTGTAACAGATTCCCAGGTGATCCTGACCTGCAGTAGTGGTTTGAACCACAGGGCCTGAAGGAGACATCTGGAATCTGTGCTAGTGACAAGTGTGGAGTTAGTAAGAGGAAAATTCAACTTACCTTCAAATAGTAAGCCAAACTGACTGGTAAGAGTCATACTTTTGGAAAGCTCTTTAAAATTAATTTGTTTAAAGGCAGGGAAAAAGAATAGACATAGCCGTATGTATGCTTATAATAGCCAACTCTGGGCCAGGCCAATGCCAGGAATCCAGGGCTAGTGCATCCAGGTCTCCCAGGTTGGTGACAGGGACCCAACTATTGGAGCCACCACTTGCTGCCTCCCAGGGTACACATTTTCAGGAAGCTGGAAGGAGGAGCAAAACCTGGACTCTGACCCAGGCACTCCAAGATAGGATATGGGCATCCTGAGTGGTGTCTTAATGGCCAGGCCAAAGCCCCACGCTGGGATTTGTAACTTTGCAGTGTAAGACCACAGACCAGTACTATTAGCATGATAGTATTTCATGCTATTCTATGTCTTTTCTGCATTTCTCTAAATTCTTAATAGTTTGAATGGTAAAAATAAACATTTGAAAAGACATAGGAGTATCATTTTGATGAGTGTAAATTGTGATCAAGAAGCATTGTAGGTTTGGTTTTACAGAGACAAAGGGATAAGAAAATTTTTAAAATGTAGGTTTAGATTTACAGCTTGTTGGGCATCATTAGAAACCCTGTCAATAATTTTAGCATCCTCACCAGCCCTCTCATTCATAACCAAAATGCATTAACCTTTGTTCCAGGAGCTAACTCTTTATTAATTTCTTACATTGCTACACTTTCACAGATTAGTAAAGCAGAAAAATAAATGGTTTAATGAAAACAATACTTTTTACAATTAAGAATGACCTTTTAAAAGATAAACACCTGCAATTTAAAAAAATCCTGAACAAACTTATATTGAACTGTTGGCACAGCTTCAGCCATATTAGTTGTATTTTACCCGATTATTCGATTCTCAGGATGTACTAGCTGACAAATGTTTGGATATTCACCTGCTCTCATTGATCAGTTTTTGTTCCATCTCCCTCTGTCATGTTGTTCTGCCATGGGATCAGAAGCACAGCCCAGCAAGAACGCCAGAGTCAGGTCAGCAGGAGGGTTTGCTGAACCAATCATTTAATGTAAAGCAGGCTTGGTGTGATGCAGTGGGGTAGACTTTATGCAAAGGTGAAGGGTGGGGGCGAGAAGAAAGAGCTTGAGACAGGGAGAGGCAATCCAAGCATCACCACAGGCACCTCAGAGATTGTGGCAGGTTTTGTCTGAATTCCTTCCTTCACTGTCACCCACGCCTCCTTCCCCTTTCTTTTCCAGATTCCAATCTTTATTTATCAAAGAAAATCCAAATGTTTCTAAAAGCAATTTGACTATCTGACATTACCAACTGTTACATTGCCACTTTGGAAAAAAAAAAAAAAAACTCCTGTCCATAATGAATGGGATACAGACTTTCACGAAGTGGTTGTTTTCCTCAAGTGTAATGTGGTTATTCTGTGATAAACAATATAGGCTAATATTGCATGGATGTCAGCATAGCCTGCTTTAGTTAGGCTGGTAGCCCCCTCTGCACCCCAACCTACTCACTCAGTGTCTCAAAAGTCATGTTGATTACTTTCTAATACACTTGTCTTCCAACCAGGACACAGGTCTTTCAGGGGCAGAAATCCTGTTTTTCATCTGTGTTTCTCTGATTCCTGGACCCCAGGAAGCACTCGAATATTTGTAAAACTACATTAAAATGAGTACATCAATATTTCACCAGGGAGTTGCGCCTGTCTAGGGAAGATTCTTTGAATTTTTTTTCTAGCTCAAAACAGGGGCTGCTATGACCACCTCCCTGAGCCTCCCTCCCTTCAGAATTGAAAGACTTTGTCTCCCAGAAGCTGCCTGCAGTGTTGGCAGCCAGGCACCTTCCCTCTGGGGCTTGGGGAGACCTGGCCCTCTCCTGGAGGCACCCGTATCTGATGACCGCTCAGTGCTTCACAACTCCAACAGAGACCTTTGTCAAATTGCTGTTCAAATGTTCCGCAGCCATGTCCTAGAGCTTGCTCTTCTCCCACAGGTGTCTATATTCAGAGTATTCCTCTTCAGCTCCCTGCACATTCATGTCTCCATCAGAGTCTCCTTGCTAGGATACACAGCAGCCAGTACTCTAGCCTCTGTTGTAGACCCAGTACCTCATACAGCTTAGATTCGATTCTTTTTTTTTTTTTTTTGAATTTTTTTTTATTATTTTTTCTCCATTAATTACACTGTATTACGTGACACAATTCATAGGTACTGGGATTCTCCCCCCTTCACCCCAAACCCTCCCCCCCCCCCCGGTGGATTCTTCCATCCTGTTGCATAGCCACAGCTCAAGTTGTTCTGGGATTCCCTCATTGCAAGCATACACCATACATAGAGTCCAGCGTCCCATTGACCAAATTCAACGACCTCTTAGGGAGGCCCTCTCAGGTCCCAGGGCAGAGCCAGCAGAGCATCACCTCGATCAATTAGAAGCTCCAACATATCATCAGCAACAATCCAGGTACGATGAGACTGGTGCAGAGTCCACTGATTGACATAGTCCATCTTAGAGTTTCCCATTGTCCAGTTTTCCACTGCAAACATATAGCTGAGGTGGTTGATTGATCTACTCCATCTTCCATCTTTTCTTGGTTAATGTTTTGATTCCTCCATTTTGTTCAGGGGAATCCCCAAAGAAACTTTGAGGTGTTCCCAGTCCAGGCTCCTACATGCACTACTAGTAAGCACAGTGCCCACCACAGTCCATCACTCGGATCGGCTGGTGGTTGCAACTGCTGGGTTGGTTCTATTCTCAGCCCCGACCTCCACTGGAACCAATGAGTATTGCAGCCCATCCTGGTTCTGGCCATCACACGCTCATGCTTCACTTAAACCAATGGGAGGTGTGCTGGTTGGGTGCTGCATTCCTGACCGGCACAGGCAGCCTTGCCTTGGCATTTTGTATTGTATACCTTTTTTTTTTTAATCGCAACCGAACCTGGTCAGACCCCCGCACAGCTCCAGCGCACAGACTTGCCAGTGGATAACGCGAGCTAACTCAGCCTGGTCCGCCCCCAACCTGAGCCAATGTATGCAAGTGGGTTACTTTCCAACGCCTCTTCTGGGTTGTTAACCTCCTTGCTTCCTGCGTTTATTTGTAGGGCCAGTGTCCTGTCAGAGAAACTTTTCAGGTTCCTCCACCAGACCCGTTCCTGATGTCAGGCCTCACGCATATCAGCAGTTTCTTGGGCCAGCTCCGCTCTTCAACCCATTCTGGTTCCTGCTGTTGGAAGTTGGAGCCCAGCCACAGTTCGTTCATACGCACATATATAGCTCTTACATGGCTCAGTTGAGGTTGAAACCTAGCCGAGTCCGTCCCACGTCTGCCTTGGTCCTCCAGAGCACCAAACTGTGCTGCAGTCTAAGCTGGCACGGTGCGTCAAGTCCCAATCCATATTTATGCCAAAGGACTACAACTGTGACCCGATCAGAATTCAGCCCCCATCCAGTTCCGGCATTCCTTAGTGATAGACTCCACCCAGCCAAGGCCTCCCCCAAGCTTCACAACCAGGCATGTTCCCAGCCAGTATTAAGTATACCAGTAGTTGCTCTGCATCAGCTCAGCGCACCCCATAGACTGTTATACCTCCTGCATTGTCTCCACCGCCCCTCCTAAACCATCCAGTGGGGTCAGAATTTCCACGGGGACTAGCCCACACAGCCCAACACATTCAAACCCAGGGTATGGACTCGAATGCCAGTCAGCGTCATGGTCTTGCCTACTGTAACCCCTCTGCTAATTCATCGTCCTATTAAGCAATGGGAACATCCTGCTGGACAAGCTCGTAATTTTGCCTTTAATTGAACTGGTGATTGGCAATCTGCACTATAAAGTGAGTACAGGATCGTCAGAGGAAGATTTACTGCCATTGAGAATCTATAGGATTGATACACGTCCCCAGAGCACTGTGGGTTCAGCCTGGAACCATTCCTGCAGTATATCAAAGAACCCAAATTCCAGAACTCCCTGGCCGGGCGGCCAGCACGCAAAGCCTGGCACCAAATGGCGCACTGGCCACCCGGGGGTCGCTCAGCCCATGTACCTGGGTGTGCCTTGCTGGAGATGGGGCGACCGAGACCCAAGCAGCATGGCTGCCCGGGGTGAGGTGCTCGGATCTCAGCCCCCCCCCCCCCCCCGCTCCTCCTCCCGCTGCTGCTGCGTGGCTGGCTGGGGACATCCAGACCCGCTTCTCAGGACCCTAGGACCACCCTTCCGGCCCGAAGGAGGGCAGTCAACTAAGGATCCCGGCCAATCTGGAAGACGCCCGGGGGTCGCTCAGCCCATGTACCTGGGTGTGCCTTGCTGGAGATGGGGCAACTGAGCCCCGAGCAGCATGGCTGCCTGGGGTGAGGTGCTCGGATCTCCTAGATTCGATTCTAAGCTGGGTTTTCACTGAAGAGATCTGCAGAGGAAGCTAGGACTGTAATCTTACAAGATACTATCCAGTCCTCTGCCCCAGCCCTTTCCAGTGTTCTACAAATGTCTGTGCTTCCCTACTCTAAGATCCTGCTACAATCCAAACAGGAAAAAAAGCTGCCTTTGGATCCAAGGTAATTGTAAACTGAACACTGTTTAGTTGAAACTGAAGCCGTTTTCAGGAAACGCCTGCTTCCAATATTTTTTAACAACTGATTATATCCCAAATCCAGAGTGTAGCCTCCCTGCTGCACAGATGTCCTGCCTGAGACAGGACGACCCTCGGCTGCTCAGAGCTCCCCTGGGCACAGGCCAGCAGCTCCCCCAGCTATGCATCCAGCGGAACTGTGGTTTCTGTTTTCCACCAGACAGAAATCCTTCAGCCGGGAATACCCTTAGGATTCCTGTGCAGAAACTGGCTCCACAGCCCTCTGCAGAGCACAGCCGGGGCTGTTCCTCAGCCGGGCCAGCCCCAAGCTAACCTGAAGTGAGCATCATTCAAGGCAACAAGAGAATGATGGGAACAGTCAGATGCAGAGGTTTGACCTCCCTAGCTCGGAGTTTATGGCTCGGGCAGCAACAATCCCTTGATTTTGGTCCTGACATGCCCAAATTCTTCTTGCTGGAGCTGTGGCATGTGAGCTAAACCACTGTCTCCCATGTCACTGCCAGTTCAAGTGCCAGCATCTCATATTAGTGCCAGCTTCAAGTCCTGGCTGCTTCAGTTCCAACCCAGCTCCCTGTTCATGTTTATGAGAAAACAGTGAAAAATGGCCCCTGCCATCCTGTGGGAAACCCAGATTGAGACCATCCAGGTCTTCTGAGGTCTTGGCCACACCTTCAGATGGGCGGCACCAGCATTGCCCACCCATTTTCTAATTAATTAAGAGACCACCAATGGGAAACATCTTACCTGTAGGTTCCCCGCCCAACAAGGAGGGGTCAGGGAAGGCATAAAATCCCAAGACCCTTCCTCAAACCTTTGGTGTCTCTCTCTCCCTCCTCTTTCGAGAGGCACCCCACCTCCCGGCTCTTCGGAGGTGCTTTCCCCTTCTTCCTTCCCTGCTCACCTGGTCCCTTCACAAATAAACTTATCTGTTTGCAACAGATTCCCGGCTTTTTATTTCTATACTAAGCTGAGGAAAGAACCCACCGGGCATTTCTGGTAACACAGATGAACTTCCTGGTTGCTGGCTTCAGCCTGACCGAGCAAGTGGAAACTCTCTCTCTCTCTCACACTGTGTGTGTGTGTGTCCGTCCCTGTCTGACTTTCAAAGAAATAAATAGAATACATTTAAAAAATATTCTTGTATTAGATGCCCACAGCAGACATGGAAACTCAGCCAGAGTTGTGTTAGAAGCCCAGAGGACAGCCCCCTTGTACAAATGTGTGTTTACTAGCTTCTAATGTTACAGGCTCTTGCCATGTACTCTTCCCTCGAGCTGCAGGGCATTCTCTCAAGCCCATAAGAAAATAATGGAGGAAGGGAGGGAGAGAGGAAAGATGGAAAGAAGGAAGGGAGGAAGGGAAGAAACAAGAAAAGAAGAGAGGAAGGGAGAAAGAAAAGCAAGCAGGCAGGCTCCTTTTTCCTCTTTCAATCACCCCACTCCCATAGTGATACACCTTTTCTTTGTGTCTTATAGAATCAAATCTGATACCCAGCCATCAGGCATACAGCATAAATTGCACTCTCGGTGTTTTGTCATAATAGCAGACTTGGGATCAAAGCCAAGCAGTGGCAATTTTTTCCCTTCAAAGACAAATTGCTTTTAAGAATTAAATAAAATTCTCCCTCTCCACACCATCCTCAACAGACCCTTTCCTAACCTATGGTGTAACAGCTTATGAAAAAGATCAATTTGCAAATTATCTTGAACATTTCCATGTTTCAAAGTGATTCATGGGGAGGGCACTGTGGCATAGAATGTTAAGCCACCGCTTGTGACATCCACACCCCATTTTGCAGGGCCAGTTTGAGACCCAGTTACTCCATTTCCAATCCAGGTCCCTGCTAATGTATCTAGGAAGGCAATGGAAGGTGCTTCAAGCGTTTAGAGCCCCGTCACACATGGAGGAGACCTGGATGGAGCTCCAGGCTCCTGGCCTAGGCCTGGGTATTGCAGGCATTTGGGGAATGAACCAGTGGATGAAAGCTCTCTCCCTGTGTCCTCCCTCCCTCCCATGTCAATCTGCTCTTCAAATAAATAATTAAATCTTAAAAATTAATTTGATTCATTCTGTAAATATAGATAACAGTGCAGGCTTTAAAAAATCACTTTCAGAGTCCTTGGTCAGATAAAATTATGATGAAATCTAGCCTCAGGGAGCAAAGTTTAGAAAACAAGGCAAGTGGAGTACAAGAAAGACAATCATGCTTTGCCCTGCAAGCAGCCAGAGCTGATCTGGAGGGGAGATTTGGTGAACTTTAATCTTTTTTTTTTTAAAAGATTTATTCATTTTATTACAGCCAGATATACACAGAGGAGGAGAGACAGAGAGGAAGATCTTCCATCCAATGTTTCACTCCCCAAGTGAGCCGCAACGGGCCGGTGCGCGCCGATCCGAAGCCGGGAACCTGGAACCTCTTCAGGGTCTCCCACGCGGGTGCAGTGTCCCAAAGCTTTGGGCCGTCCTCAACTGCTTTCCCAGGCCACAAACAGGGAGCTGGATGGGAAGTGGAGCTGCCGGGATTAGAACCGGCGCCCATATGGGATCCCGGGGCGTTCAAGGCGAGGACTTTAGCCGCTAGGCCACGCCGCCGGGCCCGGTGAACTTTAATCTTATCCCTGGTATTTGGGGACCTTCCAGCACCCACACATTTTTGTTAGACAGCATTTCCAAAGAATTGGATATACAGCAGCAATTCAGGAAAAGATTTTCAGGATGGAAAGGATTAATCAGGAATCATGTGGTCCATTATTGTGCAACAGAAAGTAATGAACTTCAAGTAGTGAAAGAAACGACTCCATAAACAACTTTTTCTCCCTCCAAAAGTTACAAAGGAAGTAGACATGGAGGCATTTCAGTCACATTTAGGAGGTGAAATTGGAAGTTTGATGATCTCTACAGCCTTCCAAAAAGTGGATGGCATTTCTGATGCTACCCTAAGTATCTATCATGTAATTGCTATAGATTTATTTGGGGGATCCCGTGAGAATTTTCTCTTACTGAGTTTTTACCATTTTGGCTAGTCTTCCAGCATTCAGTGATCATTTCATTTGTGTCCTGTGGTGCAATTGGGCTACAGAGAGCTATGTGCAATCAGTGCCACTGCTAACTATCACTGTCTAATGGGGATAACGGCCACAGTGATAGCGATGATGGTGCTGAGAGTGGTGAGGTTATTAGCAGTTGTCACGGGATGCTAATGCTGTAGTGGCAGTGACACGACTACAGAGATGGACGTGGAATGATGATGATGATGCTGGTAATAGTACTGCTGCTAACATGGTTGAGATGATGGTGCTGTCGGTGATGGTGATGGCAGTGAGGAACATGGTGTGGAAGTAATGATGCCAAAGGGAAGAGTGATGATAACCATGTTCACGATGGCTGTGAAAGTGGTAGTGATGTGGTAGATATAAGACCAGTCTATGTGGGTATTATCCCCTTCAAAAGGCTGTACAATCATAGTTCATTTCTCAACTTCACTTGATGAATCCTTGATGTTAATATGTGGACTGATTTGTTCTTTCACCCATCAAATATTCATTTAGGATCCACCATGTGCCAGGCATCTTGCAAAGTACTGATAATACAGCAGCAAACAAAACCAATAAAGCTCTGCTCTTGGTGTATCTCCATCTTAACTCAAGACACAGTGAAAATACAATAAGTATTTACAGATAAGTAAATTATGTCCTATGCTGGGGAGTGGTAAGCCTCAAGGAGAAAGGCAAAACATAGGAGGGAAGAGGCAGGTGATGTGAGTAGGAAGGCACTACTGATGGTTTGGATGACCGTTCAGCAAATATTTTCCCTTCTCCTTCCCATGGTGGCTATAGTTGTGTATCTTACTTGGTCATGTGGCTTTGCTTGATCAGTAGAGTGATAGTAGAGAGTGATGCAAGCAGAGATGTTCAACTGAAGTTGTTTGGATTGGCCATTTCTCTCTGGTGTGTTAATGCCAGATGAAAATGCCCTGAGTAGCTACTGTTCTGTATTTTGGACCTCAACACAAACACACACAGAGCATCCCTGAACTCAATTCACACTCTGAAGTAGAATAAGCCCAAGCCAAGCCCAGCCTAAACCAAGCAAGTCTCAGCTAAGTCAGAGGATCCTGTACAGGCAAGGGACAGAATGTGGCTGATATTTTAAGAAGACCCCTTTGGCTTTGATGTGGGTAGCCAATATAGTATAAGAGGTAAGAATGGATGGAGGGAAGGTAACTGAGTGGAAGACTACTGCTAAACTCCAGTCAGTAATACTGTTGGCTTGTACTGTGAAGGAGTGGTCTTGTGCTTTATCATCCTGGACCATCTCCATAGAATGGTGCAGACTCTTCATTACAGCAGCTCAAGGTCCAAGAGAGCAAAGGCCATTCAGGTTGGCTTTAGTGCTTGTTATCACCACAGAGCTCAGATGCAAGCTCTCCCTCCCACATCTTCAAACTGTGGCTTCACACAGAAAGCGTCACTACTCCACCCCTCTATTGTGTGGGGGTCTTAGTGAATCAGGAAAGGAGGATCTTTTCAGAGCAACTCAGGCAGACACAAATACAGCCTGACAGCCCAGCCACAATCCCTTGTGTACATGGATCCTTCTCGCTTTGTCCCAGTCAAACACATGCCTTTTATTCCAACCCTCCAATGAAGAGCTTGCCTGCTACCTGGGGGCCCGCAGCTGCTATGAATGTTTCATGGTGGCACCTAAAGTGCTGTAATTCCTACTTTCTAAACCTCCTTATTTTCAATCACTGTGAGCTCCACTTGAAAAGAATTTTTTCTGACTCAGGCATTCAATTGCTCTCCACTTCACCATGATTCCATATTGTCCTTGACCAACTGCTTCTCTACTTGGCCTTGGATCGCTAGGGAATAATTGAAATGGGCCAGAAGTTTTCAAACTCTTTGGAGGATGTTACTTTTCCTTCAAGTTTAATCTTATATGGGAAGATGGTTAAGAGAGTGATGTATAGTGATGTATTCCAGGTGTACTTGGAAGGATACTGCTCAGAATATTTATTTGAATATTATAAAATAATATGTGGTTATTATATTGTTATTTAAGCTCATATCCTGTCCCCCTTTTTTTTCCTATACCAAGATCTAGGACACAGAGAACATATTTTAGGAGAGAAGACAATTTCTTTCAAAATCAAACAGTACCCTAAAAGAAGTGTATTTTTCTATAAAGGTGCTAGGAAGAATTAGTAAGTTGAAACAAATTAGCCTCAGTCATCTCTTACTTTGTCAAGAAAAAAAAAAGAAAAATTGTGAAAAGTTATCAAAGTTTCTAAATACTTTGTTTCCTGTCAACTAATCATCAGGTTTGAAGAAATTCTCTCTTGGCCTTCCTGTGGCCTCATATATGAGTCTGCTAGCTTGGATTTAGTGTCAACCTCAGCGCCCTCAACATCAGCTGTGTGTTGTCATGGCAGCAAGCCCTACTCAGTGATGGGAGAGGCAGAAGGCTTTTTAAGCAAAGAGAAGTCCAGGCAGAAGTGTTGTTTCCTTTCTTTCAGCTGTGGAATTCCCACCTTCACATTTTCTTACCCCTCTTCCAGTTGTATTTCTTTAGTTGTGTGGAGGAGATTTTCATGTTGCAAAACAAGGCTCAGAGAGAATTCAACAATCTGCCCAAGGTCTCCGATCTTATGAGAAAGCAAGCAAGAGCTCAGTCACAATGGGTTCAGTGACCTCCCCCCATTCTCACCAACTATGCCCTTCCCCCATTAGAAAAGCATGACAGATTGCTAATTGGATGGAACAGTTAAAAGCCAGAAATGGTTACTAAGCAGAATGCCACAAATATGTCTAGGTGAGGCCAGTCTGTAAGTAAGGCAAGTCATGAAAATCATTTCTGAAAGATAGGGAGACGGACAAAACTGTCAACAAAAGGAAAAAATTAACTACTTGATTATCTGGACAGACAGTCAATGAAAAGAGAAAATTGAGTGAAGCCAACCTCAACTGCTGTTACCTCATGAATCAAAGATAGCAGGGCAGAGTTAACTACTGAGATTAATAATGAATTCTGCAAGAGAAAACCTTCTGAAACAAAACAATGGCTTTGAGGTAGATCTCTTTTATAAAAAAAAAAAAGTTAAAATCTTCCACTATCACCAAATGATTGCAAACAAGAGGGAAACTTTGATTATCTTAAGCAAAGAGGGAAAGTACTTGTTAGATTATCAGGGGCCAAGAAAATCAATGAGAAGACGGAGGATGATTGTCCCTGAATTAGCATAAACCATAGCCAAGTCCCAATTGCCACAGGTTCCATATTTTCAACAAGTTTCTGTTACCATAAATACCTGAATCTAGACTTTCTTTAAATTGTTGGGACCATCGATTAAGGTTCAGTATCCCAGGAGCAAGTGTGTAATCGGATATTTAAAATGTGGCTCTATGAGAGGAAAGACAGAAAAGGGGAGGCGTTAGTATACTTTGGCTTCCGTGTTAATGGGAAACTGAGATGGCTGTTTCATCCTAAGACTATGAACAATGGAGACATATTATTTAGAAAAGTGTAACCTTCAGGTTTAAAGACTTAAAATGGTAGAAATACACTTCTCAGTCATGTAACCCAGTTGGTATAACCTTGAACATGATTACTCATGACCAAAATTCCCTCCATTTGTGGCTCTACCCTTCTCTTGGGCTTTGAGGTCCTGTGAATTTAGCTAGGAGATGAATAAAAACAATGAAAGTACACTTGCTTTTTACATTTCTTGACCCATATGTAGTATCATAGTATATACATCACTGGTGATCCCATTTCGTTGGCAAAAATATAAGTCTCATAGTTTCAGCTACATGTACTAAGTAAGTTATCAGAATTGGATTTCCTGGAAGGTAGCTGTTTACCATCCATAATTGTATACTCTGCAAGACTTCAGAACAATTCTTTAGTAGATTAAATGTTGCATCTGTCATTGGAGACTTGCTACAAGGAGAGATGGAGACAGGAAGGCAGTGGATCTGGCAGTCAGAAGCCAACAAACATTTGTTATAAAACACATCTCTGGACCCTTGTCAATAAACCTATGTTTGGACTTAACTGTACCTCCTTTGCCAGAGTACGTAATTCTTGAGGTTAGATGTATCTTAAGAGGTCTATGTCCTGCCCAGGCTAGAACCTCCTCTGGGGCAGCTCTGACAAAAACAAACAAACAAACAAAAACAAGCAAGCTGCACCTAACTTGCACTTCTAGGCCTTCTCAGGATCAGTGTATTAGTCAAGATGTTTTGCATTATACACAATGGAAAACCTCAGCTCTAAATGAAGTCCAGTAGAGGAGCCTTCAGGCACAAGGTTATCAGCAGGTGAATACAGAGGTTCTCTCCATATCTCTGGTGCTAGTTTCACTCTATGGCTGCTTCCATTCACAGCTAATGACTGTCAGGACTAATGAGTCTGTAGGCATCGCTATAGAAACAAGGGGCAACCTATCCCTGAGTTGTGAAATGCAAGATCTCCCTTTCAGTCCAATTGTCCCAATCTCTGATCCAGTAAGAGACCAAGAGAATATCATGTATTCAATAACTTCAACTGATCAGGACCCATCCTCGGAGCTAGGGATGGGGTTCCTTTTGCTATGATGCTAAGGACAATCTTGCACAAAATTTTAATTTTGTGATCAGAGAATAAGCAGAAAATGGAGGCTGAGTGAGCAATCAACAGCATCCACTAAAGATGGAGACTGAAGAAAGGCCATTCCATTTTGGAGAACTGCTAGTTATTGTAACGTTCCTTATGTTCAACCCCAATCTTGCTCCTAGCTCTGATATCTGGAATGCCACAACATAAATCTAGCTCTTCCTCATCATTGCTATACTATCTAAAGTGGAGAGACCGATATTGCCTCTACTTGAGCCCAAGTTTCCTTTCTTAGGCTGAATGCCCACCTTACTTTAGTCTTCCTAAATAGATCATTTTCCACCTCCTCATCCCTCTTGTCCTTCTTTTAAATGCATATTCCAGTTTAACAAAATCCCTCTCACAGACTAGTGTCCACATAGAAAAACGCATACTGATTTTTTAACCAATACATATTTAATTCCTGACAAGATAAAGTAATGAAAACTACTGTAGCAGAATAGCGCCAACATTTCAATGTATTTACATAATAATACACCTTTGTTTCTTGCTCACATAAACTTCTAATTGGCAAATTTCCCTTGTCCAAGCAGTGATGTAGAGCCCAGGTCCCTTCTGTCTTATGAAGCTAACATGCAGCTTCCAAAGTCACTCTTTTTATATTTGGCACGCTAAAGGGGAAGCGAACACAGGGGGTTGTACGTGAATAGTATTTAGGGGCCAGCCCTAAACAAAGCATCTAACTTCCGCTTACATTGTCTTGGCTGGACATCAATCACACGGCCATAGTTAACTGCAGGAGGTGCTGGGAAACGTAGTACAATAATTTTGAAACAAATATGTTCCAAACAAATATGCTTGGGCACGCATATCACATCACAGGTTTTCCTTTGAGCTTGACACCTTCTACTAGATTTTTATTTCGATGGGCTGCTGCTAAGCTGGCCTCTTCATCCTAAAATTACAAAATTCATCTTTTGAACTTGGATTCCTGCCACCCACCAGGGAGACTGGGACTGAGCTCCTTACTCCTGGTTTTGACTCAACTTAGTCTTAGCCATTGTGGGTATTTGGACAGTGGTCAACAGATGGGATCTCTCTTTCTCTCTCCCTCCCTCTCCATACCTTCTCCTTCTCAAGTAAATAAATAATTCTCCGATAATAAGTGCCATGTTAAAAAAAATGTATGGCTGTCTCTGCTCAGTAATGATGGGGATTTTGAAAACGAACTTAGAGTCTAGGTTGCTTTCATTGCATTTTGGGCTTTGTGGGCTAGAGCATTCATTCTATATATCTATTTCCAACTCATAATGCAACACATGTAATTACTGGTGCCTCTGCCTCTCCTTGGCAAGTTTAATCAGCCAAAGCCCATGCAAATGTATCCCATGGCCTCTTCCTCATATAAAACCAGAACAGATGTTTTTTTATTCCAAAGCACCATTTTCAGCTTTTCTCCTATAAATGAATTATCATTAGGGTGTCACTAAATGGTATTTGCTCTGGAGTAGTTCTTTTTTAATGAGGTTATTCGATACTGGACACAGAGTTGGACGTGACTAGAATACTACTACAAAAACTCTCAACAGGGTTAGTACCATACAGGTCAAAAATGTTTCAAAAGACTTTTTCTTAAAAGCTAGGACATAGTTCAATATCTATTTTGAGAGTTGCAGTAAATCCAAAAAGCCATCATCATACCCTCAAGGACTTACTAAGCACCTACTATATGCCAGGCACTACACAGTGAGTGATAGTGACAGAGATGAATCTCTGGCTGAAGAAACTTCTAGGCCAGTAGAGATGATTGGCATAAGCTGGAAATTTCTTATCATAATATTACAGATTTATATAAAATGCAGAGGAAAGATTTTAGATGTGAATGAAGTCTTACAGATCACTAAATCCAGTTTCTCATTCTCTTGGAATCAATACCTTCCTTGACAAAAAAAAAATGAAATCCCTAAGACATCCCTCAGGTAATTATAATATCACCCCCCTCTTCCAGGAAGCATAAACATTTTAGGAACTGGAGTTACTTTCTGTGACTCATACTTAGCTCAGAAGATGCTCTCCTACTTTATTCATTTATAATTTTAAAAATCTTGATGTTGTATAAAATGACACTGTTCTTTCTAGTCGTCCCTTTCATCCAGAAAGTGCTCATTTTGAAGACATCAAGGTTTAGAGAGAGAGGAAGGCCAACTCTCAGGGCCCCTGGTAGCTCCAGTGTTGTTCAGGGTTGACAATGTTATGAGATGATCAAAGAAACAGCACGACTAGGTTAAAGAATAATGTGCGTTGGTCCATGAACCAACAGCATCAATGCAGAGGGGTGGGCATTTGACCTAATGGGACACTGGCTAAATGCCCATGTTCCATATTAGCAGAGTATCTGGCTGTGATCCCAAGCTCTTGTTCCTAATTCCAGTTTTCTAAGTCAGACCTGAGATGCGCAGAAGATGGCTCATGTAATTAGGTTCCTATCTGTGTTCCCACCTTCCCATCAAAACCTGGGAGACCTGACCTATACTCCTGGCTTCCAGTTTTGGCCCCAGCCAGTGTGGGCATTTGGGGAGGAAACCAGCAACTAGAAGTGTGCTTGCTCTCTGTCTCTCTCAAACAGATGTTTAATGTATAACTCGAGTTACTACGCAAGACATATAGAATCAGAATCTACATTTTAATAAGAGGCCAGGGGATTTAGTAAGAGGCCCTGAAGTTTGAACAGCACTGCTCTAGTGGTTACCGTAGACCCTGTCACCATCTACCTCAACTGCCCACCAGAGTACATCAGCATGGGTGGTAGTTTTGAACATGCCAATAACTTTCTACATGTATTTTAACACGTTACACATATTAGTGAAGGCACTAGGCCAAGGTGCCCAGTTCAGTCACTGAAGTTGGCAGTCAGTGCACAAATGCCCATCCTTCCCATCCTTTACCCATGACTCAGAATCCTCAGGTGGTATGGTTTTTTCAATGATGCAAACGTGTTACTGAAAGAAGTATCATATAATACAGATTTTGTTGCAAATCCGCCTATAGGATCACACTGACCCTTACCAAGTTTGTTCGGGTGATTTTTGGGTTTTCCCTGGCCCTTTGCTAGTCCTTCATCTCCTAGTCATCTCCCATGCCTTAGGATTACCACAGGCATGGGAAATGGCACCCAGTAATGCCTCATGAATAAACTTCCTCTACTTCTCTCGTACAGGTTCCCCATGTTGCTTTGGGAATTCATCCAATAGTGTCTATGTTTCAAAGCCTTGAATCAGACACCAATCAGACTGAGGTCGCGATTTCAGAACAGCACTTTCTTTATTTGGGTTGGTTTTTAATCATAGGTTTGCCCTTCTCACGTCACTGTGACCAGAGTCCCTCAGGGTCTCTAATTTACTTGTTTTACTTACATTCTCTGAGACAGCCCCTTTTCCACAGATTGATGAATGTTGATATTCTGCCACCTAGTGGAGTTACTAGGACTGCAGAAACAGTTTTCCAGAGGCTGAAATCAACAAACCAAAAGAATAACAGCTACCATGCTGTGACTTGAACCCTTACTATGTACAAACCACACTATGCATAAGATCTCCTTCAATTGTCAAGACAACCCTAGGATGAAAGTGTGGTCTGAATTTCACAGAGAAAGAAAATACAATACTTTGGTGATAGTGACACAGGGATGGGTCAAAAACCAACAAATGAGTGCATTGATGAGTAGTTACTGCCATACACAACTGAGGCTCATTCCGCTGGTTATCCTCTGACAAACAGTGGAAATGCTTCAGCATCATCTCACTGGAAAATGGAGAGGCTGTAGCATTTATCCCCCACCTCCTGTTCCTCACTGATGGAGTGTTCCTCCAGGGCTGCTCACTTACCCAGCCACTCAGGCTTGTAGATTTGTGGCTGAGCAGGTGCAGGTATCAGAGAACGCTCCCACCCCAGAGTGGGGGACAGGACAGAGATTCGACTCTTGAAGTAGGAAACTGCCAGCACACTGGAAACTTAGAAAATGGAGGAGTAAGATTCTGGTCCAGTTTATGTCCTACTCTCGAATCTGTCTCAATATCCCAGTCATGTATGAAGTACATCACTGCTCAGCTTGTGGCTCAGGAAGTTGCCATTTCTGAGTGTGGGTGACTATGGTCTTTGGTCAGCTTCATCTCCAGGCTCACCAATGGATATATTTATTGCACCAGCTTCTTGAGCTTTAGCCCAGAAAGACCTAAGGGATGGAAATTGTAAAGTAATCAGCCACTGCCTAGAGCAGGATGTGACCATGCAGTACAGAAGCCCCACAGCCCTGAGCTTTATCCAGGTTCTTTCAGTCTTTACATTAGTGTCTTGTTCAATATCACCAAGATATGAACTATTATTAAGGAAAGAGCACAGCCTTTCACCAGACAGACCTGGACTGCAATCTGAGCTCGGCCATTTCCCAGCTGACTAAGTTTCAGAAGGTTGCTTGACCTACCTGAGTCTATTAGCTTATCTATATCCATTGCAGCCCATAATAGCTACTACTCTCAGGATTGTTGTGGTAATTTGATAACATTATGTACAGAAAGAAGCCCATGAGAAGATTGGTAGCAAAATAGGAGAGGCAAACAGGGAAAGGTGTCATGTTTGCTGCTGCCATGGACAACTTCTTTCATCCTGCAAGGAAAACCTGGGGAATGGTATCAAATCTCTCAGCTCAGAATTACACTAAACAAGACAAAGAGGGAACTCAGGTATTCATGTACCAATCCTTAAGAATTAGCAGTTGAGAACCCGGCACCATGGCCTAACAGCTCAAGTCCTCGCCTTGAACACGCTGGGATCCCATATGGGTGTCGGTTCTAATCCTAGCAACCCTGCTTTCCATCCAACTCCCTGCTTGTGGCCTGGGAAGGCAGTCGAGGACCCTGCACCCACGTGGGAGACCCGGAAAGAGGATCTGGGCTCCTGGCTTTGGATCGGCTCCACTCTGGCTGTTGCAGCCATTTGGGGAGTGAATCATCAGACAGAAGATATTTTTCTCTCTCCTACTCCCTGTATATATCTGACTTTGCAATAAAAATAAATAAATCTTAAAAAAATTAGCAGTTGAAGGCTGCCTCAGTAATGGGTTCATTCTTCTCCTTTCCCCGTCATGCAGGTGCGAGGCAGACAGGAAATCTCAGGCACACACTAACAGCAGCAGCTGCAGGAGGGCAAAAACATCCAGAAAGGCCCACAAGCTACAAATCAGGCATCAGCATCCACTCGAGGAGCTGCCTGATTGGTTGGCCCCACTATGTTTCCTCTTCCACATCCCACTTCTCTTCAAAGTCTCTCTTCTGCTATTTTGCTGAATGCAACAATGAGGCCTTGCCATTCTCCTCCCCTGTAATCTTTTCCAGTCCTGTCCCTCATCCTTACTCTTCCCTCTGTGTTGTATTCACCTCTCCCACAGTCTTTTGCTCAACTCCCTCATCTTCAAATTATTATTTGCTGCTTCCCCTTTGATGTCAACCACTGACTTCTCTTCCACTATTCAAGCGTCAGGTTTTGTGGTAATTCAAAACTCACTTCTTCCATAACATGTGCAGCAAAAGTTTTCTCTTTTCTTATGCTCCAAAAAAGGTCACATCATCCATCCAAAATGAATATCAAGTTACACAGTACTGTGATGGACAGATGCTGTGGATTACCCAGCTAAGGATCCCTCTAAGTGCTTCTTGCCAAGAACACACTGATTTTTACTCTTTGAGAAGAAGTCATGTCTTTTAGAGGAGGTCACATCTCTCTCCAAAACCAGAAAGGAAACACTTTTGGACAAAGCCATTAGGAATTTAGTTTTTTTCTTTTGCAATAACTAGTTTAGATTTTATGGGATTAGGCAACTCTGGCCAATGAGACAAGGAAATGTCCATTGGTGGTCTACAGGAAGGTTGGCCTTACTCAAACCCACCTCAGGACATTGTTACCTGCATATAATAGGTGGAACAGCTGGGACTTGAACCAGCAACCCTATGAGATGCTGGCATTTCCAGCACCAGCGTAACCGATTGTATCACAATGACAGGCTCTATCTTTATTTTAATGAGAGCTGCAGGACTTAGAGATGAAATGTGAAAGGGAGTTTGAAACTAGTTGTCATGAGTTGCATTCTCATGGGGAATAGATTATTACAGTTAATTGCCCCACGTTTTTCATTCCTCTCCATATACATCCTTTGGATGGATCCAACCCTGCCCATATTGACCCTGAGGTTGGTCATGTAATGACAAAAAAAAACAGCAATTGTGACAGAAGAGACTTTAAACAATAGACATCATGAAGTTTTACTTTACAACTACTCCTAAAACTCCTGTCCTCACCTCCATATGAAGAACCCTGGACTAGCCTGAAAAACGATGAGAAATACCACCAGGTCCCTAATTATGCCAGAATATAGGCAGCAATCAAGCAAAAGCACAGCCATCTTACCTAGGTGGCACCCGAGCTCAGACATCTGGACCCAACTGAGACAACAGTAGAGCAGCTCAAGTGAATCCAATCTAACCGCTACCCTGGTAAGGTGAGAGAGAATAGCTTGTTTTAAGCCAACGAGTTCTGGGGTGACTTGTTGTGCAGCAAAAACTAATTGATACGGAGAAAAGGCATGGCTGCTCTTCACCAACACCAGTGTCAGTTGTGGCCATGCACGGTGGGGAGGCCCGGGGGCAGCTCTTGAGGTGGTAGTTTGCAAGGCAGACTGAGCAGGCTGGGTGGCCAGCGAGTAGGATTCATGTACACTTGGCCCTCTCTGACCTGGACCCGGAGAGAGGACACCTGCGAGGTGACTCCCTTCAGCCACTCTCTATATCACCAAACAAGAGCCTGGGAGGTACAAGCCAGAAAGCAATCTCGGTAAGTGCAACCTCAGCATTGGTGGCTGTTTTTTTTTCATGCTTGGCACAATTTGGCAAAATAAGAATTATAATTCATGCAGCAACAGAAGACAACACTAGAATTGCATATCAAAGAAAAAAATAGAATCCAAATATAAAGAGGGAAAAAGAGATGTAAAAAATATCCAGACTTTATCATGAACAGGAAGACAGCAAACAAACCATGATACTTAGGTGCTTGGATGTCTGACCACATTTAACTTTCCTGACCATCCTGGAGAGCCTAAGGCCCTTCAGTTGTGACAATGCTTGGTGGAAACATTAGGGAAGCTGTAATATGTGAGTGTTTCTGAGATTACATATCCCCAAAGCAACAGAATGAGGACTTGGGCCATGACTCATCCCAGTAACAGCATAGGCCTTGAATAAATAATAGCAAAGGAACACTTCGGAATTCTCATCATGTGCCACAGACCTGTCCAAGGGCGTAATGTGACATTCCAAATGGCCAGGCACGATTGTGACCATCATTCCCATGTTACATATGAGGAAGTAAAAGCACAGAGAAGCTAAGCAGCTTGCTCGAGACTGCCTGGTTAGGAGTAGGCAAGCAAGGAGGTGGACCCAGGCACAGGAGTCAGACCTTCGGCAGCTGGGCTATACATAATGCTCACTGAAATACTGACACATTTCAACCCCATTGCCACTGTTGCCTCCTTGAGGGCTTCCAAGTGGCCTGGGGGTGGGACTGTTCTCCCAGGATAGTCCTCGGCTGATGAAAACCACACTGAAAGACCTGTAAGGCTCTCAAGTGTACATCTTTGCAAACCTACGGTTAAGAATGACATATCACTATAGCTTTAATGGTCTGTGACTATTTTAAAATTTACTGAGTTTGAGTGAATTTAACATTCAGTCATTTGATTGTTGTTTATTGCCCACATTCCAGCTGAGCCACGGTGTTTTTACTTTTCATTTCTTAAACTTTAGTGGAGCATTAACCGTTTGTCTATAATATTATTTCAAAAATAATAAATACAATGCTAAATTGGAAACAGAAAAAAAAAGATCTGTAAAGGCAGGACAATCCGCATGCAGATCCAGTGGTACCTCCTGCAGTTGAGGCAAAAGCAGGAAGTCTTGTAACAGAGCTTGGCTGCTGTATGCCCTTCCAAAGCCAAGCACACCTCTAAGGACTAATGCATGCAACATGGGCTCTGAAGGACAGCCAAGAACATGGACCTCCACAGAAAAGAAACAGGTGTGGCTTCTTCTAATTTTGCTGGCAAGGCCTTTGGAAATGGGGAGTAGACTTGGCTAGGGGCTGTTTGAAGAAAGAATAAGATGCTATGGGGATGGGGGTGAAATGAGGGCATACAGACAAGACTGGATAGACAGGTAGAGGGGGGCTCTGAGGGGGAGGTACTCCCCAAAGGGTGTTTTTGTCTGGCTGACTGCATAGCTCATAAATTTATTTTAAGCCCATTAGGAGCCACAGGTGTATCCCAGGTGTACTCAATATGAGGTTGCAACACAGCTCCTTGGAAGTTTCTCATTGTTTACACCTCAATCAACTCAGAAGGATAAAGAGGGGCCAATTTTAGAAAGCCAAGTTTAACTCAGAAACCTGTTCAGATTTCCAAGTTCCTCCAACAGAAAGTCGTTGTTGTCTCCCAAATTCCACTTGCCTTATTCTTTCCTGATTTGCCTCTCCGTCACTAACACATTTAAGACATTTCAAGGCAAGGCACACCAGCAGCGAATTTCACACGAGGACTCCTTACAAAGGAAGACAAAAACAGAAAGGAAAGCCTTTGATGTTGGTGGCAATGCCCACTTTTGTGATATAAATCCAATCTGAATGAAGAGATCAT
Organism: Ochotona princeps; assembly: GCF_030435755.1. Lineage (NCBI taxonomy): Eukaryota > Metazoa > Chordata > Mammalia > Lagomorpha > Ochotonidae > Ochotona > Ochotona princeps. The sequence continues at coordinate 1,772,911 of NC_080865.1, read as the reverse complement.
GGCTTTGGCATTCTGAGAACAGTTTGGGCCTCACAGGAAATCTCTGGATCTTTTTGCCCTTCAGGGAGATTCAACATCAAACCATCGGCCCGATTCCACATATAACAGAAGAAAAAGAATGTGAAGTCCTGATTTTTTTCCCCTGTGGTTTCAAGTGTTACTAGGGAGTGTGTTAACACTGTCCAGAGCCCTAAGGTGTGTATTTAAATTTCTAAGATGGACGTTAAAGGTAAGGAAAGAACACAAGGCTTCCAAAGGGAGAATTCCAGAAGAAGTAACCGTGGAAACCATTCTAAGGTCTTCAGAGACGCGTCACACTGAGCTGAGGGAACAAACCCCACTAGCAGGAAACAAACCCTAAAGCAGACAAGCTGAGTAAAAGAAACAAATAAAAAATAAATGAAGCAATTTGAAATAACCAAGTGAATAATACTGAGCAAGAAGTAGAAGTCGAGGCAGCAACAAGCATGTGCCTGTGTAAATGGCAGTGTAGACACAGGTGTGCGTTTACTGGCCCTTCTTTCTAAGAAATGTATTCCAATCACATGCATCATCCTAGGCTCTTCAAATATAACAGCGCCAGATTTCAAGACTTAAAAAGATTTTCACACATCTACTCATTTTGCTCTTTCATTTAATAGTTGATATAAAATATCTGATGCCACATTTATTGATCCATCCATCCAATATTTCCTGAATGCCTATTACATATCAAATACTCAACTAAGTCCTGGTGATTGCTGTTAAAAAGAAAAAAAATAAGATATATACCCTGCTTTGACAGGTTGCTATTTAGCTTTACCCTGTGCTTAGTAATATGGAGGATTTAGAAGAGATAAAAAAAAAATAAAACTGAGTTCTCTAACCTCACACACCAGTTTCCTTAGAAGGAAAAAATATAGGTATAGAAGAAATTGAATACTTGCACAAGAGTGGTCTCAGAATTCCAGGCAAGCGTACAGCAATGTCACGAGGCAATGTATTTCTATGTTCCCATTTTGTCACAATCTAAGCTCATTCCCAGCCATGTCTCCAGTCATTTAACACATTGCAAAGCTGCTTTGTGAGAAGAGTCCCTAATGAAGGTAGTTGGCATGGGATAAATGGGTCTACTGAAATAAACCCACCCAGTGCTCATCTACATTTCACTCTTCTTTGAACTTGTTTCTCCAAGGAAAATTTCAGTTGAAGGTGAATTTCAAAATCTATTTGATGGAATGGTGGCATGAGAAGGAATATGCCTGGAGTCTACTCCTTCAAGGCCATCAGAAATGACTGCTCCATTTTGAAACATACCCTTGACCCAGCCCAGACTCTAGGAACTACCACAGGAGGTCACCTCTTGTCTTTGGTGTTGGGCCAGTACTAACCAACTCTGTAGTATGCGGAGTAAAACCTTCATTGTCTGCCTTTTAGAAGACCAGGAAAAGGTTTAGGTAGTATGGACAGAGGAAAAAAGAATGAAATGTGGGCCCGGCGGCGTGGCCTAGCGGCTAGGGTCCTCGCCTTGGACGCGCCGGGATCCCATATGGGCGCCGGTTCTGGTCCCGGCAGCTCCGCTTCCCATCCAGCTCCCTGCTTGTGGCCTGGGAAAGCGGGAGAGGACGGCCCAAAGCTTTGGGACCCTGCACCCGCGTGGGAGACCTGGAAGAGGTTCCGGGTTTCCGGCTTCGGATGGGCGCGCACCGGTCTGTTGCGGCTCACTTGGGGAGTGAATCATCGGGCGGAGGATCTTCCTCTCTGTCTCTCCTCCTCTCTGTATATCTGATTTCGTAATAAAATAAATAAATCTTTAAAAAAAAAAGAATGAAATGTGAGCATCAAAGCCTGTGGATCTCACTCTGATGACTCATGTGAAACTTTACAGAGGGAAAGGCAGCTGTGCCTTCTTACTCTCACCAAGCATCTGCATGCCCTCCCTCTTGAATGACACCTGCTGACTAATTCATCATCACATGGCAACATCACTGCACTTGCTCCAAGTCAGTCCTCTGGGTTACAGAAGTGAGAGTCTTTTGAACCTTTCCCTCTATGGTTCCCAAATTGGGATTGTGGGAAAAGCTGTGTAATAGGGGAAGCAGGGACTATTTGGGGAAAGAATATTTCCATGGGGTTGTTTCCTTTCTGTTTTGCCTTTAGCTTACTTGCCACCAGCAGATAAACAGAATTCAATGAACAAAATTATCCACACCTTGGGCTGTCACAGACCCAGTGATGGCTACTAGAACAAAGCAAGTGCAGGAGTCCGTGGCAATTCCAAAGAGCTACCCTCTGGCAAAACTGCAGGCAGACTTGATGAACAGAGAAAGAGGATCTGGATTATTTCAATTTTATTAAATTTCTCAGTGAATCAAAATCATTTTCACTTCTTTGGGTTTTAATCGCAGTTGGATGATGAGCGATTCATCTGTCATAATTTTCTTTTTTTAATGATTTATTTTTATTGGAAAGGTAGATATTCAGAGAGAAGAAGAGACAAAGATTTTCCATCCACCGGTTCACTCCGCAGATAGCAGTGGCCGGAGCTCATCTGATCTGAATGTACTATGTGTGTGTACACACATGTATGTGTGCATCCATATTGTGCTCACTTGCTCACTATGCAAATTTGCAGAGAATCTGGATTCCTTTATTTTTGTCAAAGGCGATGTTGCTTATGTCTAGTCAGATCCATGAATAGTCAGATCTTGACTTACTAGTTTGGCACAGTTTTCACATCAGTTAGCAAACTAATGTACGTACTCTCCTAAAATTCCCCTTCCCCCCCACACATATATACATCCATTGTATTTTCAAGCTCAACAAATATTCACAAGTGATAAGACTACCTTTTCACTTTTTTATAGCATCTGTTGATCAACTACTATAGAACAATTTGTGTAAGGAGCATGTGCTGGAGATTACAAAACAACAGTGACGTGAGCGGGGAGACATTGTGTGGTTAATGACATATGCAGTATATTCTTTTAACCTACAAGGACATAATAAGTCCATGGCTGTTGGACATGTATTTCATCTGCTTAATTAGCTTTATAATGGAAAGTACAGACAGAGAATATAAAGAGCCTATATCAATCAGGGTTTCTTCAGGATATCAGAAACCTACATATTTCAAGAAGAAAGGGCTTATTCAGAAAAGCCAATGCTTACAAAGCCATTGGAAGGGCCTGGGAAATTAAGCTGCTCCTAAATTTTAAGAAAGATGTAGCAAAAATTTTAAGAGCATGCCATTAACAGACTCAGCTCTGCTGAAATAGGTGATTTACAGAAGAATTCTTGATGTGTGAATATGCCTCTCTCGCCCTTCCAAGTCTTTCAAGGGAGCCTCTGATTGGTGGACTCTATCCTGGAAGCCTGCTAGCTTCTGGTCTCTTAGTTCTGGGGAGATCACATAAAGAAATGGGGGTAAATATAGGTTGGCAAAATAACACTATCCAGCACTGACCATAGCACCACCTAATAACCTTACAGCAAGTGTTATTAAGACTGCAATCCAATATTGTACAAAGTTGTTTTTAAAGATTTATTTATTGATTTCTATTGGAAAGTACAGAGAGGATGAGAGACAGAGCAAGATCTTTCATTCGTTGATTCACTCCCCAAGCAGCCGCAATGGCCAGAGCTGCGCCGATCTAAAGCCAGGAGCCCAGAGTTTCTTCCAGGTCTCCCATGCGGGTTCAGGGTCCCAAGGCTTTGGGCATTCCTTGACTGATTTCCCAGGTCACAAGCAGGGATGGATGGAAAGCAGGGCTGCCAGGGTTAGAAACAGCACCCAGGGCCTGGCGGCGTGGCCTAGCGGCTAAAGTCCTCACCTTGAAAGCCCCAGGATCCCATATGGGCACCGGTTCTAGTCCCAGCAGCTCCACTTCCCATCCAGCTCCCTGCTTGTGGCCTGGGAAAGCAATCGAGGACGGCCCAAAGATTTGGGACCCTGCACCCGCGTGGGAGACCTGGAAGAGGTTCCTGGTTCCCGGCTTCGGATGGGCGCGCACCGGTCTGTTGCGGCTCACTTGGGGAGTGAATCATCGGACGGAAGATCTTCCTCTCTGTCTCTCCTCCTCTGTGTATATCTGGCTGTAATAAAAAATGAATAAATCTTTAAAAAAAAAAAAAAGAAACAGCACCCATATGGGATCCCAGTGTGTTCAAGGTGAAGACTTTAGCTACTATGCTAATGCACCTGGAGTGTATGGACAAATTCATAAGATGTAACCAATCAATGCCTGTTAGTTTTGTGTTGTTCTAACTTATGTTGTCATTTCAATACAGCTATTAAACTTAGAAATTAATGATTTGTGACAATTTATTCCTTTTACTCAATATTATTAAAATTATTTCTTTCTTGGAGAGACAGACAGGGAAAGAACTCCCATCCGTAGTTCATTCTCCCAATTGCCCCCAACAGCTGAGACTGGGCTGGGACTAGGTTGGATGAAGCCAGGAACCAGAAACTAATCCAGGTCTCCCACATGAGTGCCAGGAACCCAATTACTTGAGCTATCAATACTGCCTCTCCCGGTCTGAATTACCAGAAGCTGGAGTCAGGAGCCAAATTGGATATCAAACCTAGCTACTCCCGTGAGGAAGGGGCATTTCATCATGTAGACCGTTACCGCAAGGCTAAATGCTCACTCCTATGCAATACAGCCAAGTGCCCTCAAATTCTTGTGCAAGTACATGTCTAACACTTTTTCCTTTGTTATAACAATTTTTTTACAAACAGCTTTTTTTTCTATGTTGAGTTAATTTCTCAGAATTTCAAATGAATTAGTGGGTCTAAATGCATGATCAATTCCTTAAAACGGATTGTCTTGTTGAAGATAATGTAGAATAGTAGACTGTACAAATAACCATTGTGTAGTATAAATCTTATGGATTAATTAATCTGTTACTAGCTTTTGGTTTCCTCTGGGTATATGAGGGATTCAAAAGTCCAACTTCACACTAAGATATCTGGATTCAGAATAATTTAAGTCACAAAGCAATATATGAATTTTTTGTTTTGTTTGTTTGCATTCTCATCATTCTTTCTTAAGTTATACAATCCTTCTTTCAGAATTTTTGGCCAACCCTTCTACTAGATGTCCACCTGAAAACTTTTGATTACTCCTACCTTTGCTCAATCACTCAGCAAAATCCCAGTTTGAAGTCACTGTCACAGAATGGAAAGGCTCTGTGAACAGCAGAAGTTCGGGGAGTCAGGGCACATTCCAAAACTGCAGTTCTCCCGAAGGTGGACCAGCCTGCCCTTGGAGGAATGACATCACCACCATCTACATCTGCAGCATGGAGCTCTCTCCTTCAACTCCTGACATCTTCACCAATCCTCTTGATTGCCTTCTCTCAGCCCCCTCAGAAGGTCAAGACTATGACCATGATTCAAAGTGATACTTGAAAGCTATCTCTATTAAGAGGCCTCTCTGATTTCCCAAAGAGAATACATGCAATATTTCATGACCCTTTGCCTGCACTACTTTTCACATTTCTTCCCTAATTTATGAAGTGATCCATGCTCATAGTAGAAAACTTGAGAAATATGGAAAAAATTAAAGAAAAAAATCTTAATTCCATGACATAGATAATCGCTGCTAACATTTTTGTATTATCCCCTTAGACTATTGATTCACTTTTAACATAATTAAGAGTATACCATGGGTACAGTTTTTTTAATTAACAATGTATCATAAGCGTATTTTCATGCTGTTTTTTGATGTCTCATTTCAATAAGAACATACATTCCATTGTGCAGATATACTGTAATTAATGAACTCTCAATTGTTGATATTTGGATTGTTTCCTGTTTACACAGAGTGCTGTGATAAACCTTCTTCATAATCAATTATTGTCTACACATCTGTTCATTTCAAGATTGGCTTCTAGAAATGGGTGTATTGTAGGCAGGTGAAAAAAATGTTTTAAGAATTAGACAAAATTAAGGATCCTCTTCGAAAACAATGTCATCTAACATACAACCACACTTTTGCATACACCCTAAGAGAATGAATGCAAAACATCTATTTGAATTGTGATGCCAAGGGATATGAAAATGTTAAGGACATTAATCAATATTAATGAATATTCCTAAATTTTTCAGAATCACTTCTCTCTCTCAATTTTATGGTGCAGATACAACTTAAGAGTGGACATGTGTCTTTGTCTCTCCTTATACAGCCGTCAGCATTCAGCCACCGAGGCTCCACTTTAACAACTTAATCTAATCTTATCACTTTCCAAAGACCCTATCTCAAAATATCATAATTGTAGTACATATCCACTCTCTTTGTGCCATTAATATAAGACTTTGAGATGGAGCCATTAACATAAGACTTTTTTATGATATTCAAACCATAGATGACTACAGGATGCTTGAAGGAACATTCATGTCAGATGCGTTTTTGCAATTTTCACAGGACAGATCGAAGTGCTTATCTTAGTATAGAAGCTCAGGAAGAGGGTTAAATTGAATCAATAACTCAGTTTCAAAGTCACCTAGTCCAAGAAAAACAAAGTTCCAAAGTTTGTCTGGAAATTGATTTGATGTATGTCTCAAATCAGTGCTTTTTGGCACTAAGAGCTCATCATTGGGATCCTTCACCAATCCTGGCAGGCATAACAAGGCATGCTAAGCTAGAGAGTTAAAGGGAAAACAATGGTGATCAATCTTCAGATTTCAACAAGTGCCAGTTATTTGGTGTCCACAGAGTAGAGGATGGCTACTGCCTGTCTGAGATGCTTATGAACTTTTGCATCAAGAATTGGCCACCACTTACTTACCAGTATGGTGTTTATAGGAAAACTAATGACCTGTTAATTGTGTGATTAAAACAACATATTGTTATCAATCCTATTATCAATCCTCAGTAAACTTCTTGCATAATTCACATTTTGCAAACAATGTGGAACTGAGAGATCTTGTGGCAGATTTGATCAGTGGTTTAACTAACAGACATCACCAGCCCTACGTTTCTGCGAGAAGAGACAAATTTGACTTAGGTTGGCAAAGGACCCAGGCTTAAAGAGTGACTATGATTAATGAGAAACCAACTGAGTTGATTCCATTCCCCTTCTCCAAAGACAGACTTACCTCACATAATGATTGCTCAGGTGATGACTTTTGTCATACTAATTTTTGAAAAGTTGTACCAGTTTTTCAACAATGACTCTTTTCTCCCAATTCATTGACTTTTTAATCTCCAAAACATACTAAATAAATATGCTACAAAAGGTGATATGACATTTTGGTTTCGGGTTAAGTCATGCTCACCAATTTTACTCGACACACATTTACTTATTCAAGTACGTCATATGGAACAAATTTGAACTGAGTGTCATGTTTGAATAAACCCAAAATATTCTGCTTTGCATATGAATGCCAGGTGAAAGAAATAAAGAGGTTTCATCTACATTTCCTTAGTTTTTCTTCATGAACAATTTCACATTTCAAAGCATTCTTAGATTTTACTTTCCCCTAAGGATGATTTCTAGGAAATGGTTTTATATATTTAAGTATCATTGGAGTACAAAATAACCATGATTCTCCTCTCAAAGTTGAAAAGCTGATATAAAATATGATGTGGGCAAAAGAATCCACCTTCTAAAATATGAACACCCCATCCTCATACTTGAAAATATGGTGGGGAGGCACATTAAAGAGTCACTGAGGTCCTATCTGTAGAAATGTCTAGATAGGGAACCAGGAGCCCAAGAAGTCAGGTGATATTTAGCTTGCCATGTGTTCCCATCCTTTTTCCATTTTTCCTTTTGAGGCTTGACTTAGCAAAGTGAGTTGTGTATTTTAAGTTTATTTACACACTCTATTTCCTTCTCTTCCAAAATTATGCTAATGTCAGCACTGTCACTGAAGGAAGAAAGAGGAAATGGAAGATAATGAAATTCAAATTGGATAAACATATACTCTCGCTGGCCTAGGAGTTGGGGTTTGATGTATGCACACTGAGGTTCTGCTTGTAATAGTACCGAAATGGAAGCAACCTAATGTCTGTCACCCAAGACCCAGTTTGCCAAAGTATGGAACACTAGGCAACCAGGAAAAAGAGGCACATCTCTCACAGGTACGCCAATGTTTTTAGACACACATACAGTTATGATGCTCATCAATATGGCTGCTATCACATTTCCATTGATAGGAGATATATATACACACACACACACACACATATATATATAGCTTGACTATATATAAATATATAGTATCTCTGGGAAGATACACACAAAACATAACAGTGGGCATCTCTTTTGAAAAGAAAATAGCTTGGGATAAAAAAAGAGGGAAACTTACTCTTTACTACTTCCTCTTTTGCACCTTTAAAATTTTATACTATGTGAGTTTATTATCTGTTAAAATATTAGTGGACTTTTTAAAGATTAAAAGCATCTTTTTCAGGGGCCGGCACTGGACTTGGGTAAAGCCACCAGTTAAGTTGCCAGCATCCCATATGGGCACCACTTCATTCTCCACTTGCTCCATTTCAATCCAGCTCCTGGCTAACACTCTGCACTGGATGATGTTCCAAGCACCAGAGGTCCTTCCTGTTGTCCACACAGGAGATCTGGAGGATGCTCCTAGTCTTTGGTTCAGCCTGACCCAGTGCAGGCCATTGTGACCATCTTGGGAGCAAACCAGCAGATGGCCAATCTCTCTCCCCACCTCGTAACTCTTTCAAAATAAATGAGTCTTTTTTTCAAAAGGAATCTTTTATAAAGAAATGCAGAACAAAATGAAGTGTGGACACCACTGGTATATTTCCTACCTGAGTTGATACCTCCATGTCCAATATAGGCCTAAGCAGATTTCATGATCTAAGTTGTAAATGGTAAGAGATAAGTCATTTTTTCAACCCTATTTATATCCCCTCAGCCTTCCTCTCCCCCGACACCACTTCAGCAACTTAACTCTGCAGTTGGTGGATACCATCTTCTGAGCTCACTATATCAGAGATCACCAGCCCCACCCAGGCTGGCTGCTGCTGGATATCTCTGGCCTAAGTGAAAGTCAGTCCTGGATCCATGGTGAGAAAGGCATGGATGTTAGAGACACATACACCTGGATTAGGGGACCAGCTCCAGCTCAGTCACGTGCCACTGATGTCTCCTAAACCTACAGTCCCTCATCTGTCACAGTTGACTGCAAACTCAGCACTAAATTGTAAGACTTTTAATAATGTTAGCAAAACGTATGGTTGATGCTGAATTAACCTCTCTCTCCCCATCTTCACTTGCTTCACTGACATTTATAAAAAAAAATCCTTCCTTGATTTTTTTAATGATACTTAAGTTGATATCTTCTTAACGGTTTTTCAAAAGAAGTCATTTTTTAACCCAGAGGAACTGTGTCCCCCATGTTCCATTTGGCAATGTCTGGGGGCATTTTGTTCTAACTGGAAGAGGTGCTACTAGTGGCATCTAGTGGGTAGAGGTCAGAGACGCTGCCAAACATGTTTCAATGCAAAGGACTACAAAAGATTATACACACTAAAATGTCAGTAGGGGTGCAGTTGCGAAATCCTGTTTTCAAGATTGTTCTAAAACTCCAGGTGGCTGTTTATACAAATTGGCAAGCTACCGCATTTAAGAAAGAAGTTGATTGTAGAGCAATCTGTAACTAAATCTGCTAAGGAAAATTTTAGCAGATTCCATCATTGCTCTCTTTTTCTGAGATTGTGACTGTGTCTTCTAAGCAAAGGAGGAAACATTTGGTGGGAATGATTGCTACATATTTTATTCCAGGAACTTGAGAAACTTGTCTATGCCCTTTAGAACCGTGAATTGAGATAGCTCTGTATCAGTCATCCATAGCAATCCACCCAAGATATAGTGACTTATCATACTAACCAGTATTTTGTTTACACTGTGCTAGCCAGTTCTTCTCTGATCCAGGCCAGGCTCAGCTGACTGTGCTCAAAACACAATGCTGACCAGTGTAATCATGAATCTCCATTTTACTGTTAGCTTAGGAGTCATCTGTTATGCAAGTGAAAGTGACTGATACAACGAGCATTTGGGACTTTGTATTTTATTTTGGGGCTCTTGGCCATAACCATCTTTGTATTAGGCTTGTCCACATATGTAGGGAGTTATGTTGAGCACAGCAATGAAAATATTCACACATATATACAAATAACCTCAGAACTTCATTTTTTGAACAAATGAGCTCTATTTGTGACCTTCCATTGTAGCAAGTGCTATGGGCCCATATTTCAAATATAAAAGACAAATGGCATGGGAATTTGTTGCACAGCTAGCACAATGGCTCATTTGGCTGGTTCTCCACCAGCAAGTACCACCATCCCATGTGGGCACCAGTTTGTGTCCTGGCTGCTTCACTTTCCATTTAGCTCCCTGCTTTGACCTCAGAAAGCAGTAGAGGACAACCCAAAGTCTTAGGACTGTGAACCCATGTGGGAGACCTGGAAGAAATTCTTGGCTCCTAATTTCAGATTGGCTCAGCTCTGGCTTTTGTGGCCATTTGCGGAGTGAAACAGTGGATGGGAGATATTTGTCTCCATTTCTCCTTCTCTCTGTAAATCTGCCTTTCCAACCAACATAAACAGAAAAAAGACAAATGGCATGAAGCCAGATCGTGTTCACTTTTCCAAGCCAGGCTGGGACCTCAAACTTCGGAGGTTTGTACCCATAAGGAAATACCCTCTTCCATTTGCTAAAAAACATACTTTACTTGCTCGGATCCCGATCCCAGCCACCATGTGCTCATGATGAACTGGGCCCGGGCCTACCTGGATTCGGGGGCTGCTTCCTTTTGGGGTGAGTACACTGAGGGGGGGAGTCTCCGGGACTGGGTGGGTCCAGGTCTCACCCACCGCCCTCATTGGGCGGTGGATGGGATTGGGGTGGGGCGCAACCTTGGCCTGCAGGTTTAAACTTCGGCAGCCAGGAGGCTGCTGGGGGCTGCAGGAGGGAGCGTCTTGCTCGGATCCCAATCCCAGCCACCATGTGCTCATGATGAGCTGGGCCCGGGCGGCCAGTGCGCCATTTGGCACCAGGCTGTGCCTGCTGGCAGCCTGGCCAGGGAGCTCTGGGGTATTGGTTGTCCGAAATGCTGTTTAGGTAGCTCCAGGCTGATCCCACTGTTTCCAGGATCTGAGTCAATCCTAAAGATTCCCAATGCCAGTAACTCTTCCTTTGAAGAACTTTTAATCACTTAACAATGCTGAGCTGTGAAAACGCCTATCATGCAAAAGATAAGGCTCAGGGCTTGTCTAGCAGGATATTGTTTTGCCTGACATGATGATGGTTCAGCAGACTGGTCACATTAGGCAGGGCCATAATATTAACTAGCACTCTAGAACCCTATCCTGGGGTGGATTCTGTGCAGGATGTGTGGGCCACACCCTGTAGAAAGTTTAGCCCCACTGGTAAACCTAAAAGTTTGGGTGGTTATGGACTAAGCTAGGTGTGACCAAGGAGCCTGCCATCAATCACAGGTAAATGGACCCGCAACAGTCTGGACTGGGCAAGGCAACAGCACCCAAATGTGCATCCTGAATAGGATGTGGGGTGGGCAGGGCTGTAACATTCACCAGCTCATACAAGGCCAAATGGAAGGCCAGAGTACGCCAGGCACTGGCCTAAAACCCAATGGCATGTATGAGAACTGGGTCTGGGAGTGGATCAAGTGGAGGAACTTGGGAAACTCCCTTGGCGAGTCATAGCTCCCACTGATGAACACGTGGTCCAGATCTGGGGGTCGGACAAGCAGGGCATAGTAGCTCCAAAATGTGTAAATTGGTAATGGAACGGAATGTACTGGGCAGGACTGAGCAAACCTTAGCCTACAAGCAAAACTAGAAACCAGCACAAAGCACAGGTCATACCGAGCTAGGCTCTTGCACCTACTGGTCCTCAGAGCAACCACGGGCAGGTGCGTGATTTACGGCTAGGAACAGGCCCAATTGGGGAGCTAAGGAGACACCCTAACTGGGTTGAGGTACCCACCAAGGGGCACGTGTGCTGGAATGGGGGCTGCGTTCTATCTAGGAAACAGTTGTAGTCACCCAAGGCACTAGTGTGGGCTGGGATTGGATGCATATGACCCCAACACCATCTGGTGTCATGGAGAACCAGGGTAGATGTGGGACTGACTAGGCTGGGACTCAATCTCCTACTGAGCCATGCGTGAGCTGTATGTGGGTATGAACGAGCCATGGCTGGGCTGAAACATCCAACAGCAAGAACCAGAATGGGGTGAAAACCAGCCAGGAAAAGCCACTGTTCCTGCTAGGACAGGAGGTGAACTGAGTAGGGTTGGCTCAAGGACCCCCTGGTATGCGCGAAATCTGGCATTGGGAGGGGTTCTGATGGAGGAGCCTGGGCAACTCCTCTGGCAGGACACAGTCCCTGCAGGTAAGCACAAGAAGCATGATAGGAAACAGCCCAGAATAGGCCATGGAAACTTTCCCACTGGCACACATTCGGCATGGGTCAGGGACAGACCAGGCTGAATCAGTTCATGTCATCCACTGGCAAATCCGAACACCAGAACAGAGTGTGAGTTGAGCCGGGTTTGGTTGCGACAAAACCAGTACACATTATAGAATGCCAGGGTGAGGTTACCTGTACTGGATGTGACTGCAGCACCCAACCAGCACATGTGAGATCCAGGAAGGGAGGGGCAGAGCTGGCAGGGGACTAAGGGGCTGGTCCCCTCGCCCGACAGCTACTCCCACTGGAGAGCGTGGGCTGGGATGGGGACAGACCAGACTAAGCAAGGCTGCAACACCTGTGCGCTGCATGTGGACTAGATCAGGGAAAAGCCAGGCTGGGCTGATTGTTCCTGTGGGTGCAAGCATAAATTAGAGTGGGTGAGGGACGTTTGGGCTTAGCCACAGCATCAGCTGGCAGAAGCTGGCACTGGGGACTAATTCTGTCAAGTCAAATCACAGAACCACCTAAAGAGTGCATAAACCGGGAATGAGAGAGACCTGGGAGGGAAAAAGTGGGTTCCCCCTTCTTGGGTCATTAATCCTGCAGGAGGGCATGAAAACTAGGATGGTGGCTGGGGTGGCTAGACAGAGAGGCACTCAACAACATCCGTGAGGGCTGGATGCTTGAGTTGGTTAGATGGAACTAAGCTTTAATACCCATTGACAAGTACAAGAGCCAAATGGGATGGGGGACAGACTGGTCTACTGCTACACATACTGGCAAATCAGGGTAGGGGGCGGGCCTGGTGGGGGTTATTGTGGGTCGCCCCGACTAGGCTGCAGCTCCCAGGTTGATGTAAGGGCCGAGTATGTGCTGGGCTGAACCAGACTGGACTGCAACACCCATTGGTTCCAGTGCAACTCAGGACTGAAAACAGAACCAACCCAGCAATTGAAACCACCAACTGATTGGGGTGATGGACTGTGCCAAGCCCTGTGCTTGATAGAACATACAAGAATCTGGTCTGGGAATACCTCAAAGTTTCTTTGGAGATCTCCCCAATCGAACTGCTGGACTCAGAACTCTAACCAAGAAAAGACAGAAGACAGAACAGGTCAATCATTCATCTCAGCTATATGTTGGCAGCGAAATATGGGGCAAACAGAGACTTTATGATGGACCATATCAGTCAGTGGACGACCTCATCGAGCGAACTGGCAGCGATTCATAACTGGAGAACTATTAAAACCACTTGAGCAAATATCTCAGAGCATGCCCCACATCCGGGACTTGGGGTGGGCGGGAAACCGGGTGGGGCTTCTCCCTCAATATCCCGCTTTACCTCAGATACATGATGGACATAATAGTATTACCCGCTTCCCTATAGCCCCTGAACCTTTTTTTTTTAACCGCAATTAACTATGTAAAGATTGTGAACAACAATACAATAAAATAAATTTAAAAAAACATATTTTACTTCATCTACACAAAGAATTTCCAAATATTTTTGCACATAAGAAAATAACCAAGAACACACAACACGAAAATCATCTCTCATACAAGTGAGAATATAGAGCCATTATCTTTATTCTTAAAAAAAAATAAAAGCAGAGCATACTGAATAGGAGAGTTTTATCTGAATTTGAATCAGGATTTTGAGAAATACATGTACTATTAATTCCACTGAGTAAAATTAATAGGCTTCAGGAAGAATGTTATAGAAGAATGTTAATGTAATTGATCAACAAATATTTGCATGCTAATCATGTATAAAGTACTACACTTCCTGCTTTTCCTTAGGACCTCAGTGAAGCTGGGGAAGATCCTGGAGCTCACTTGTGGTCACAGGTGCCAGAGAATGGAGCCCCCGGAGTTCAACACTGGCCCTATACAGCTCATGGCCCTGTGATTTAGCCTTACCTAACTGATTTCCTTCGAGTATGACTCAATTTCTATATCTCAAAGTAGGAGACTATGTGGACTTAGGAAAGCATACAATTTTGAGGAATTTACCTGATAATGTTATTAAATATAAGAGACACTTCCCTTGAACACTTTCTTGGTTTTATTCCTACCTTTCTGAGGTCTGTCTTCTGAGTAGACATGGTCTCCTTGCCTGGAAGCAAGATTTCAAAGCTCTTGCATCCTTGTGCTTTACACATCTTCCTTTTCCACTATCTCCCTACCCCCAAAGTCTCATCCATACCCTTTCCTCAGCCATTTACATGAAGATGGCTCCTAACATTCTATCTTCACCCTACATCTCTTCCCTGAGCTTGGAGCTCTCTGTTAACAGCCTACTTACCAACTCCTCACAGATAGCTCAAAGGCACCTGAAACCAAGCCATTCCAAATCAAACCCACGAGTGTCCAAAATCAACTTGGTCTTTGTTCATTATCTGTCCCCTACCTCAGTGAACTGCACTATCAATTCATCTGAAAGGTGCAGAATGGAAGCTAGTTAATTTTTCTAGGCATGCGTCATGCCTCCTCTCCCTAGAGCCTCATGACCAAGCACTACCAAGTCATGTTGAATTCCCTCCTACATCCCTCTTGCAATTCTTCAACTTCTCTTCACTAACCTCCAACTGGTACAATCTATCATCATTCACTTCAATGACCACCTCAATCAGCCCATCCTCTATACCCCGCAAGAGAGTTATCTTCTGAAAACATAAACATGCACATATCCATTTCCCTACTTAAAGCCTATCAACATATTTTCATGGCTTTGGGGGTCAGGAAAAGCTTATTTGCTATGGTCTGAAAAGTCTTATATGATTCTGTCCCTGCCTATCTCTCCTTCTTCTTCATGCCCCTCCCACTCCTTCTAACTTCTGGGCTCCAGCCACACAGATCTACTTTCAGCTCTTTCTATTTGAGGTTCTTTGCCCAAAGCTATGTCTATTACACACATTGTTCCTTCCACCTAAATGATCTTCCCTCTGATGATAGACAGATTGATAGTCACCCCCAAAGATATCCATTCCTAATCCTGAGCACCCATAGATATGTTATCTTATACAAATTCTGGGGACTTTGCTGATGTGATTAAAGTAAGGACCTTGAGACGGGAAAATACCCTGGATTATTTGGGTAGGCTTATGTAATTACAAGTGTCCTTATAAAGCAAAGAGTGAGAGAAGAGAATCAGAGGCAGAGAAGGAGATATGATGATGGAAACAGGAGAAAGGGGTCATGGACCAAGGTGGCCTCTGGAAACTTAAAAGGTAAAGAGAAGAATTCTCCCCTAGAGTAGCCTAGAAGGCATGCAACCCTGCCAATCTTTGGCTGTCAAGATTTCTGACCTCTAGAGCTGTAAGACAATAAATTTGTGTTGTTTTAAGCAACCAAGCTTGTAGTGACTTGCTGTAGCAGTAGTCAGAATTCAGTAGAGCCTTCTTCTTCATGGAGTTGATTCCTTCTTTGGTTCATCTCTCAGCTTCTCAGGGAATTCCTCTTAGCAATTGAACTAGATCAGATCTACCTAGTCCAGGCCTTCTCAAACTGAGTATGACTTCTTTCTTGCTCTTGTTAAAATTACAAAAGTGTTGACTCTGCCAGTGAGTACAGGCTCTGTGAGTACAGGCCCTGTGCCTGGTTTTCCCCACTGGTGTATTCCTAGCACTTAGCAGAGTGTCTGGAATAGAATAACTCCTAATATAATTGTGAAGGAATAGCACTATAATGCTCTGAAAACTGTTCTTTGTCATAAAATGAGATTCTCAAAAATAAGCAGAAGTGGCATTAGAGAAAACACATCAGAACTAAACAGGATCCAATAACCAATTTTCAAAAACTTTCAAACACACTTTCATTTATTCTAAAAATGGGGACATTCTTGTCAAAATTGGCTATCACACCATTCTTTAGACTGAAGTTTGGCACAAGCTTACAGAAAGAAATCACACTGTAAGGTCCTCTGTAGTTTACAGATGAGTCATGAATATTACTTGACTTAATCCTCAAAACAATTCAATGAGATAGAGTGTATTGTACCACCATTTCACAGGGCAGCTGATACTCACAGAAATTAAGTGGATTACCCAACAAATCACAGCACCCAAGAAACAAAGATAAATCTCAGACTGAGCCCAGTTGACTGCAAATGTAACATGACTCCCTCTGTGTGGTACTTCACAGCAGTATGCCTCAGTGAATCTAGCAGGTCTCCTTATTTCAGTGTTGAGCATGCTATTGGTGAGTGCTTGCTCAGTTCAACTGAGTGGCTGTTAAGTAGCTCTTAAATAAATTGCCTAAAGCCATTCTATTTATCCAAAAAGTATTAAGAGTATTGTGGACAATTTTTGCCATACTTCAACTGTATTTTTCACAGAATCAAAATAACATTTAAATGTGATGTTTTGGAATAACAGAGATTATGAAGGAGACAGTACAATTGGAAAATAATTCCAGGGTATGACTAAAGGAGTGGGAAGTAGAAACAGGCAGAGAAAAAATTACTGGCAGATTGAAAATTAAAGTACCGAGGAAACAATATGAGAAAGTTGGCATGGTATGGTATCCCTTCAGAATCAGGACAGGAGCAGTAATAGAGTGTGGCAATGAGGGAGAAAGCAGGGAAGGAGACACAGGGCTTGCAGATCACTGTCACCAAGTGAAATGGTGGATGGGAGAGGCCAATGACTGAAGGTTCAAAGGTAGGGAAGAGACTGACATAAGGGAGTAGAAGGGGCCCTGGTATTGAGAAATAGAAAGCCACTCCACAGATATAAGGAGCATATGAGAGAAAATAGCATCTCAGGCCATGGCAGGGAAAGTTGTGTCCTTAGGAGAAAGTTGGGATTCATGTACAGCAAGAAGCTAAAAGATATAATCCGATAGCAGATTTAGGTTAGGCGGAATTTTGTTGATGACTAAGATTTATTAAATTATCATTCAAAAGTTTGAGGAAAGGTAGACACAAAAAGTCAGAATGGAGGTTATGTATCAAAGGATCTCCCTAAGAAGTCCTGCCCTTTCTACATGTTCATCAAATGGTAGAGAGCATATTTATTCTTTCCTTAAGTTAGTGCTATTCCTTGACCAATAAAGTACTTCTTTCCTTGGAATACTCCCTTTTGAAATTCAGCATCAGTAGTAGGAGATTTAAGCCTTATGTGGAAGACACATAGCAAGAAACCAAAAATTAATGATCAGCTGCCACGGGAGCTTTCCAACAAAGGCTTGCATCTACTGCCAGCCACACAAGCAGGCCATCTTGAACATTCTAGACCAATCAAGCACCAAGACGACTGTTGCCTCAAAAGAACCATTCAGCTAAACCTATTCACCCATTGAATCATGAGAAAGATTTTGAATGCCTTGAGTTTTGCAGATGACTGAAACAGAAATACATAAAGTCATATGGGGACCAGGGTAGACAAATGAGGGATGACCAACCTTGAACTTCTTTTGCGACTGATGTAATCAAGAATGAAGGTTTAATGAATGTGTTTTTCCCCCCCAACCAATTATATTAATGAAATTGCCGAAGGAAGTGTGCCTTCTTTCTAATCTCTGCAACAGTAATGACTTTGCTTTGCTTCAAGACACATTCTCTGCTGTGGATACATGCATGAATGTGAGATACAGAGGAGCTCAAACCACAGATCTGAAAAGGTGGTGTGTGGATGAATTGTGATTGCAGGATGAATATTAAAAATAATTTCTAATGTAAAGCTGCCTCCATCTGGAAGCTATTACCCAGACACTCAGAAATTAAGACTCTACTTCACCCTTCATATGTGATTTCCCTCTCATTGAAGATCTTTTGAGCAGTTTTCAGGTTAGTATGAGAGAAGTTTACAGATGCAAGTGGATTGTGTAACCATGACAACAAAGGAGGGAACAAACAAAACAATTATGCCTATTCAAATTTGTTCCTGAACCATCAAGGTGAGAGTACACGACTGTTAGAAATCATGTGGAATCGGCAAGGACATATGCTGAGTTAAGGACCTACAGTCAAGGAGGAAGAGAATCAGAAATACACACATGCATATGTGTATTATAGCAAATATATGTGTGATTATTAAACACCAACATATCAATGCCTTTCACACAAAATCCATTCTATTTCACTTCTGATGGTTCCTTCAGTCCAGACCTTCAAAGATTTTTGCTCTACTAGCATCTTAGACATTACTCCAGTGATGCCCTTAACATATCAAACTCTGACTGCCATAAAACAGTCAGGACTTCTCCACCTGTAAGATGCACATGAGTCACCTGGACAGCTATTAAAGGCAGAGTCTGACTCTGTGGGTCTACAGTGGGCTCAATAGTCTGCATTTCCAACAAGCTCCTCCATGAACCATACCTTGAGAAATGAGAGTTAAGTGTATGGTTAAAACTATGGACTCTGCTTCTAACCTTCATGGTTCAAATACTGGCTTTCTGTATATTTGCTCTGTGACATTTGACAACTTGCCTGGCCTTTTAGCACTACTTTTTTGTAAAATGAGAATGATAAAAATAGCCAAGAATATTATCAACCTTTCTGAATGCCTGGCATGTCTTAAACATTCAATAGTATTAATTGCTGTCATCTTCCTATGTCTTGCTCACTAATTGAAATTTTTCTACTTATTGAGAACCATATCCTACATGTTTTTCCTTCACTGCAGTTACAAATTTTTACAACCCTATGAGGAATTTGGAATCACTTTGCAAAGAAAAAAAAAAGATCCTTAGTAAGGTCATGGAACAAATGGAAACAGCGAAAAACTAAAGCTCTCAACATCTATGCTGTGAATGTCTTGAGAAAAGGAACTCTATAAGTGTCCTCACAAAGATAGATTTCAATATATATATATATTTTACTGAATGAATGACCTAGTGTAAATAGACCATCTTTTTGCTCTAAATTTATAGGCAAGTTCAAAAGAATTTTAAAACTTGCCCAATTACACCACAAATGGGAGACTCAGGATTGAAGTCTAGATCCCTTATATATAAAACTTACTTTCTTAACAGAAATAATCCTGACTTCGTCACTAGAATAGATGGAAATGTATAAAGACAGACTGGTGTGGAAGCACTTAAACCCTACCGATTGCAACAAGGACTGCTTGAGTTGTTTTGGAGATATTTAAGTAATAGGAAGGAACCAAAACTAATGCATTTCTTTCATGAAAATATTTTACCCAAATTTATCCCTCTGTTGGGGCCTTTTAAGGGTGTCAAATCATTTCTTCAGCTTCTTTGTACTTCCAGTTAATGGGTTAACAAGAGCTACTTCAATGGTCTTATAAAACCTTTGGTGGATATCTCAGTTTGAGTACCCCCAGGAGCTCAGTATAACTCGTTTATTTGCAAAGTGTTGAGAGCACAAGTGGGAGAGCGGGAATGTGGCTTTGGAAAGGGAAGGCATGCAATAATGAATACGTTATCAAACCCACAATAGGTCATTGGAAATTAATCCCACAAGAAAGTTTTGAGAAATGGTGAAAAACATAGATACTGAATTTATCTCATATGAAGGGAAGGTGGGTTAAGATATTATTCACCAATATCTAATAGTCATTGATCGAGGGCCCCTCCCAGGGGTGTTCATTTCTTGGTAATTCAAGTCTGCCACATATAGACATACAGTGGCCTCCATTGTTTCCAAAAAGGCTATAAGACACAGAGACAAAAATACTGCCATTTGGAAGCCAGTGGGAGTACTCTGAAAAGAGTTCAGAGGTACAGATAGAAACCATCAGAGTCCGCTCTAAACGGATCCTGCTTTCTGCCACTAACCACAGCAATTCATCAAGAGGGCAATTACACTGAGGAAAAAGCTACCCACTTGTCCAACTAGTGTTGTTGGGGGAAAAGTGTTTTAGATTAGGCATTGCAGAGTCATTTTCCAAAAAGGGGATGCAGGAAGAAATGGAGCATGTCTAGTGGACAGATTGTTGATAAGCAGGCTTTGTCTGTACCTCTGTACATCTTAACTTTGAACTCATTTAAATGGATTCCTAAATTTGGTTGTGGGAGAAAGAATTGAAGTTTGATGGGAAATGGAGAGATGAGGGAATACGTGGAGGACGAGAAGATGGCAAGTGGAGAGGGCTCGAAGGAGGCTTCGTGTATTTGTATTAGATGCGTTCTTAATCCCAGAAGGAAAGAATACAAATATTTCCTGAAATATCAGTGTGTTTTCCAAAATCTGTGAGGTCATGGAAACCATAATCTTTGCCACGTGCTCTCACAGCCACAGTTATGCTAATTAAACTGAGGTAGGGGGCTCCAGTGAACCTGCTGAAATCAGACTTAAGTGTGAGAGCTGAAGGAGGAATGAGAAAGCACGTGGGTGCTTACAGTTGTTTTTGCATTCAAGCCTTAAATCTGAGGATGATGGGCCCCAATCTTATTTTTATTTTCCTGATACCTGAACCTTGGAAGCTGGCCATACCCCCAGAGCGTGGAGCAAGGGAGGGCAAGATCTGCCCTCACTGGTAATCTGATCTCTCATCATCAGGGTCTGGAAAGGAATCATTTGAAAAGACTTTAACAACTGGATTCATGATAGAGAGGACTTCGGATGCTGTTGCTATTTTTATTTAGTTTCTTAAAACTAGAAGCTTTGATGCTATCTTGGAATTACAATCACGTGGGCCTCAAGAAGCTACAGTACACAATCATTAGCATTTGGAACTCCGTGTGAAGAGTTGGAACTAAAGTACTGAATATACCATGAAAGCACCAGCCAACCTTTCAAAGGCATCCAAAGGACCTGGGGGAGGTAGATCTGTTTTCTGTATCTAAGCAGTCCTCTTGCTTGTTTCTCTCCGTCCCCTTCTACTTGCTGCCATCTCTGGTTCTCCATATAGAAAATGTTTTAAAAACATAGAGTGGCTATGTGTATATTTACATAACAGCAGTTCTCTGTATAAAAATAAATCTTGACTACATTGCTCCATTGTATATACGTGTGGGCATACATGTCACATACACAGCTTTATTTTTCCAAGAACAAACGTCCTAATGTTTCTTTTCCTTAAGAAAAATCACCAACTGCCAGACTCTCAAATTCCATGTAGAACTTTATAATAATAAGGAAAATATATGTAAAAAGATCAACAGAGAAATGAAATACAGCAAGGACTCAGATTTCGTTTCAAGTAGTGCTGAGTTTCCAAAGACATCAGAAGCCTAGAGGAAGGAAATTATTGGAATTGCTTTGTCCTCTACAGTAAATGAACCATCTTTAAGACACCGAACGATAATTAAACAACTGAGGTTTATTCTTTCCCTGAAGCTAAATGGAGCTGTAGCCACAGGATTACTACTGAGTTGTGCAAAAGTACAGCTTTGCAATCAGACTGTCCAAGTTCAATCACTTGGGCAGGTTTCCAAGTCTCTCAGAATCCGTCTTCTTCCTTAAAATTGGGAGGGGCATTTACAAACACACCACATGGTTATTGCACAGATGAGACAGGCTGCTTGTTAAAGCACATACCATGGGCTACATGAACCGCAAAGGGTCTAAGATTCCCCATAAGTGCAAACTAATAAGCTAGCCTGTCACCTTTTTAAGGATGCTAGCAAAGACATAAGACTCCTCAGTCACAGAAGAAGGCTAGCTTATTCATCGTAGAAACAAAAGCAGCTAGATTACCAGCACCTATTCCACCAGTTTCCCAAGCCCCACATCTCACAGGGCGTTCAAGAGAAGACCACAGACACCTCCGTAAGCAAGTAGATGTTACCACAAGAGAGGAATTCTGAGATTAGGTGTCCTAAACTTTTTAAATAATTATTTATCTATTTATTTTTAAAAGATTTTATTTATTTTTATTGAAAAGGCAGATTTACAGTGAGAATGAGAGATAGAGAGAAAAATCTTCAATACGCTGGTTCACTGCTCAAATGGCCACAATGGCTGGAGCTGAGTGGATCCGAAGCCAGGAACCAGGAGCCTCTTCTGGGTCTTCCCTATGGATGCAGGGTCCCAAGGCTTAGGGCCATTCCTGACTGCTATTCCAGGCCACAAGCAGGGAGCTGGATGGGAAAAGTGGAGCAGGTGGGGTATAAACCCATGCTCATATGAGATCCCAGCGCACGCAAGGTGAGGACTTTAGCCACTGGTTACTGCACCAGGCCCGAGAATTACTTATTTTTTATTTGCTTATTTAAAAGGCAGAATGACAATGAGAGAAGGAGATACACACGGGGATAGAGAAAGATAGAAATCTTACATCCGGTGGTTCACTGGACAGTACGCAAATGTGCTTACCATCTAGTATAATAAAGGCAGAAATGGGAGACCAATGAAGAATGATTTCTGATGGTAAGGTCTCAAAAAATGGTGGGTGGCAAAAGAGGTGGGAAAGGATGATTAAAAATCCTAGTCATTTCTCTGGACTTCGCACTGATCTGCTGTGGAAATTCTCCTGGTTCTGATGGAGGAGCCTGGGCAACTGGGCATTTGGAGCAGCAGGTAAGGCGCCACTTGAGATGCCTGTACCTCACATCAGGTGCAGTAGCTGGTGCAAGTCCCAGCTACTCCAATTCTGAAGCAGTTTCCTGGTAATGTGCACCCTGGGAGGCAGCAAATGGTAGTTAAATTATTTGGTCCTGCCATTCATGTGGAAGATAGAGATGGCATTTAGACTACTGGCTCAGCCCCAGCTATTTGAGGGGCTGAATCAGCAGATGCAGGAGCT
This sequence comes from Ochotona princeps, assembly GCF_030435755.1. Classification (NCBI taxonomy): domain Eukaryota; kingdom Metazoa; phylum Chordata; class Mammalia; order Lagomorpha; family Ochotonidae; genus Ochotona; species Ochotona princeps. The sequence continues at coordinate 1,749,851 of NC_080865.1, read as the reverse complement.
CCCCCCACGTGTTTCTCCGCTTTTAAGTAAAAATCACAATAAATAAAAAGTCTTCTTTAAAAAAAAAAAAGAAATTTTGCTTATAAAGACTCATTATAGAACTATAGAAAAGAAAGGGTATTATACTCACAAAAACATGGAATTCAATTCTAGCGTGTCTATTGATACACCGGCGAGGAAATTTTAGCCAGTTTTTATACGTTGTATTTATTTGAAAGACAGAGACAGACCAACCAACAGGGAGAGTTCCCATCTCCTGGTTCACTCACCAATCACCCGTGACAGTTAGGACTGAAACAAGAGTGACCTGGGGCTGAGAAGTTAATCCAGGCCTCCCATGTGGATGGCAGGAACCCAATAACTTATTTATAACCTCAGGATTGATTTTACCACTCAGTAAAATTTAATTGTTTTTACTACTCAGTATTGGACTAACAGAAAGCTGGAGTCAGGAGCCAGAGGCAGGCATCAAGCCCAGGCATTCCAAATGGGATGGGGGCATCTTTACCGCTAGGCTAAATGCCCACTGTGTATTTCCTATCTATAAAAAGAAGATAATAATATAGGCTGCATTAACAAATACTGATACTGCTGATGTTTATGACATATAGAAAGAGTTCAAATAAGTGGTAACTACTGTCATTCTTATACGAAGCAGGCATTTCATGAACATCTACCATGTGCCCTTCATTTATCCTTTTGACAAGTCACTGTGTATATATTTTATATCATGCATTGAGCTAGTCAGTGATAATACAAAGACAAGCACAGAATAATCACTGCCTTAGAGTATAACACAGGCAGGAGTGAAAATAGCAAAATGATAGTGATAGGTCAAAACCAAGTACTCTGAGACCTCAGAGGTGATAACCACCTCCAACAGTAGCAGAGAAATCTGCTTCAAAGAGCAGAAGATTGAGTTGGATTCTGACCACTCCGAACTTTGCTCCAGATTGAAGACAGTAAGAAAGATCCCAAGATGATCTGATGTTCCCGGAGCCTATGAATCTCAAAGTTACCTCTCCCTTCTGGCAACTTTTTAAAAAGAACAATGAAAGAGAAAAGGGAAAGTAAAAAGAAGGGAGAGGGGCGAAAGCAGAAAGAAAGAAGGGACACACCATTTGGAATTCTTAACAAGTGTGGAGAGGGCCAGGGTGGCAATACATAATACCAGCTCCCTTCTTTACATTCTGAATTAAATGTGAAATAATATTAAAATTGGAGAAACAGGAAAGTATCATGTGTATTACTACTAAAGTTCATTTTTAGAGATCATTTACAAGACAGGCTCCATCCATTTGTGTATGTATCATTACCTTAAGGATTTACTCGCATCACAGTGATGTAACTGAGAAGCAAAGTCCAAGGGCTGGAGACACAATCGATAAGGAGATGACCTGGAAGCTGCACACATCACTTCCGTTCATGTCCCGTTGAATCAGACTCAATGACATAAGCCTACCCAGCTACAGGGGATCTGGACATGTGTCTCCTAAAACTCAGGAGCTCTGTTACTACAAACACATGAGAACAAACATGTAAAATTGCTGAAAATTTTCAGAATAGGTGCTAGCAGAAAACAGAGAAAAGAAAGTTGATTTGAGAAAACTTTTGGACATACTGTTCAGGAAGGCACTGAAAATTAACCAATGTTTAGGAGGAAGGTCAGGCCTGGGATAAAGCATTTAAAGTCATCTGCACAAGAGGGAGGTTGCTCAAAATCATGAGACTATCAAGGAGAACAGTTCTGTGACTACCTCAATCCCCAAAGGACCAAGGGAAACATTTTTGAGGATGAACTAGCTTAAAGTGTTGGGAATCTAAAGAAGCATCAGAAAGAGAGTAGACACACAAGTAGGAAGTGAATTAATAGGTTTTATGGCCTAGCAGGGGAAGAGCTTCAACAAGGAAAGCACAGTCACAATTGATTAATGCTACTGAGCAAATTAAAATGGTCTGAAGAAAGCAATAGCCATGATATTTGGGTTCTCAGAAGACACTGCTGACTTTTCAGAGGGCAGAGTCAATATATTCAAGCTGGAAGAAACCGTATCTCAAAGGATTAAAAAGAGGAGTAGTATACGTGAAGATTTAGCAGAAGCAGAAGTAGTCATATTTTATCCTAATTAAGTGATAAATGGAAAACAACAGCCAAGACACTATCTTGGGAGGTACCAGTGTTCCAGCAAGATGTTTTGAAGGGTGAGGAAGATTGAACAAGGCTTGTGAGCTGAGGATAAAGGCCTAATAGAGAGAGAAAGAGAAAGAAACAACAGCATTCACAGGCACATTGGGATGCTAAGTAGTAGAGCAAGGGAACATTGTGGGGGAATGGACCTGAAGAAAAAGGATCTCTACTGTTTGTTTATTTTGCGTGCATGCATGTGTGTGTGTGTGTGTAGTTATTTATATAAGATGAACAAATTTCATATATTTCATATATACAGATTTATATACATTAATTTTTTGTACTCTGTATATTAATTAATAAGGCTTTACTTCATCCCAGTTATAATGGCTATTATCCCCAAATTGAAAAACAAAATGCTGTCAGGATATAGAGAAAATGTATCCTAATCCACTGTTGGTACAGCCATTATGGAGGACAGTTTGGAGAATCTTCAGAAATCTGAAAATAGGTCTGCCATATGACCCAGATATCCCACTCATGCTAATATACCCAAATAAAATGAAATTGGCATATAAAAGAGTCATCTGTACCCCATGTTTATTGCAGCTCAACTCACATGAGCTAAAATATGGACTCAATCCAGAAGACCATCAATTCATGACTGACTAAAGGGTGATATACTAGTCATAAAAAATGAAATACTGTATTGTGCAACAAAATGGCTATAACAACAACAACAACAAAAACCCATTATACTTAGTGAAATAAGTAAATCTTAAAAACACAAATATTACCTTTTTTCTGATTTCAGAAGTGTTATTTTTTTGGGAAAGGTAAAAATATTTTTAAAAAATCCAATAAAATCAGGGGCAGAACAGGAAACAGACACTCAGGTGTCAAATGGATTATAGCTCTCAAGAAAGGAAATGGTCTTATAAGACAAGTAATATTGTAATATTTTCCAAGTACAACCTTAGCACCATCTCCAGTTTCATATACTTTTCCAAAGCCTTGCTGCTTCCCAATCAACAAGTTATAGTCCACTTTCTCTCTTGCTGAAACTGGATGGATCCATGAATGCTTCAACCAATAACGCACAGCAGAAATAAGTGGCTTTCCTGATTAGATCTGAAAAGCTAACTATCTTACACCTGGTTTTCTCTTTCTTGGGATGTTCATCCTTGAAACTGAACCACAGTATTGTGAGGAAGGCAAAGCTACATGGAAAGGTCATGCATAAATGTTCTAACCAAGGCCACATGTTAGCAAAAAAAGCCTTCAAATTATTTCAGTTCTCAGCTGTCAAGTCACAAGCAGCTCCTGAATCTCCCAGCTGAGACCTAATTCTGCAACAGAGAAAAACCACTCCTGCTGTGCTCTGTCTAGACTCTAGGTCCCAGAATCCCTGAGTACAATAAATGTTTCATGGAGTATGTGTAGTGAAAACATGGTTCACGCTAATGCTAGTTACACTGGGATTCCATATCAGCCTGTTAGTCAAGACCAGGCTTCTCTGCTTCCAACCCAGCTTACTGCTAATGCACTTAAAAAGGCAGCAGATGATGATCTAAGTGCTTTGGTCTCTGCCAACCATGTGGGAGACCCAGCCAGAGTTCTATGCTCTTTGCTTTGGACTGGCCCAGACCCGGCTATTTTGGGCATTTGGGTGTGAACCAGTGGATGGAAGATTCCAATTTGTCTCTCCCTCCACCCCTCTTCAATCTGTCACTCTACCTTTAGAATAAATAAATCTTTTCAAGATGTTGTGTTATATTACTGAGTTTCAGGGATAACTTCTCAAACAACAATCATGACCGCAACAATCAATCTACTCACAATCTCCTTATCCCCATCTTAGAAAGGTTGGTAATACTAACCAGAGAGCTAAGTTGGAAACAGGAGTATCCCCTTAAAACCAAACCTTTAGTTAAGGCCTTAAGCATCTTCTGCCTGCACTGTGGTACACAGATGTCTTATAAAAGTGGCCACAATGATTCCCCTTCTTTGTAGCCACAGATTTTGCATGTGGCCTTGTAGTGCATCCTGTTAATTTGTTTCCCTTCCCTTGAATCTGACTGTTTTTGTGGTTGCATTCACTAAGGGGCTAAGTCTTCAATGGTGTTGTGGATCTAGGCCTCCAGGGGTCTTGTGCATTTCTACTCACCCTTGGAACCCTGCCTAGCTGCCATATGCACAAGCCAGGAAGGTCTGCCAGAGGATAAGAGAGCAAATGGAGCAAAAATGAGCTGTCACATCTGACACCAACATGATCAGACAGACCCCTAGCCAGGGAGCCATTCACTGTAGATACATGAGTGAGCCCAGCAGACAGCAGAAGACCCACATGGCTGAGTAAGTTCTCATCATCAACACACAGAATTATAGACACAACAAATGGCCGTTGCTTTCAACACTAAGATTTCAAGTGGTTTGTTCTGAAGCAAAAACTAATTGATATAGAAGACAATGACCTGGAGTGCACAGGTTCTATCAGATCCCAAAGATTCAGAGGCAATTTTTTTACTCCCCTACTTAAAACCTACCAGTAACTTTCCATCAACCACAAGACAAACCAAACCTTCTGAAATTTAGAAAAAATAAAATCAGAGTTCTTTAAAATTTGGCCCAATTCTTAATCTTTCCCATCTCTTCCCTTAATATCTATCCATGACCTACCATTATGAGTTATAAGAAAACATACCAGGATTTCATTTCTACAGGCTTTTTTCTAGAGCTTATTACAGTTCTGGGCATATAATAGGTGACCAGTATATGTTGAAATGGATGGCTCAATTATAGTCCAGCATGGTGCTTGATCCAATTAGAGCTGCCACTTAAGAAGTACTTATTGTGTAGCCAAATAGTATACAAATATCAATGCAACATACAATTACCACCGCCATCATCTTTTGCTTTTCACAGGTAATGAATCTGAGGCTTGGAGTCAGATAGCTTACCAAGAGAAACTGCTAACACAATGGCAGAGCTGTCACTGAAAAATCTGGGGCAACTAATAACATTTTTCATAGTCAGAAAGATCAAGCCCAATGCTTTTCACATCTAGGTCCCCAGCCCTGTTTCCTTACTCTTGTTGACCCTTTCTAGGTTGAGCTTGCATGCAAGTGTTTCCAATTGGTTGTACCATCTGGATCAAGCTCATCTTCTTTCATTCAATGGATGTCTTCCAAAAGGAGATTGAAAACAAATCAAAATGTATATTGAGGAACAGAATTTTAGGCAGTGAAGTAGAGAAGAATCTCTCCTGGAATTACAACCTTTACCTTGAATAAAACCTCTTTGAGAGTCAGTAAACCATGCCCCATGGGCCATATATGGCTGCTGCTATGTTTTTGTGGGACCTTCAAGGTACAAATATTTCTTACCTTTTTCAAAGGTAGAAATATATTAACCAAATACATATGAAGTATCTTTGAAATGTTCCTGAGAAATTATGAAAAATAATGTAAACATTTCAAAATTCTTGCAATAAGATAAACTTTTAATTTCATATCCCGTGAATGTTTTGAAGACCCACAAAGCCTGAACTCTTTATTATTCGATCATCACAGAAAGCATGTGACAGTGCCCATTTTAGGCCATTCTTCTACTACTATTCTTTCCTGAGTGTCGGTTCCTCCAGAAGCTGACTCTGAGAAAAGGATTCCAATGCAAGTCCTTTCTGTAGGGACTGATAGAATGGCAGCTAGAAATGATGAGGGAAGTAATTGCTACAGGCAACTAGAGTACAAACCCTCTGTGAAGATAGTATGGGATATACATCCCAGAGTCACCACACATGAGGGATGCGAGATCTGGGGCATTTACTCAGCCACCCCCATCCATTCTTGGTTAATGGCTACTGCATGGAGGGTGTTAAATTCCAGTGCTCTCACCGCTTCTTGAGTGCGGACACAGCAGATGCAAACTGCCAGAAAAATCCTTCAGGCAAAGAGCTGCAGGTGCTGGCAGTGGGGTGTCAGGCCAGCATCCACAGAAATGGCAAATGCCATAGGGATTCAGGCAGGGACAGCGATAACATTTGCCACCATTCCTTCCCCCATTCTCCTTTGAATCAGTCATACTCTTTAAAAGGTGTACCAGTGGCAGAATTTGAGGCTTATAATCAAGGATATACAAATCTTTCTATTGTTCTTGCTCTTGAGTTTCCATCCCTATTGATGGTGTTAAATCTGGATAGTTTCTTAGCTTTAAATGTTTTTCATTTAAATGAGTGGTTATCTCATTTTTCTTTTTTTTTTTCTATCAAAGATTCTTGCTCCCTCTTTCCCCCAATAAGATGATTAGGTGCATCTTTTCTGGATGGCCTGGTCTTCCCAATGTCATTTGTGGGGGGCAGGCTCTACCTGGTCACTTGACATCCTGCTCTGGTCTTCACATGTGGCTGGTGTTTGGTATACTGTTTTGACATTCCCTGTTATTGATTGCAGTCATGGCTATTATCTCCACTGGAAATTCTGTAACTTCTGTCTCTTCAGACATTCTTAAATAAGCTACCTTCTCAAGTCCCCTGGTCTCAAATTAGGCACCCAAGAACTCTCCACAGATTTCTGGAGTATACGAGGCTTCGGGGCTGCTGTGGGACTCTCTCTACTGCTACTCCCTGACTTCCTCCTCATCTGGGAGGAGGAAGCACAAGGTTATGCTTGTTTCAAAGATGGAGCCTTCTTGTTGCATCCTCACTTGGTTCAAGGTGCTATGGAGGTGTCTGGGAATTTTTCATTTTTTTTTTTAATATGGCCGGGTACTAACGCCATCCATGAGAACTCTGCCCATATGACCTAGTCATCTTCCAAAGGCACCACCTCTTAATGTCATCATTTTGAGGGTTAGGTTTTCAGCATATGAATTTTGGGCAGACATGAATCTTCAAACTCCAACACTGCTCTAAGCATTGGTTTCTGTTATGTAAGAGTTCCACTTTGGAAGTCCTAAGAAAGCCTTTTACTTTCCTTTGTTAGTCCTGCTTTCAAGAATATTGTTCTGCTAAAGACTCTGAAAAGCCTACCTGAAATTTAAAGCTGAGCAATAACTGATCTGTCGTATGCTGTACCTACCTCCTCTTGTCTGGACACAATCTTGATGGCATAAGGACAGTACACAATAATCTTCCTCATTCTTATCTTTTTTCTCCTCATCTTCTCCTTCCTCCTCCTCCAGTAAAACTACCTACAAAAAGGGAAAGTACATTTGGCCGATATTTTAAAACACTAACCTAAGGGCCAAGTTAATTTGAAGAATAAGATCATGGGAACTTGGAAAGCATTAGCTTTTATTTTTAATGATGTCTAGTCCAAGAAAATTAAAATTGGCCTGCAAATAATTAAAATAACTAAATGTATTTGCATAAATCTGAAAGTATGTTAATTGTCATTATCAAGAGGGAAATTTTGAAATGAAAACGAGAAATACTTAACTATTACCTCAAACTCACCCTGTAAAATGTTTTTCAAGTTGTTTCCTATAGTAGAGCATTAATTTAGAAGACAAATTATCAGCTGATCTGGTATGCTCACTGGAAGGCACATTTCTGTTAATGACAAGTTCATTTTCCCAATGTGTACATGCCATTATGATTTAGACTCAATTTTTAAAACTTGGAACATCTATTTGGGAAAGGATGATCCTTGCAGGTAGAAATGACTGGGAGCAAGGAATTCTTTTGGGCTATTTGAACAGTACTGGGATGTTGATCAGCACACCATTTGAGAGGTAGTAGTGAAACTTAGGACTTACCCTAATCACTAATTCTCTTTCTAAAATCTTTTCAGTAGCTTCAGAAAATATTTATTGAGCACTATGCTCAGGTTCAAAGATGAGTGAGGGAGGGAAGGCAAGCAGAAATGAAGGCAAAACAAAGAGGTAGATGCATTAATCCAGTAAGCTGAATTATTGTGTGACTAAATTCTTTTGAGCATTAGTCTTTTATGAGAACCTTGAGTATCTGAAGGGAAAACAGGAAGAAGAAATCAAAGATGGAAATTGGGGGAAACAGGAACGAGAAATGATATTTTCTTGATTCAACTTGTAATGTCTGCTTTTTCTCTCACCTACATTTTATTATTTCTCAGGTCAGGATTGATCCTGCAAACCTATAAATAGATTTAACAAGGCTGTGTGCTTCTTCTTTGTTTTAAATTATTAAATTGAGCTTGTTATTAAATCATGTTTCTTATCATTCACAGTATGTTAGATAGATAATAATTTAATTGAAAATTTTAATGAGATAATTACAGAATTATGTGAAATCATAAGATAAAACAAAGAGAAAGCCCATGGACCCTTTACCCCATTTCACCCAGTGACATTTTTTTCTAAAACCATAGAGCAGTTTCAGAACCAGGATACCAACAATTTGTATATTGTAACTGGGTTTTTCCAGTTTGACATATACTTACGTATATTGAGTTTTACTCAATTTTATCACATGTACAGGTTTATCCACCACTGCAGTCAAGATACTGAACAGTTTCATTATCACAAAATCCATTCATATCGCTCTTTTATAACAATATCCACCTTCCCCCTCCATATTTCCATACCTAAACCTTGACAACCACTTATCTCTTCTCCATTTCTAAAATATTGTCATTAAAAATTCCATATAAATTGAATATATTACATGACCTTCAAATCAGGATTGTTTTTGCTTGGCACAAATCTCTATAGACTCATTTAAATTATGTGTCTTCATTTTATTTCCTTTTTATTGTCAAGTTTTCCATGGGATATACGCAATACGATTTGTTTAATCATTCACATACTGAAGGACATCTGAGATGCTTTTGGCTAGTAGGTCAGTAATATTTATCAAGCACTTACTGTATTTATAGTATATACATTAGGTAATTTTCTATTGTACCAACTAATCTTTACTCAAAAGCATCTTTGGGGGATAAATATTAGTGTCTGTACTCATAAATGAAGAAACTAAGGCTTTCTGATACCAGGGAATGTGCTAGGCTCACCCAATGGGTGAGTGGCACAGCCAAGATTCACACTCAGCTATGCAATTCACAAGCCCATGAGTGCTACTTGTCACTTTGATGGTTTTTCCCTTAGGCTATCACATACACCAGGGCTGAGGCTGGTTAAAACCAGCCCAGAGTGAAAGCATTCAGGATTCTTTATGTGTCCCCAGGTTTCACCATTATTTTCCCACCATAAATCAGGCCAAAGCTGAGGAACTTCACAGTAAAAATGCCTGGTAGCTCCATGGCTTGGCAGGTTTCTGTATTGAAAATGCCTGTGCAAGGAGGGTCATCAACAAGCTAAATAAAAACAGGAATGTGAAATTTGGTTTCCCTACCTTGATAAATACTAATTGTTTCTTGAGCTTTTTTCCTACTTGCTCTTTCAGTTGACAAATGAATCAAGAGACTGGTAGTTAAACTGACACATTGTCATTCTGCAAAGAAATGACTGGAAGTGCCATAACAACTCATACGGTTTCCCAAAAGGCTTCAAGACAACTCATCTGTCCAGGGGAGAGACACATTCTGCCTGTCACCATTCAAGTACAGTCTCCTGGAGGAATGTGTATGCATGCCATTAATGAACCAGTCCTCTGTGGGGGCAGCCTTTGGGAAAACAGGCAGGTGCATCCTACTTGCTTTTTGATTGCAAGGCTGTGATGTTTCCCAAGCCCCTTCTCCTCTCCCACCAGTCCACCTCCTACATTCGCCAACCCATTCATCTGAAACCAATCAGAAATTCTCCTCGTTGGGACAATAGTGAGTGGGCATGTGTACATTTTAAGAGAGAAATTAAAATGTTAATGAGACCCTGTCACACACCCATCACAACAGCAAAAACTAAAAACATTAATTCATCCAAGTGCTAGCAAGGCTAGAAGCAAGAGGACTGCTCATACATTGCTGTTGGAAACAAAACTATCCAATGACTTTGGAAAACTGCTCTGCTGTGTCTACTAGAGTGGAACACGTGCAGCATCTACAACCCAGTAATCCCACTCCTACATATGAACTCAAGAGAAAAGAATTCATATGTCCACCAAAACAGATACAAATATGCTTATAGCTACTTCATTCATAATAGCTGAAAACTATGTAAACTCAAATGGGCAGGGGCCATGTACTTGGCACAGAGATTAATATGTTACTTGGGAATCTTGCATCCCCTATCAAAGTACCAGAGTCCAAGTCTCAGTGCCACTTCCCATTTTAGTCCCCTGTGCTAATGCTAACCTGGAGAGGTAGCAGGTGGTGGCTCCAAACCTCAGGTCCCAGCCACTCAGGACCCTTGAATAAGCTCCCAGCTTCTGGCCTTGCACTGGCTCAGTACTGGCTGTTGGCAGCATTTGGGAATGAATCAGCACATAGGAGATTCTCTCTCATATTCTCTCTCTCTCTCTTTCCCTCCTTCTCTCCTTTCCTCCCTTTCTCTCTTCCTCTGCCTTTCAAAGACATTTTTAAAAGCAATGGGTAAATGAATTGTTCAATATCTGTGCAATAAAATAACATACCACCAAAAATTCTGACACATACCACATGGATGAATTTTACAGATGTTACATTGAGCAAAAGAAGCCAAACTCAAAAGAGTCCCCTTGTATGACAACATTTACGTGAAGTTCAAGAGCAGCCCAATTCCTGCTTTGATGCAGAAGTCAGAATAGTGACTACGTCTAGGAGAGAGTAAGAGATACTTTCTAGCATGAAGAACCCTCTAGGGTGCTTGGTTATATATAGGAAAAACATTCATCAACAAAACATTTGGAAGTTTTGGCTTTATGCCCTTTATTATAAACTGTTACATAAAACTTTTAGCATTTTTAAAAGTATACCATGTTAAACGAAACAATTTAGGCGCAGTGAGACCAAAACCTTATGTTCTCCTGCATATATAGGAACTTAAACAACAATAGCCTCAATATGAACCTAGAATGTTGATTACTAGAGGCCTGGAAGGGTGGAGGAAGAAAAAGAGTTTGGATTGAAAATAGGGGAAGTGGGTGTGGCTTCTGACTTGGGACAAATATATTAACGTAAGATATTAATATTAGTAATGAGGGAAGGGCCTGGCGGCATGGCCTAGAGGGTAAAGTCCTTGCCTTGAATGCGTTGGGATCCCATATGGGCGCCGGTTCTAATCCCGGCAGCTCCACTTGCCATCCAGCTCCCTGCTTGTGGCCTGGGAAAGCAGTCAAGGACGGCCCAAAGCCTTGGGACCCTGCACCCGTGTGGGAGACCCGGATGAAGCTCCAGGCTCCTGGCTTCGGATCGGCGTAGCATTGGCTGTTGTGCTCACTTCAGGAGTGAATCATTGGACATAAGATCTTTCTGTCTCTCCTCTCAAAAAAATTAAATAATAATAATGAGCGAAACTTGCTGTGGGATCCACAGGGATTCTTTTTACAACTCTAAATCGCTGATTGAGAATTGAAAACTATTCTAAAATGCATTAAAAATGCAAAAGCAAACTGCATCCCCATTCAACACAAGCAACCCTGGACCAGGCCACCTGCTTTGCTCCCCATCTGTGGATCTTGTGCATGCCAGGCCTCGTGACAGTGTCCGTTGGCCACTCCACCCAGTAGATTCTGTACGAAAGACAGGCTGATAGAATAGTAGGCAGGACTAGTGGGAAACCAGGTGGGAGATTGGTACTCCAGTCTGAGGTCGGATAAGCACTTCATGCTAAAATGTCTCCAGAGACGTCTCCTATCTCCTGTTAACAAAATAGCAACTCATGCTGAAGTGGCAATGGAGGAATTATTTGAGCATGGATGGTTTCTGCTCTCTTGCAAGCTTAACTTCGGGAGACAGAAACACACACACACACACACACACACACACACACACACACACACAGATGCACAGGGATGTATCTCTGACAGGTACTGATTCCAGAGATATTTAAATACTCCAAGTGGGGGCAAATTACAGAAAAATTAGCAGTACACCAAGCTCACATAATCAATGCACTTGCTGCTTTTATTGAGTTTTGAATTTATCTAAAGCAAAATTCATTCTTTGCAGGGTGCCTTCCTGTAAGCTAGAACAAAAACACCACCACCAAGTCACAAAACAATCCCAGTAATACACCAATTTCATAACAACAAGATCTGCCTCAAGGCGCCCCTTTGTAATGAACGCTGTTTGCACCTTAAACCCGACCTTGCTGAGCTGTCCCCAGCCCTACAGACTTCACTCTGCTGGAAGTCCACATACGCGAAAGTAGAAAGTGGCACCTTTTGGGTCCGGCCTTCTCATTTGGCACAAGGCCTTTGTTTGGTGTATTGATGTTACATTGCTTTTTATTGCTGAGTATTATTCTCTGTGACAGATGTAGCAGTTTAACCATAATAAGTCGAAAGACATTCAGGTTATTCCTGTGATTTTTTTTTTTGCAATTACAAATAAAGATTTTGTGAACTTTATGTACAGATTTTGTAGTGTACATATGTCTTATTTTCTCAGGCAACTACCTATAAGTGGGATTCTGGTAGGTGTAGGTTTAAGTGTCTAAAGCACTAAACATTTATGTCATTTTCCATTCCTACTAGCAATGTATGAGAGTTCAATTATTCCACACCCTTGCCAAAGTTTGGGTTTTGTTATTTTGAATATTGTTGTACTTGTGATAATTGTCAAGTGGTATCTCATTGTGGTTTTTAACTTCCATTTCATTAATAAGTAGTAATGGCGAACATTTTTACTTTTATTTATGTACGAGAGAGAGAGAGACAATATGAATCTTTCATCAGCTGGTTTGAATGCCTACAACAGCCAAGGCTGAGCCATGCCAAATCAAGAATCCAGGAACTCCATCCAGGTCTTCCACATTCACAGGAAAGAGACTTGGAAGCAGAGAGAGAGACAGGACTCTATCACACTCAAATACCGGGTAGCTTAGCCTGTTACATCATATCATGTGCCCAATGGTTAGCATCTTTACCTGTTCTTATTTACCATCCTGGTGTCTTCTTCAGTGATGTATTTTTTTAAATACTTTGCCCATATTTTAAATGGAATGTTTATCTTCTTCTGTTGAATGTGGAAAGTTCCTCATTTAGTCTTGATAACAATTTTATTGTCAGAAACGAGGTTTGCAAATATTTTCTCCCAATATATGGCTTATCTTCTTGTTATATACATGGTGTCTTTTGATAAAGTCTAATTTATCACCTTTTCTTCTGGTCCATGTTGTTGAACACAGTTAAGAATTTTGGGGGTCACAAAGATTCCCTTCTAAATGTCCCCCGAAGCTTTACAGCTTTGTGTTTCAAATTTATGCCATGGTCCACTTTGAGTACAAGTTATGAAGTTGGGCGGAGGTTCATCTGTTCTGCATATGAATGTTTAATTATCCTAGCATAATTTATTTAAAATACGATCCTTTCTCCATGAAACTGTATTTGAGACTTTGGTGAAAATTGATTTATTATGTTTGAGTTGGCTAACTTCTAGACTTTCTCTTTTATTTCATTAATCTGTTTTGAGTCTTTCACCAATATCACACTGTCTTGAGTAATGCAACTTTACAGAAAGTCCTGAAAGCTAAAGGTGTGATTTCTCTGAATTGTTTTGACTGCTATAGTCCATTTGCTTTTCCATATAATTTTTACAATCAACTTGGCAACATCTATACAAAACCTTGTAGGATTTTCATTATGAATATGTTGAATCTGTAGATAAAGTTGTGAAGAATTGACATTTAAACAACATTGAGTTTTTCAATAGATGACCATGATGCATTTATTTGGATCTTCTTTGGTTTATTTTTTTTCAATATGTTGTAGCTGCCAGTATAAAGATCCTGCAATACTTTGTTAGACTTCTACTTAAATGTTTCACATTTTGGGGCACTATTATAAATAGCTTTAAAATTTTGAATTCCAGCTATTTATTGCTAGCATAGAAGAATATACTAAATTACTGCATATATGTCCCACAGTTCACTAGCTGACTTATTCATTCTGGAAACCTTTTGTAGATTCTTTAGGATTTTATAGATAAATAATGCTGTTTTCTGTAAAAATAAATGATTTTATTTTTTTCTGCTTCTATACAGATGTATTGTGTATATGTATTTTAAGGTCAACCTCATCCCTAGTTACAACGTTTACCCCTCAGAAGCCAACCTGGAAGTTCTTCAGATGTTGCCATCGCTCATACTGCACATAAATAACTAAAACTGGGGACCAGCTAGACTGTCAGCGCTAGCTAGGTTTTACTATAGTAACAAGTAGCCCAATATCCCATAATAAATATTTCATCCAGCTCTTGTTCACAGTACATGCTATCATGGGTCAAAGGACTTTGCCCTTCACAGTTTCTCAGAGATTCAAGCAGATGAACCAGAAACTGTCGTAAATGCTACCCATGGCTTGCCACAGCTAAGACAAATTCCAGAGAATTTATAGATGACTCCATGGTTAGGCACATAAGTGATTCACATATATTGTGTTTATAAATCATTGACCAGGACAAGTCACCAAACCCCACAACAACATGAGGGGTTTAAGAAATGCATTTTCTGTCTGAGAAAGCCACAAATACTTGGTGAAGAGTATCAATGACAGTTAAGGAACATACACACACACAGAGAAAGAGAACAAGCAAGAGAGAGAAGACACAAAATAATTCTAATATGAACTAGAAAGTATTATGTGCCTTTAGAGAGTTAGGGAGAAACCAAAACTAAAGTTAAGAGGTTTCCTGTTACATGCACTCAGAGGAAGTCAGCAACTTTTGAAACTAGGTCTAAAAGATGAAATTTACACATCTAGTGTGTCTGTATTTCATATTATAATATAGTAGTTAAGAGTGAGGATTTGGGAACTAGATTGGGTACAAAGCCAAAATTTGCCCAGTATTAGCTGTGTGGCCTTGAGCAATCCATCAACTTCTTTGTACCTTAATTTCTTCACTGTAAGATGTGGCTATGTACTTCAGAGGCTGATGGAAGGATTAACTGAATTAATATTTGTAAACTTCTAGAATAATGGACAGGACGTAAGTGCTATGAATGGTATATACATACCTGGCAATCAATAATAAATCCAAAATCTCAAATTAGCCATTTACTTGCTATTCTTTAAATGCAGACATTGAATAAGAAAACTAGATAATGTGTTCTGCCTGGTGCAATTTCTCCCTGGTTCCAATGAACAATGTGTGTTCCCTGCCAGCCCCGGCCAGTCCTTGTTGCCCAGAGCCTGCAGCACTGAGCAGGGCTCCTGATTGCCTTGCAGACAAGGGATCCAGATCACACTGCTTATCTGACTCAGCAGTTTCCCTTCCCTGGGCCCAGCTGTCCAGTGATGCTATCGCGAGCTGAGCCTTCCCTCAGATATACCCTGTCTCACTTCGGAGACATCTACTGCATCTGGGAAAGTTTGTTTACTAAGGTCTGTGAACTTGTACCTCCACTTTTGCCCTGCCTGGGAGTGTCTTTGAGTACAAGGAGGAGTAGAAATCCCATTAGACAAATGAGCATGTGAAAATGAGGGGTTTTCTCAGAGACACTGACAAGCATGAAGCCAGGACCAGGAGACAACTCAATGTTCTGGAAGATGAGCAACTGGAAAAAGCATTTTTCCTTGAAATAAGGAAATGGGAATGGTCATAAGAGGAGAAATAATGAAAACTTTCATTTGTGTAGCTTGCTTGAATGACTAAAGCTCTTTCAAGTACATCCCCATCTGGCTTGTATGGCAACCCTACAGGACATGAACCGAAAAATCAGTATCATGCCCACTTCACAGCTGAGGAAACAGAGGCAAAGAATGGTAAAGTGAGCTGTCCATGACAGAGGAGAAACTTTAATTCAGAGCTTCTTTTATCCCACCCCAGTGACCTCTAAGGTGACTAATGGCATACTGTCACTTGGATACAAAATGGTCTGGTTTTACACTGTTTATATATATCCAAAGTGCAAAGCCTGAGTTAGATAGGGACTTGAGGCCT
Source organism: Ochotona princeps (assembly GCF_030435755.1). Classification (NCBI taxonomy): domain Eukaryota; kingdom Metazoa; phylum Chordata; class Mammalia; order Lagomorpha; family Ochotonidae; genus Ochotona; species Ochotona princeps. The sequence continues at coordinate 1,733,768 of NC_080865.1, read as the reverse complement.
CCCTTGGCAATCAATTTTGTTTTATAAAAGCAGTCAGTTTGAAGAACATAATAAGCAGTCATAGCATAGATGGCACACAGATGGTCCCAAAGGACTAAAGGCTACAAACTGCTGAAAGGTGGCTTGGAAAGATCAGTGACTTAAGTATATACAAGGACTATGTGACCTTGTTATACAGCTACTGACCTTTCTGAGCTTCAGTCCAATTTTATGTTGAACAAGATGGTCAGTCGTGATCATTTCTGGAACCAGCCCAACTTGGCATCTTCTCAGAGAGAAGCTGAGGGTTATGGCCAAGAGGAATGTGAAGGGCCAGGCATCTTTGGCCCCTTCCTTCTGCAGTCAGCTTTAATTTGCCTGAAATTGAGCAAACAGGAGGCTGCTGGATTCAGGGTCTGTGGGTCCTGGGCAGCTGCTCAGGAACTGCTTGCTCAGGAGCTTCCAGAGGCTCCTACAGCTGCCTCTATGCCAGTCTCCTTCCATCTCCTTGGCCATGTGCCCAGAGGTCTGCAGCCTGCTTGAGAAGAGAGGCACTGCTGGACGAAGTGGAAGGCAAGGGCTCCCAAAGAGCCATCCTGCACTACCGACAGAGCAGCAGACAAGGCTTGCCGGGATTCCAGCAGTGAGATTGAGGGCAGCCCGAGGAAAGGGACTCATGACAGGGGCGTTCTAAATGCAGTCAGGCTCAATGAAAAGACCTTGTGGAAAGAGCCATGGCTGAGAAGTTCAGGAGGTTCTTGTAGATAAACACAACAGTGCTGGGACAACCGCTCTCCTACCATGAAACCAAGTCGGCACCCAAAGCAAGAAAACACAGAAGGGTTACCATCAGCTCCTGACATTAGAAGGCAGTCCAGCACCACTATGACCGGTTTTGTGACCTTGACCAGGAATTTAATTTGCCTTGTACCTCAGTTTACCCATATGGATATAATAGTTACAATGGATATAATATGTTATAAATGATACAATAGTTATACACATACCATAATAATATGGTATCAATTAAGTATAGTAATATGTGTAAATCCAGGCTTGTGGTAAGAATACTATAAATGTCACTGGTTATGATTTTATACTAGAAATCCAGGATATAGTGCTTTAGCTCAAAGGTAAACAAATAGAAGTTGAGATCTTGCCCTGGCCACCGATCAGTACCTTTGGCTTTGGTTTCCTTTTAAAGAATAGTCACACTGACAGTGCTCACCTCAAAAGAGTATTGTCAGAACGATTTGATTACAGAGCCACATTTGGCACTGGGCAAAATGTCCAGACACCTGAATTGCTCACCAGGGGATAACTGTGCTGGATGTGCAGCCACACCCCACAAAGCTTCCCTCAAGGAAAAGCCTCATTTCCCCTGCTGTGGGGAGGGCTGCCAATGCCCTCAGAGAGTGTGTAACTCCTAACAGCTCTTGCAAGCACTCTGGCACCCCCAAGATATTAAGCACAGCATTGCACAGTGGGTTGGCTCTTAGCAACAGACTATTCTACCGACTTCAACATAGAATACATTCCAACGAATAATACTTTGAAACTGCCCAGGTAAATAGAAGGAAGGGGCAACTCCACCCAGCCTCATTCCAAGCCCACAGGAAGGATGAGGTGGCCTTTGCCAGCATCTCTAGCCAACTTCAGAGGGATTTTGTTTTCTAGATAGGACACAGAGCCCAGCTTTTAGGGATCCAATTTAGTTCTTGTCAAAATCCAGTCACTCTCTCCATGAGCCTGGCTGGGAGGGAGGACACTAGCTTCATACTGACCTCGTTTCCAGGCAAGACTGTCTGGGAAAACGCAGTCTTGGCAGATGTGCCCTTTTGAGGAGATTTTTATCTTACAGAACTTGACAGATTTTCAGCCCCACTCTTTAATTTCAAGTTTCTCATATTACCCCCTCTCTCCTCACCATCCCAGCTTGGATAATTTTTCTTGAAAGCGACAGTTTCTCAGTTGGTGGTTGCATTCCAGAGTGGGTTAATGCAAAAGACAGAATTGCCACATCTTGAATAACTTAAAATGAGGACTGAATATGGGATTGACCAGAGTATAACATGGCCCTGGGAGTTTGAGCAGTCATTTCCAAACATCAGTCCATGGAGCAAGGCCAAAGTCCTGCTCCAATGGAGTCACAGCCCAATAGCAGTATGATAAACTGCAGTCATGGCCACCAGACTTTGTAGCTCCTCTCCTCAAAAAGCTGAGGCTATTCCTCCAGTCCTTGAATCCTAGTCTTGTGATTTGTTTGCTCAATGGAATTCAACACATATGGCACTATAGTTCCTAGCTCAGAGCTAGAGATGCCTTAAAACCTTCATTTGCAAGTTCTTGGAACTCTATATAACCATAGAAACAAACCTGGTCCAACCTCCAAGGGGATGGGAGAATGTGTGGGGAAAGGCCCTACTAGTGCTTTCCTAGCAAAGACCCTTATAAACCAATCAGGCACAACTGACACATCAATCGGCAGTACACATGAGCAGGCCCAGCCAAACTCAGCCAAGCCAGGGTCAAGCAAAACTACTTAGCTGAACCTAGCCCAAATTGGCAACCTATCAAAGCATAACTAATTAAGTAAGGATTTAGGCCTCTAAGATATTCTTATCATCGAGTATACAGAAATCTAGCATCTGATTATAGACAGGACAGAGTATCAGTTCCCAGCTTATGATCCTGGAAGGCAGCAGGGCACGGCTCAAAGCCTGGAGCCACCTGGGAGACTGGGAAGAGGCTCCTGACTTCTAGCTTCAAACTGACTCAGCTCTTACCATTGCAGCCATTTGGGGAGTGAACCATGGATGAAAGATCTCTCTGTGTATTTTTCTTTTGTTCTTTAAAAACTGTCTTTCAAATAAATTTTTAAAAAAACTGGAGTAACAATAGCACCTTCCATATAGTGGTGCTGTGATAGTTAAAATACCCAGTCCATATTTTGGTATTGAGTAAATATTCAATATCAGCTACTAATTGCATCAAATGTACGTAGGATGCCGTTGGGCTGTAGTGTGACTATTTTAAAGTTTCAAAATCACATTTCATGAAAAAAACAATGTTGAAAGATTGCATTTGAAATTTCTTTTAATTTAGCATTTGATTCCTAATTTTCCATCTCAGTGAGTCCTGACTCGCTTCCACTATGCACTGAAGACTCTCAAGTTGACTGTCTCATTGGCACCAGTCTTGAGCTCACGACTGCAGCTTGTGTATGTAAGAAAAAAAGACATCCAGGGACTTGATTAGTGTTTATATCCCTTGGCTATATTCCTGTTGAACAGTGGTCTTCCTACTTTTTACCAGCTGGACTCTTCATTTAGCAGAGCATTAAGCCTGTAACAGTAAACTAAAAAATGTTCTTGTAAAAATTTATAAAGAAAAGGAAAAGGAAGGAGTGGGGAGAGGAGCAGGGAGGGAAGTATCATTGCATTTCAGAGTTGTATCTATGGCGTACATGGAATCTATCCTGTTTGTATTAATAAAGAGTGAAATTAAAATGATAACAACAAAAGGAAAAAAACATGTCAACTACATACCACACAAAGACTATGTCAAACAATGTCACGGAGAGGTTGCCTCTTGTCCCAAAAGTGCCGATGCATTAGCTGACGGAGGGCTGGGGCTGAGATCATTTTGAATTTTATTCAAGTGTCTGTTGTTGGATCTGGAAAGCCAGAAACACCTGCGAGGTGTTCGGCGACCAGGTAGGTGGAGGCAGTCCACCTTACAGGGGAAGCTTGGACCCTCCAGCATGCTTTCTGCTGCAGCAGGCCAAGTCAGGCAGATTCATCCAGTGGGAGAGTCCCGTGCGAGCAAGATTCATCTGCAGGCAATTTTCAAGTCTTCTCAGTGCCCTATCATTGTTCCATGAACTAAATCAAGTCATGTGGCCAAACCAGATCCACCAACATTTTCTTCAAGACGGTGGATACAGGGAAGGGATGAATTGATGACCAATTTTTGCAACTTACAATAGCCTGAGGTATTGTAAAATTTTTTTCATTTTGAAAGCTGCCCTAATTTCTCAGAGACGAGAATCATAGCGAGGAGACGCCCTGGTTGCCCACTTGGGAGGCCAGGGAAGAGCAGGGGCAAGCACTCTGCAGGGCTTCTAGAATCTCCAGTACAGCTCTACAAGATCTATCCATTTAGAAAAATGGATAAAATTTCGTTTATTTAAAAAATACAATACATACATTGCATCCAAGGATTGATAAATATGAAAGTAACACTTTTATTTCAAAACTCTCAATATCACTATCATGATCCATGTCTGGCTTATCTCCATTTTGCCAAAGCATCCCATACTACTAGCATCATACTACTAAGTATACAAGCAGTTAATTGACTACTGCTCAGTTTTTGAGAAGAAATTTAGGCAGTTAATTTTTCAGCCTTAACAATATCTTTCTAAGGCAATGTAACTCAAGTTGACTGTAATCACTGCAATCTATGGTATAGATGAGAACATACAGTTGATGTAATCATGTATTGACTGGTGTTCTCGTTGCTTTAAGATTGTTTCTTCTTCTGGGATCAGCATTAAGGCATTGTGGGTTAAGCCATTGCCTGCAATGTTGGCATCCCGTGGGTACTAGTTCAAGTTCTGGCTAATCCACTTCTTTTTTTTTCCACATAAATAATTTTTTTTTATTCATTGATTACATTGTATTATGTGATACAGTTTCGTTGGAACTGGGAATCACCCCACCCCTCCTCCCGCCCTCCCCCCATGTGGAATATTCCACCTTGTTGCATATCCACTGATCAAGTACAGTTGAGATTCCCTCTTTGCAAGCATAAACTAAACATAGAGTCCAACATCTTATACAGCTCCCTGCTATTGTGCCTAGTAAAGTAGTGGAGAATGTCAAGTCCTTGGGACCCTGCAACACATGGAATATCCAGAGGATTCTCCTGACTCCTGCCTTGGGATTGGCCCAGCCCTGGTCATTGCATCCATGTGCAAGGTAAAACAGTGGATGGAAACTCAATCACAATCTCGGTCTCAATCTCTCTCTCTGACTTCATGTCTCAATAAATACATCTTTTTTAAAAGCAAATTTTTTCTAAAGCCAAGACACAAAAAGACATCCTTACCTATTTCCATGTTTATGATTTTATATCAATAGTATATATTTTGAATAATGTAGGACTCCTGTGTCTCAAACACCACAGTAATATAAACTTGTTGACTTAAAAATATCAGTTTACCCCCAACCCCTAATCTTCAAGTTCACAAAGGCTCAGCAGGGTTCGATCATCTCTGAGCTTAGTGGTGTCCACTGTAGCAGCTCAGAGCCTGGAAAAAATCCTTGAAAATGTTCCCTTATGTGGTTGTTCAGCAGAGAATTTGGTCAGGATTACAGGTCGGGAGCTTGGTTCTTCTCCACTTGGGCCATGCCATGGGCTACTTGGGTTTCCACACAGCCTGGGCATGGATACTAAGTGTGAATGTCTCCAAAAACTAACAAGAAGTTGCATATTTTTTATCCCTCATATATTCTGTGGTATCACTTCTAGCACATTCTATCTGTTGAAATAGCCACAAATCCACCCATTCGTATCAAAGGAGAGGAGAATTAAACTGATGCATGAGGGGAAGGTTCTAGAAGAACGCTTAGGGTAGGAGATATTACTGCAATCACCTTTGGAAAATGCAGTCCTGCCAGACAAAGATCACATAGCTAGTAAGAAATGAAACTAAGACCCAAACTTGGTCTGTTTTCTACTCCCTACTGTGAAAGTGTTTCACTGGTGTGCAAACTGAGTGGCCTCCTGAGGGTTGAATTTGAGGTATGTAAACCAAGTTAAGGAAAGATTGAATGGGGGAGAGGACATTGTGTACTAAATGTTATGGAAATTGATCTATCAGGATTACTTCAATAGCACCTGGCTACCATGTGTCCATAGCACAGCAAGGTCAACAGAAAGCTGACTAGGGGCTCACCAAGACTTTCTAATGACCTTGCTTACCAATACCGAGAGCGACAGTCTGCCACTGTGGCTGCCTTTCACCACCCACCGCCTGCCCCTGGAGGAGTGCTCAGTCAGTCTCAATACAGGAACATCCCCACCAGCACAAACTTTGCCATCATGTCACATCTGCCTTTTCTTCTGTGCTTTTCTTCTTTGTGCATTTCTTGTTTTGATGGGATGAAGCAGTTCAAAACAGGAGACTGGAAGAACAAAAGGTCACTGGGACAGAAGTTATCAGCCACACAAATGAACAAGGTTATGTGGTCTGGGAAAGCGTCGGAGAAGTGCGTGATTGTGCAGAGTGAGGACTTCAATGGATTTCAGAATATCACATTTTAAAAATTGCCCTTGAGATTCCAGTCTCCCTTTGTTTTTTCCATTTAGATGCCTCATTTATTTACCAAAAGTATAAATCACTGCCTTTCTCTGTGGTGACATCTATTTCGGAGGTTAGTACTTAACTAGGCTGTGAACAATTTGTCTCCAAAGAGTAATTCCAATCTCTCTCCTTTATCCTGCTAGCCTGTCCCCTTGCAGTTGGCAACTAACCCTTTTCTGGCACTCCAGTGAGCAGTTAGCCAGGCTGTGGTGGTTGTTGGGAGAGATCTGAATGTGCAGGGGAGGGATCCAACTTGCAGAGTCACAAGCAGCTATGATTAGCTGGGCAGTGAGTATCCTAGACAGAAACCTGGGCAAAGCAATCTAATCTTGATCCTACACTGCCTCACGGATACACCCTAAAGACAACATTCACTAATTTTAGGGTGCATTTTTCCTGTGCTTCTTCAAGTATGTGACTTTTTTACCCAAGTCAGCCCAAAGCATCTTTCTGGGATGTGGGAGTAAGAAATGGTTGGGCATGCGGAGGGTGAGATTTTGATACAAGAGGGAATGTAGAGAGACAGGGACTAAGGTATTTTGCTTCTCGCCATCTTGACTCTCCAGCTGTCCTTTCATGGAGAACTCTCTTAGGAATGTTTATACCACCATTTGCTTCCAGGGAACCCAGCCTACAACAAAAGATAAATAATTGGTATTTGTGAAGGTCTCACTGCCATGCCTTGGGCAAGGCAGGGCAAAATATTAGCTGAAGAGCCTTAGGACTTTGATCTCATCACAAGTTAACAGATGTCTGAGCTAGCCCACCTCTATTTCCAGCTATAGGTCAGAGTGACAAAACCTATCTTCCTTCCATAACTGCCACACTTCTTTCCAATCATGGCAAGGTATTGTGAGCTCATCATATTGGTTTTTTTTCTACTCATTTATTCATTAATTACATTGTATTACATGACACAATTTCATAGGTACTGGGATTCTCCCCCCTTCACCCCAAACGCTTCCCCCATGGTGAATTCCTTCACCTTGATGCATAACCACCGCTCAAGTTCCATTGGGATTCCCTAATTACAAGTTCACACCATACAGAGTCCAGCATCCCACTGTCCAGTCAAGTTCAACGGCCTCTTAGGGAGGCCCTCTCAGGTCCGAAGGCAGAGCCAGCAGAGCGTCACCTCGATCAATTAGAAGCTCCAACATATCATCAGCAACAATCCAGGTACGATGAGGCTGGTGCAGAGTCCACTGATTGACATAGTCCATCTTAGAGTTTCCCCTTGTCCAGTTTTCCACTGCAAACATATAGCTGAGGTGGTTGATTGATCTACTCCATCTTCCATCTTTTCTTGGCTAATGTTTTGACTCCTCCATTTTGTTCAGGGGAATCCCCAAAGAAACTTTGAGGTATTCCCAGTCCAGGCTCCTACATGTACTACTAGTAAGCACAGTGCCCGCCACAGTCCATCACTCGGATCAGCTGGTGGTTGTAATCCCTGGGTTGGTTCTATTCTGAGCCCCAACCTCCATTGGAACCAATGAGTATTGCAGCTCTTCCTGGCTCTGCCCATCACACAATCGTCCCTCACCTAAACCAGTGGGAGGTGTGCTGGTTGGGTGCTGCATTCCCTACTGGCACAGGCCATTTCACCTTGGCATTTTGTGTTTTGTACTGTTTTTATCGCAACCAAAACTGGCCAGGCCCCCACACAGTTCCAGCGCTTGGACTTGCCAGTGGATGACATGAACTGACTCAGCCTGGTCTGCCCCAACCTGAGCCAAATGTATGCCAGTGGGTCACTTTCCAAAGCCTCTTCTGGGTTGTTTACCTCCATGCTTCCTGCGTTTATTTGTAGGGTCAATGTCCCGTCATAGGAACTGTTCAGATTCCTCCATCAGACCCCTTCCTGGTGTCAGGCTTCACGCATACCAGCAGGTCCTTTGGCCAGCACCGCTCTTCGACCCATTCTGGTTCCTGCTGTTGAGAGTTTCAGCCCAGCCATGGCTCGTCCATACCCATATACATCTCATATATGGCTCAGTTGGGGTTGAAACCTAGCCGAGCCTGTCCCACATCTCTCCTGGTCCTCCGGAGCACCAAACTGTGTTGCGGTCTAATCTGGCATTTGGTGTCAAGTCCAAATTGATATTTGTGCCAAGGGATTACAACTGTGACCCGACCAGAACTCAGCCCCCTTCCAGTTCCTGCGCCCCTTAGTGGTAAGCTACACCCAGCCAAAGCCTCCTCCAAGCTCCCAACCAGACCTGTTCTCAGCCAGTGTTAGGTATGCCAGAGGTTGCTCTGGGTCAGCCCAGCATGCCCCATAGACTGTCATGCCTCCTGCATAGACTCAACTGGCCCTTCTAAACCATCCAGTGGGGTCAGAGTTTCCACAGGGATCGGTCCACACATACCTGACACATTCTAGCCCCGAGTATGGTTCTCGAATGCCAGACAATGTCGTAGTCTTGCCTTCTGTGACCCCTCTGCTGATCCCTCATCCTATCAGGTAATGGGGTATCCTGCTGGATAAGCCCGGAATTTTGCCTTTTGAATGAACTGGTGTTGGCCATCTGCACTATAAAGTGACTACAGGTTCTTCAGAGGAAGATTAATTGCCATTGAGAATCTTAAGGACTAATGCACATTCTCAGAGAACTGTGGGTTCAGCATGGAGCGACTCATGTAGCATATCAAAGAAACCAAATTCCAGAACTTCCTGGCCGGGCGACCAGCAGGCACAGCCTGGCGCCAAATGGCACACTGGCTGCCCGAGAGCCGCTCACCCCATGTACGTACGAACGTGGTGGTAAGCCTGGCTGTGCTAGGCTGGAATCGTGGCGGGGAACCCGAGCCCTCCAGACAGCATGGCTGCCCGGGGGTTGAGACGCTCAGGCCTCTGCCCGGATCCTCCTAGCTCCTCCCCCACTCAAGCTGCATGGTGCACTGAGGAGGTCCAGATCCGCTTCTCAGAGTCCTGGGACAACCCTCCCACTCCCAAAAGAGGGCCATCAAACCAGGATTCCAGCAAATCAGGAAGCCGCCCGGGAGCCGCTCACCCTATGTACGTACGTACGTGGTGGTAAGCCTGGCTGTGCTAGGCTGGAATCGTGGCAGGGAACCCCCATCATATTGTTTTGAACCAAGGTCCTCCCTGCTAAAATGTGCATAGGTCTTTTGGAAGCCACTGAAAGTAGAGGTTCGAAGCTTCCTTTGGGTTAGCTCTAATGTTTTAGAAAAGTATCTTGGAAAAGATACCAAAATTTGGGTGTTAGTCACACTGGACACAAAATGAAAGAAGAGTGTGGGAGACAGCAAAAGAATGCTCCCTTAACATTGAATGAGCCTTTATTTATCCCATTGGCTCCAAAGTAAATTCTCCACTCTAAGCATCCTTGATCACAGAGGACCATGAAAACTGCAATTCAATGGAGCATCTCTCGATCATGTATCTTGGCAGCACGGAATCTACAGACTTAGGATGTCACAATTGGCAAGTGTGAAAAATCCTGACCATCCATCACTGTAAAACTCATATTCTCCCTTGGAGCTGAAGCTAGCAGAGCTGAAAAAAGAGGAAAACACAGCAAGGAGGAGACACTGCAAGCCAAAGCATCAGGGCTTTCAGAATCAGACCCATTGGCATTCAGCATCATTAAGCAAATGAAAAGTTAAGCCAAAGGCCTGCAATCTTCTCTGTTCCTGTTTCTGCTCCAAGGGGCAGGCAGACATCTTTTGAGAGGTTCATGGTTTGTGGCCCAATCACCATTTGGTGTGAAACTGTGTGAGACTTCCAGTGAGGCCATGGCCCAAGGAACCTGTGTGCTCCTTCCCTGTCCTATGCATAATGGGTGGAATTTTGGTGGAAAGTAATTGTCAATCAGAAGAGAAATGAAATGAAGCACAAAACGGCTGTCTGGAGAGGGCATGGGCAAGGTCAAGGAGGTGAGGTGTCAGGAATGAGGAGATCTCAGTTGCACATATGGTTGTACACAGGACTACACTGTGTTCACCAAAATCTATCCCCTTGTCCTCATTAGCACACAGCTAGCTACAGTGTGCACTTGCCTTGTGTTACCTATGACTTCCATCTCCTACTGTACTTGCAGAGGCAGAGGACCCAACAGATGCTGCTAAAGAGTACTGGGGGACAGAGCAGCAAGAGAACGGAAACTGGGTCCTTGCATGACTGCAGGAAGCAAACCCCTCCTCCCCTGAAGGTCAGCTGGTCTTTATGCAAACCAAAAGTAAACAGTCCCTGAGAAGGTAAGGTTCCTTAAAACAGCTAATACTGCCTACATTAATCAGCAGGGAAGTTAGACGATGGGAAAAGAAAATTTTAGTGTTAGTGGTTGGGCCAGGATGGGCCCTGATGACAATAATTCTAACAAGAAGCAAGAAAATTGACCCACCCCCAAAATCACATCTACTTGCATCAAAAATTTCTCTTCTCAAATTGATCATTTTCCATGTGTGTGACCTCACAAAGAGGTTTCACCTCAAAGCCTCAATTTCTTCATCTGCAAAACAGACACAAGCATATATAATTCTTACAGTTGTTGAAATATTGAGATTATACATATGACATGTCTCTGCAATGCTAGGCATGCAGTAGGCCTGACCTGAATATGAGTTTTCCATTTTCTATCTTGTCTTCCCCTGAACATTTTCTCTGCCACCTTTTTCCCCAGCAGCACTGGATAATGTCAGTGCTCAGTAAGTTGGCAGCCCCTGAGGCTTCTCCTGGTGCAGCAGGCAAAGAGCACAGAGGTGCTGCTGGTCTTTTCTGCCATGCTGCAGCAACTCAGCCAGGGCTTGCATTCTACTGATTGATACTGCTCATTTGGAGCTGCATGGGGTTGCTCACAAAAATTCATCCCCGGGTATCAGGGTGAGCTGCAAGGCTGGCCAGGTCCCAAAGACACCTCAGCAAATCTGCTCTCCAGCTCCAGTGGCGGGCAGCCAGGCGTCTGCTCCCTCAGTCCCAGTCATGCAGCTATGAGTGACAGGCAGCAGGGAGCCGAAGCTCTGATGTAAGGATCCGCATTGGCTTCTGGAAAAGCAACAGCAGCAGGCTCCATTGGAAAGCAGCCCTCCCAGCATGGATGTGCCTGCTGCCCTGCTGCCCAGAGGCCCACAGTAGAGGCTGAACCAACAGATAATTGATAGCTTCCTAAACTAAATTAGCAGACTGAGTTGACTCCAGAGTTTCAGACAGAGGTCTGATTCTAGCCCGACCCCAGAAGACCATGTCCTGATAGCTCAGACTAGAAAATTAAGCAGAGAGCTGCCTCAGCTGCACACAGAAGCAGCACTCACATGGGTGCTCACACCCAGGGGAAGCCTCCAGTCAGCTGTGTCTGCTCGAGGTTCGCATGTCTGGCTGGATGTTACAATCATGGAAGGACTTCTAAACAATCTTGATGCTCAGGCCAGGATCTTGACCAATTACAACAGATTCTTGAAGGCCAGGACCCAGGCACCTGTGGCTAATAACATGCCCCCCCAAGTCATTCCATTGTGCCAATATGGTAGCGAATCACCGGTGAAGAGCCTCCAAGTACTTCCCCAAGCATGAACTCCCCTGCTGTGACCAAGGTGATACACTCATCATTGGCCTCATTTGGCAGAGGAGACAACAAACAGAAACAGGAAAAATCATTTGCAGGTCACAGCCTACACCATTCCTTGCTCATGAGTGTGGGCAGTCCACGAGACTTGCTACTAATAAATAGACTATGGCAAAGATAATGGGTTGCCACTGTTGTTTTGTGATAAACCGAAATATAGATACAAGAAGCCTTCAAAAAGGTCGTAGATGAATCTTTTTGTAACATTTTTTGAAAGTCAAAGAGGCAGAATGACAATGAGACACAGATGAAGAAATCTCAGATCGATAGGCTCACTTCGCAAACGTCTGCAATAGCCATGGGTGGACCAGGCCAAAGCCAGCAGCTAGGAACTCAACCCAAGTCTCTCACGTGGGTGGCAGAGACCAAGAACTTGAGCTCTCAAAGCTATCTCCCTGAGTGTGCATTAACCAGAAGCTGAAATTGGGAGTGGAGCCAGGACTCAAACCAGGTGTCCAATATGGAATGTGGGTATCTGAAGTGATATCTTAGCCGCTAAACCAAATACCCATCCTGAATGTTACCTTTTAACTTCATTTTCTCAGAAACCTTTTGAAGTTCCCATGTACAGACACAGATTCAGATACACATACAAATACAGATGGAGCTGTAATACTCATCCTACAGGGCTCGGACACACAGACATCCAGACTGTGACTCACCCATGGGAAAGGCCACATGACAGGGAACTATGGGTAGCCTTGAGGACATGAGGGGAGCCTCCAGGCAGCAGGAAGCAGACCCTCAGTCAGACTGTCTCAGGAAAATGAATTCTGCCAACTGTCTCAATGAGGTTGGGCATAAATTCTTCCCAAAATCTCCAGATGAGAAGCCAGCCTGGGCACCATGGCATGGTAGGTTATGCCTCTCTTCCTGTGACACCAGCATCCCATCAATTTGAGTCCCAGCTGCTCCACTTCTGATCCAGCTCCCTTCTGATTATCTGGGAAAGAACCAGAGGCTAGAACATGTGCCTGGGACCCTGTACGAGAGACCTGGAGGAGGCTCATGGCTCCTGGCTTCAGATTGATCCAGTTCCAGCCAATGTGGCCATTTTGGAAGTAAACCAACAGTTGAGATCACTCTCTCTCTCTCTCTCTCTCTCCCCTCTCCTCCTGTCTGTCATTCTAACAAAAATAAATAAATCTTCTTAAAGAAGAAAAATACAACCCCAATTACATTATGATGGCAGCCTTGTAAGATCCAGAGCAAAGGAGCAAGCAGAGCTGGACTTGGACTCCTGACCATGGAAATGACATGACAATAAATACCAGTTGTTGCAAGCCACTGATTTTGGCAATTTGCTATAGTGAAATAGAAAGCAAAGAGAAGCGTCAAGGAAGATGTTTTCTTAGGTGAAACCATTTACAAAATATTAAATTACAAAAGTCAAAATATAAAGCAATATCACACACACAGCAACTAATACAGTAGAAATTGGGATGGCTTTTATTTCCTATACTTTCTGAAATGTCTTTTATCGATAATATTAGAAAATATGGAAAACAAAAATCTAAAATATTCAAGTACTAACAGTGAATTACCTGTGGGTAGTAAATTAAAGCTGTATTTTATATTCTGGAATTCTAGCAAGTTATTATAACTTTCATGCTTTGAAGAAATGACACTCAGTGACAAAATTAAACAATAAATAACTCCAAACTGCTGTTTTATCAGCTGAAAAATAACCCAATCATCATTGTTTCCAGATTAATCAAAAGGGAAAAGTCAGCCAGTTAGGGAGTGTGTGTCATACAACTCAACATAGGATTAAAAGGTTAACAGCACAAATGGCAGTATCAGATAGCCTGGATCCCCAGCCTTGGGTATCCAATCATATTTTTCTGAAACTGAACTGATTATTTTGCCTATGTATCCCTGTTCTTCATCCATAAATAAAATAATACTGACCTCACAGATTAAACATATCATGGAGACGCAAAAGTGTAAATAACATTTTAAAATGAGCCTCACATAAATGGATGCTCGGAAAATGTTGGCTAATGTTAGCATCATCATCATCATTATCAATCAACCTCTTATTATGTAAGCAGCCCATATTTTAGTTCTGGTCTCATTCTTATTTTCAGCTCTTAGAACAAGTGCAAAAAAAAAAAAAGCCATAAGTTACAATTGTGGCATATTTGCTCAACTATTAGGATTCTCACATCTCTTGTAAGACATATGCTATGGGATACTGAAGACACGTTTTATTTATTTTTTACCCACATCAATTCTAGAAAAAATAATTCTTTAATAAAGTTAGCACTACGCTTTTGCTGGTACTTTGAGATTCCAAGTCAAGCTGCTTTGAGGTGTATTGCATGCCATCACCGGCTGGTTATGATGAGAGGTGATCCAAGTCTAAGCCAGAGTTCTCTCAACATTCCAGGTGTCTTCGGGAGCTGGGAAGGGGGTGAGAGCTCTCCAAGGCCACCATGAAGCATGGCTAAAAAGCTTCAGCTACCTTCGGGGCAGTGTTAAAATCTGAGCTTGGTTGATGGGGCTGGTCAACCCGAGAAGACCTGACAAACAGGCTGGAGCAGAGGAGGGGCTAATACTAAGAAGCGTCTATCTGGTCGTATGATCACAGGCGTGAAGTGAATGCCCAGCCCAACAGGCAGCTGGGCTCACAAATGCTCACTGCCTGAGACAAACCAGCCCTTAGCAGTCTGGCAGAGTGGGTGGGCCAAGGGGGGCCAGGACTACTGGTGTCACAAGGGGTCAAGCTTGAGTGCCACAACTACTCATGCTGAGGCTAGCTTATTGTCCCAAGGAGCAGTTCTTTTGAAGCTTGTGGCTCCACACTCCCCCAGACAGGTACAGAACTGTTCCCAGAGGAAGTGGATTCTCCAAAGGCCTCCTGTTTCTCAGGAGAACCTGTGTCCACTGATCTCAGTAGGGCACAGAAGAAAGGATTCCAGACCCACAGTACCTCCCTCTTAAGCAAGGCCAGCACTCTTAGTTTTACTGACATCCTTCAAAAGAACTTCTGCATGTATTTATCTCTGAAAAACTGATCTTTTAAGATTTTGATCCAGAAATTTGGGACCAGTTTTCTAATTCACAACCAAATGGATCAAAAGACATTTATTTATACACATTGTCCCATGCATGCTGGAGCTAATTTTACAAGGTTCTTCCCATGGAAAGAAGACTTTACCTCAAAAGGACACTTTATTTTGATCATTTCCTTTTGTTTTCAAGTCCAAGGCCATATTCATACCCTATATCCAATGGACTTAAGGTCAGTAGGTGTAGAGGGTTGCTCAGCTAGAACACCTTGGTTTTGTACATGTGGTCTTACACCCTCTAACAAGTGGTTCTCTTTTATAAACATTGCACTGGCAGCTTTATAAGAGTTTCAGCAGAATTTACTGATCCACTGAGACCTAAGCTCTGAATTTACAGAATCTCAGTTCTGCTGTATTTGGTACAAAAAGTTGAAGGCCAGTTCAGATGCAACGACAGGAAAATAGATTTCATATTTTTACAGGAAGAGCTTAAAACAACCATATCAGATACATAGTACTATGCTCTCCATGGCTTTCTTACAATGTGGCACTACCTAAAGCCTCCCCCTCCTCCTTGTCTTTGCCTATAGACAGGCATTGTTCAAATTTCAGTGCACAATGGCTTCTGACTTATTTGGGTTCTTTCAAATGCAGAAGCTGAGACAAGAACTTAAGTGCAGATCCTGAGTGAAGAACTGAAGCAAGTAAAACAGAGATGGAGGAAGAGCTAACATAAAAATGATTGACTGAGCTCAGGACTAGAGCCTTGAAGCTGATTCCACAAAGATCTCCAAGAAGCTATGTGATGTCTCTCAAAAGTGTGCATTCTTCAAAGAACCGGAGGCTTGAGTTTTATCCACCACTGCCATCTTCTACAGCTTTATAATGGCCCCAGAGGGCAACTTGTTCCACATTCTCCAGCCTCTCTTAGCCAGCTCCTCACAAACTCTCAAGGCAGAAAGACACATATGCGAACTTGCCTCAAACTATGCACTGCATCTGCATCTGCAAGTAAAGGGATATCAGGGAACACTTTTAAACGATCTGACAGCAGGGGACTTGGCAGGGCAGGGGTGAGGCAACAGACCGTTTCCATCTGCTGGTTCACCCCCAAACGCTCACCTGGTGGGAAACAAGTTTCTCTATTTTTTTGTTCAGGGGATATTTTTGATGTACAAAATGTCAGGTATAATTCCCTAAGGTGTTGTTGGGAGCGAATTCTCCCTCCTAAGGGATCCTGTGCTCTGAAGTTTCCATTGGTACTAATCAATTTTTAATTGTAGAAATTTATCCAACTATATCATCTTCTCTGGTAGATGAAAAGCTCCTAGAGAACGCCAGTGACATTGGTAGACCTTTTTGACCCCTGCCTTGCAAATAGTGCAAAATCCTATCAGTTTTTGGTATGTTGGAGCTTTTAATTGATCGGGATGATACTCTGCTGGCTCTGTCTTCAGACCAGAGAGGGTATACCTAAGAAGCCATTGAACTTGACTGGACAATAAGATGCTGGACTCTATGTTTGGTATACGCTTGCAATGGGGGAATCTCAACTGAACTTGAACTGTGGTTATGCAACAAGGTGGAGGAATCCACCATGGTGGGAGGGTTTGGGGAGGGGTGGGGAGAACCCAAGTATCTATGTAACTGTGTCACATAATACAATGTAATTAATGAATTAAAAATAATAAGTAAATAAATAAAATCCTATCAGTTTTGTTGGGTGAGTAAGGGAACCCCTAGATGCAAGACATTGGATTGTAATCTGTCACTCATTGACTCTGTCCACAAGTAACTGTAACTGCCTAGTATATGCAGTGCAAGAGCAGTTGTAACAAACAAAAACAAGAAGACCTACTATCCCTAATATTCAGAGGTTTTAAGTCCAATGAATAATATAAAGCACACATATATACATAGCATCTAAGGCAACAAAAGTAGTCAGTGGATTTCAGGCAGTGATGGGGTGGGGAGTGACAATGGTTGAGTTGGAAAGACTCAATACAGTTGTACTGTTGATCTGGCTGTCGCAGTGGAAGCAGTGCTACGTTCACAAATGGTCTAACATTTTTACAATATCTTCAGACAGTAAATATGATACATAAGCATTATATAAGATTCAGATGATGGCAAAAAGAATAATAAAAATCAGCCCCTTGTTAACATTTTTATCATAGTTCCTTCTTGTCTTCTTCCTTCATGTTGATGTTGCACAACTGAGGTGACACTGGACATGAATTCCTGCTTTATTTAGAATGAGAGCTAGAAGAGACAAAAAAATGGAAGCCAACTTTCTTGCTGTGTAAACATACTGAAACTCCAAAGAAATCAAGTGACATAAGCAAGCCTCAGAGCTGAGAGCAACTATGCTCTTTCCTGATATGCTGCTGCCTCTATTTACTGCTGCTTTTCCCTACTCACTTGTGAATTTAAACCCCAGAAACTTTGCCTTGGGGCTTAAAATTTCTACAACAAGTACATGCACTTAACACTGTCTATATGTATATACATCGTCGTAGAAATAGTTAAGTGGGTTTCTGTAAGAGTTAAAGAAGATCACAGAAATGAGAAAGCACCCAGAATACAGCATCAACTCCCTAAGTATGACCAGAATGGGGATACATATGGAGATAAGGGCAGAGGAGAAATTCCAGATCTGTTTTCTCCACATGTCCCTCAAGTGTAGGCACGCAGTGTTCTGGAGTTCATGCTGGAAAATAAAATAACAAACTTCTCAGCCAGGAAGGCAGTTCTGCCAGGTCTCTTCTATGTCTGGGTGAATTTATTTTTCTATAAACTCTATGGTCCTTTGCAAAGAATGACTACAAGCACTGCAGATGCTGTAGGCTCCTATGAGCAGATGAGCCTGACTATAAAAATTCCAGGAAAACTATACCTCAACTTTTTAAGACACTGAGCTAAAACCTAACATAACATTCTGAGCTGCATTCTTATTTTCTGTCACTACAGCAGCCTGTGGATTAGTAGTGATGCGACAACTGCATTTTCTTGGGAATTGCCCTTAGTCACTGGAATCACAGGTAAGCCCAACCTCTTAGTCAGTAGCATTATCTTTCTTCAGGGATTGACTACACAGACTCTGTGGTGCCAGAAGAGTAATGCATTCAGGCATTTTATTTGTGAGAAAGAAAGCAACATCTCTCCTCTCTCTCTCAGCACAGCAACTTCTAACCCCTTCACTGCCACATCACCCAAGCAAGGGAAGAGAGAGTCAAAGCATCAAAATAGGGCTTTAGCATAAATACCCATCTGTGCTGGAACCCAGCATGATTTTATTAACATGTATTCATGATGGCTTAAGGGAATTTTATGAAAAGAACCTTAGAAGCTTGTTTGATTCTCCTCCTTTCCTTTCCTTTATTTTTACTCAATACAGAAACATCTTTTTTCCCCCTTAGAACTCAGTGTCTCTATACCTTTGAGGGCAAGGGATTGAGTTATTTCTATAAAGCTATGCA
Organism: Ochotona princeps; assembly: GCF_030435755.1. Classification (NCBI taxonomy): domain Eukaryota; kingdom Metazoa; phylum Chordata; class Mammalia; order Lagomorpha; family Ochotonidae; genus Ochotona; species Ochotona princeps. The sequence continues at coordinate 1,715,338 of NC_080865.1, read as the reverse complement.
TAGTGTCTTTAAGAACTAGGATGTGGCATAATACTCTTACCACCATAAGAAAAAGAACACAGAGCCTGACACAGTAGCCTAGTGGCTAAATCCTTGCCTTGCATCCTCTGGGATCCCATATAGGCACCTGTTCATGTCCCAGCTGCTCCACTTCCCATCCAACTCCCTGCTTGTGCCCTGGGACAGCAGTTGAGCATGGCCTGAAGCTTGGAAAGCTGCACTTGAGTGGAAGACCCAGAAGAAATCTCCTACCTCCTGGCTTTGAATCGGCTCAGCTCTGACTGTAGTGGCCACTTGTGGAGTTAATCAGCGGGTGGAAGATCTATCTCTACTTCTCTCTGTAAAATCTGACTTTCCAATAAAAATTAAAATCTTAAAAAAGAAACAAATTTAGAAGCTATTCTCTTTCTTCCTTTCTACCCAAGCACCCCTCCTCTCTTACCATTTGCACTTTCCAAGTTTAGAAGTAAAAGAATGATAAATACCAACCTCTCTGGCAGGATGCGTCAACATTAGGCCAAGGCATGGTAAATATCACACTCCAAGGAACTTCCAAAAGCACAATCTGTTCAAACAACACTCTGCTCCACACTCAACTACACATGGTGTAGACTGGTTCCCAACCAGCTTTCCCTCCAGATGGAATATAAGGTGAGTGACACACTTTTAACAGAAGAGAAAACCACATGAAAACATTGGACTCACTTCAAATGGCCAAGGGAGAACAAGATCTCCAGGGAATCGAGCACTAGGAACACTATTTAACCAGCAAATAGGTGCTTTTTAGCTGAGCCCACCTCAAGCAGTACAAAGTGTACCCTAGTTATATTGGTGGCAGTAAGCAAAGTCCCAGCTTCCCTTGTTTTATCTTAACTAATTTGTCCATCACTTAAGTGTACAATAACTTTTGAAAATGATGGCAACTAGTGTGTGTCTGTTGAAGGAGAAGGGGTTAGTGTTGAGGAAAATGGAGGAGGTTAGAAATAATCCCTAAAGAAAATGGGACAAAGATCTAAAGACATAAAGAGCAGCCAAGTGTTTAGTACAGCACAAAACTGACACAATAATTTTGTTGATCATTTCCAAGACTAGCCTTTTGTTTCATGGATATTTCTTAATATTTTTCTACTTCCTACTTCGTTAAATTCTATTCTCATCAATGTCATTTCCTTTCTTCCACTCACCTTGGGTTTAGCTCACTTTTTGCCTTTCTAGGTTTCTTGGAGTAGAAGGTTGTTACTGAGTACAGATTTTTCTTTTTCGTTCCAATGTTAGTACATGTGCTGCCGAAGCGAGCACCAGATTTTCCTTTTTAATGTAGACAATTACAATATGAAGTTCTCTGCAAGCACTGCTTTAGCAACATTCCATAACTTTTCTATCCCCCCTTAATTCTAGAACTATTTCATGGATTTGTGGATACTGTTCTTAGCTGAATATGTTTATTAACCTTTTTTAACATTTTATTATTATTATTATCATTTTATGATACAATTCCATAGGCTCCTGGCATTTCCCTTATCCCCTCCCCAACCCCCTCCCCCCACCTAGTTCCTCTATATCATTACTATCATAGTTCTTCATACACAGTCATATGTTCATCATTGCAGGCATAGACAATGGCAGAGAGTCCAGCATCCTATTGTCAAGATATAGTGAACAGTTTCATTGTAAGTCCATCTTTGTCTGGAAGTAGAAATGCATACTACATTGTATCCTCACATCTGGATGTTAGTCTCCATTTCACAGCTACTGTACATCCCCTCAAATGAAAAGTCATAATACAAAATCAACAATAGGAAGAAAAATAGAAATTTATAATGCAATGAAGTTATATGACATGTTACTAGATATGACAGTCTGCATTACACAGCTACTATACATCCCCTTAAATGAAAAGCCACAAAACAAAATCAACATCAGGGAGAAAAAAGAAATTAACACCACCAAGAAGTTAAATAACATGCTACTAAATGACTAACGTGTAGCTGAAGAAATGAAAATCAAGAACCTTCTTGAAGAAAATGATGCCACTGCATGATCTACGAGTCATTGAATGATTTAATCAGAAGGAAGTGTTTTGAAGAGATGAAACTAACAGAAAACAACAAAACCCATGCGATATAGTTTCTGCTGATTTTTGTTGGTGAAGTGTGTCTCTGCTAGACAATAAATAGATGGGTTTTGTTTTTTAATCCAGTCTACTAATCTATGACGTTTGATTGAGCTTAAGCCATTTACATTCAGGGTTAATATGTATGGGTGTTACTTTGGTCCTGTCATTTTAGGAATGGGTTGTTCATTGGTTTAGTCTTCTGTTGTCATTTAGTGGGCTGACATATATTAAACTCACAGGAGATCTCTCACAGGAAACTCTTCAGGCAACAAGAGAATGGAGTGACATATTCCAGATTCTAAAAGAAAAAAATTGTAGGCCTAGGATAACATATCCAGCAAAGCTTTCTTTTGTCTTTGAAAAGGAAATAAAATTCTTCCACAGTAAAGAAAAGTTAAAAGAATTTGCCTCTTCCAAACCGCCCTACAAATGATACAAGATGTTCTCTTCACAGAGAAGAGGAATAGCACCTACCAAAACCAAAGGCAAATGGGAAGAACAGCCCAATAAAATAACCTTCTTGATTGTCACCTTTGTCATAAAATGTGCTTCCTTATCTGTAGCAACTTGGTCATTTCTTACTTAGTCCATTTGGTTTAATAACAGCATAGAAAAACAGATTTTTCTAACATCTTTCAAAAATTTATTTTGCGTCTAAAACTAAAGTGTGTCTCCTTTGGAGAGTATATTGTTGGACTTTTTCTTATTCATTCTACCAATCTCTGACTTCTGATCCAAAGGTTTTAACGATTTAAATTTAATGTAACTACTAATGCAGATTCTACACCTACCATTTTCTTTTTGCTATATGTCTTCTGTCTTTGATCATTTCCCTCTTTCTCCATTATTATCTTCTTTTATGTCAAACTGATATATTTAGTGCATCATCTTAATAACCTTTTTATTTATTTTATAACATTTTTACTTCATCAATGACTTTCTTTGATGTTATAATTAACATCACAACCCACATAAATCTGGTTTGCATCAATATGAACTTGAATTCAATAATACATGTAAACTTTTTCTATAGCTTAACTATTTCATATCTTTTGTGCTGTTATTATACAACTTATAACTTTATACATTATATGCTCATCAACAATTTGTAATTATTTATGTTTACAGTTGCCTTTTGCATCACATATGAGAAAGTAAGGATTACAAACAAAACTGTATTCATAGCGTCTTTTTTCTCTATGTTGTCAATTTATTGGTGCTCTTTATTTAATCATATGGATTCCATTTACTATCTAGTGTTCTTCCATTGCATTGTTTAGTATTTTTTGTAGGACAAGTCTGCTAGTGATAATTTAAAAAAAAAATTTATTTAAAAATGTCTTGATTTTTTCTTCATTTTTGTAGGATATTTTGCGAAATATAAGATTTCTGGGTTCATATTCCTTTTTTAAGCACTTTAAATATATCAGCTGTGTTCTGGCTTCGATGGTTTCTGGTGAGAAGTAAGCCTATAAATCAGCAATGGTTTTGTTGAAGATAGCTTGTACAAGGATACAACAAAAATAGAGTTGAAAGCTTATTTTTGGGCAAAACTGAAATTCCTGCATAGTTTTTTCATAATATGTCTTTTCCATAAGTTTATTGCAGAGTCCCTCATATACATGGCTGACAATGTTTTTGCGCATAATACACTTATTTTCTGACTCTTCATGACATTTTTGGAGTATCCTCAAATATGAACAATTGTTTTTCTCTTTCTACCTTTAAGGTTCTCAATCCCTGGACCTCAATTTGCATTATGGAGTATCCTTCTAATGACTCTTTGCATTTTTCCCACTTGGATTTTTTTTTTTTTTTGCCTTAGACATCTAGGCTAATGTTTATCATAAACTTTTAGGAGGTTTGAATCATTATTTCTGCCTCTTCGTCTCTATTCTCTATTTCTGTGACTATCATTTGCATATTTCTGTACTAAGTAGTTTCCCACAGGTCTCTGAGGTTCTGATTTCTGCCACTTTTTTCATTATCTACTAAAAATAAACAATCCCAGTTCACATATTTCAAGGCCACTGATTCTCTCTTCAGTCACTCAAATTTGCTTGTCATGGTAGTACTTTTCTATGCTGAACTTTTTATAATATATATAAATATAATATATATAATATCCCTTTATTCCCAATTTGGTAAGACATTATTTTCATGATTTTTATTTTTAAGACATGGTTTCCTTTTGCTGCCTGAATATATTTTAAATAGTTTATTTAAATTATTTGCCTATTAAATCCAACATCTGAACTTCCCTGGAAAAGTTTTTATTTATTTATTTATTTAAAATATTCATTATTATTATTATTATTATTGGAAAGTCAGATATACAGAGAGGAGGAGAGAGAGAGAAAGATCCTCCATCTGTTGATTCCACTCCCCACGTGGCTGTAACTGCCAGAGCTGAGTTGATCTGAAGTCAGGAGCCAGAAGCTTCATCTGGGTTCCCCACACAGGTGCAGGGTCCCAAGGCTTTGGGCCATCCTCAACTGCTTTCCTAGGCTACGAGCAGGGAGCAGGAAGGGAAGCAGGGCTGCCAGGATTAGAACCAGCATCCATACAGGATCCCGGCATGTGCAAGGCAAGGACTTTTGGCTGCTAGGCTCCCATGCGAACTCATTTAATTTTAATTCCACAGCAAAAGCCTTCAAAAATTGATGAGAAATGTGAATTATGAGAATGAATTCAAGAATTTCAATAATTGAGACACCAAAATAAACATCTTTTAAGTATGCTTTCCCACAAACTTTCTAAAGTACCTACATTTCTTGTTTCATTGAGTATATTTGTGCAAACTGTTCATTATGGAAAACAGAGAGGAGATTCATCAAAAATCTACCATACAACCAGGCTATCCATCTTCTGGGAGTACAGCTAAAGCTACTGAAATCAGCATATGAAAGAGACACTTGCACTCTTGTGGTTGTACTAGCCCAATTCACACAACAAATGGAATCAACTGATGAGTGGATAAAGAAAATGCGGTAGAAGGCCAGAACAGTGGCTCAACGGTCTAATTCTCCACCTGGCAACACCAGCAACCCATTTTGGCACCAGTTCTTGTTACAGCTGCTGCACTTCCAATCCAGCTCGCTGCTTATAAACTAGGAAGGTGGCAGAGGATGGCTCAGGTCCTTGAACCCCTGACCCCATGTGGGAGGCAGGGAGGAGGCTCCTGGCTTCAGATCAGCTCAGCACTGGCCATTGCAGGCATTTGGAGAGTGAATAAGCAAATGGAAGGTCCTTTCTCTGTCTCTCCTTCTCTCTGTAAATCTGCCTTTCAAAAATTAATAAGCAAATAAATAGATAAATAAATCCGAGAGAGAGAGAAAGAGAAAGAGAGAGAGAGAGAGAGAGAGAGAGAGAGAGAGAGAGAGAGAGAATGAATGTGGTGTATATACTTGATGGAATACTACTCAGCCAGGGAAAAATACTGACATTTTCAACAGAATAGAAGAAATCAGAGATTGTTATGCTAAGTGAAATAAGACAGACTCGAACAAGTAAACTTCATTTCGTTTATGTACTGAAGTTAATATAGAGTATTTCAAAAAAGGGTGAAAAGGGCTATCAACATTTCTTTTTATAGTTTTTCATTTAAGCTTTTTTAGTTAGCCTGTTATGCATTCCTACTTTTGCCTCTGCCTCAGGCAGCCATCATATTAAACAACGGCCACTGATAGTTTGTGACAAACGCTCTTGAGGAGAATGCTCACACGAGCTGAGCTCCTCAGACAGGTTGGATAAAGACAAACTTTGTGAATGGGATTTTCAGACAACTGTAAAATAGGTCAGATAATGGCAGTTGTCTTGGAATGAGGTTTTGAACGCGCCCCAAGACTGTTCTGACCCACTGAGTGCATGTTAGGGCAAACTGGTTACCATTGCAAATGTAGGGTTTCTGTTTGTAAGATTTCTAAGACATGAGAAAAGGAAGCTGGTATAGGGTAATTGAATCTCACTGCTCTTACAGAGATTAAGTCATTTAAAAAATTAACTCTCCCAATAGCTGCAAACTTTTGCTTGGTTTGAAGAGTTGTGAAAATTTGTTTGTGATCATATTTTGCAAAGTACTTACTGCTTTATGGAGATTCTCAGAGTCCCTTGTTTGAATATTCTGAACATTTCCTCAACAAAGTTCACTTTAAAAAACATGTTTAGAGAATTACAGAGATGGAAGGAAAAACACAGACAAGGAAATCTGTCTGCTGTTTTACTCCCCAGATGGCCATCATGGCCAGGGCTGGGGTAGGCTGAAGCCAGGAATTTTATCCAGGTCATAGGGGCCCAACTCTGCTTTTCCTCGTCATTAGCAGGGAGTTCGGTTGGAAGTAGAATAACAGGGACAGGAACAAGTGCTCATATGTGATTCCAGCATCATAACCACTGGCTTATCTGTTAAACCACAATGCTGGCCTCCAAAAGTTCACTTTTATATAGTTCTCTTTTATATATGATGTTTCTTGGTTAATTTTGGGGGGCCAAGTGAAACACAGAGAAATTTGAATGTGCTAGATCTAGATTTTAAAGCAGAGGACATTGCAGCTCACTACTTTTGTGTTTTTGTCATTGCTCTGAGAACATGTCTAGATAGCCTGCGGGTCCAAGAAAGAAGAGACATGTAGGGAACTCATCTGGACCCAATTATTGAGTCCAATATTGGTTCATGTTATTTAAGTGCCAAATAACCCATAGTTGTGAAAGAACAAATTATTTAAGTCACTATGTTTAGTAATGGCTTTTAAATGCAGCATTATTTTGACAATAGCTGAGACAACACATGCTGGTTTTTTTACATGCTGTTTTGATTACGCCCCTAGAGTGTATCTATCCTAAGACTTTGACCTCAAATGTATCCACCAATTACTTGTGGCACCACTACTTCCCTTCTCTCTTTCTAAACAACTGGAATAGCTTGCTCCTTTTTCTTTGAGCTAAGGTTCAGAGCAATTTTATATTATTTGCAGCTATCAAGTGAGTATCTGGTATAAAACCCAGTAAGTACATTAGATGAAGCACACAAAGCCCGGGAAGTATTCAGAAAATGATTCTCCAGACATTAGAAATCCAAGGTCAAAAGATGAGATCTTTTTTATTCTTCCAAAGATAAATGATCTATTCTTTGCTTTCTGAGCCAACAGTTTGCAACAAGGAGAGCTGTAATGGAAACTTTCCTTTTCATTCTAAGAATTTTCCTTCAGAAAAGTAGGTATTCTCTTCACAGCCACTAGAGATCACACCTGTCCAATTGCAGAATACCATTTGTAGGAACAAGATGTGTCTGTTTATTTTTTTTCTGATCAAAATTTGCTCCACTGTCTATAGGTTCTTGCTCCTGAGAAAAGCCAATGAAATAGAAGGAAAATATATGGGTGAATAGATGTGAAGGTACTTGCTAAATTTTTCAAGTGTTTTTCAAAGTGTTGGTGCTTTTTCTGTTGGCTATACATTTCTTACTCAGACACTATGTTAGCTTACTAAACTTTATTATGTTATATGCTAATATATGTTAATTATGCTTATAGCTTAATCATGTTAATTATGTTATGATCTTTTACTGCTCATTAGAATAATTTTAAATATAGAAGAAGTGTAAAAGAACTGAATCTTTTCTGAATAAAACTGTACAATCCATGCATTAGTGATAAATTAGTGTATGAAACCAAGGCCAAAGAGGCTCACTGATGCCTCTGCTCTGAAGCTGCATTTTTTGCTCACATAACCCTTTTCAAGACAGTTTTATGTACATCAAAACAAGTGTCTAAAATTTGTTATACGTGGCAGATTCACACATTGTTTTATAGTGATAGCCACCATGTTTTGCTTATCACAACTCCCATCACACTCTTCCTCTAAATAATAGAACCCCAAATTTATTCAAATATAATGATGGTTTAGCTTAAAGATTTTATTTACACACTTTATATTGCAACTCAATATAGCCAAGTGACTAAATAATGGACAATGAATCGTAAAAGCTCTACACTGACGGGACTTCAAAAAATTATTGGGAATGTATATTATGAAAACACTGAACAAATTTCTAAAACTGTATCAAAATAAGCTTTTCTAAAGTTTTTGGGATGGGGGAAGACCAGGCTGGACAAGGGCTACAACACCTGTTGCTGCATATGAGCTGAGTTAGGGGGAAAGCCAGGCTGAACTAACTGTACCCACTGGTGTATGCATAAGCCAGAGAGGGTGCAAGTTGGTTTGACTTTGCTGCAGCACCAGCTGGCAGGTGCTGGCACTGGGTGCAAATTCTGTCAAGCTAAGCTGCCGAATCACCTGGAGTGTGCAAGATACAGGAGAGGGCCCATTAAGGAATCTGGGTACCTCTCTCTTGGGTTACTGCTCCCACTGGTGAGCATGATAACCCTGGCTGGCGGAGGACATGGCTAGACAGAGTGGCACCTGCCGGCATGAGTGTGAGCTGGATAGAAGGGCTGGTCAGGCTGAACTAGGTTTCAACATCCATTGACATGCATGAGAGCTGAATGGGATGTGGGTAAAACTGGAGCATTATGCTGTACATACTGGCAAACACCGGAGCCAGGGCAGGGGGTAAGTCTGGTAAGGGTTATTGAGGTCACATCAGGGACCCTGGGATGGCGTCGGGTGGCCATTTCCCATCTCTGGGTGCTGGGGTGGTTGAGAGGTTAGGTGTGGCTTCTCCCCTTATTTCCTCCCTTCCCCCAGACACAGGAAGACAAAGAATGTGGAAACAATGTTCTGACCTACTTCCCTCTAACCCTTGACAATGCCCACCTTAATCATCTACGTCAACATCATCAAAAGTAAAATTTTTAAAAATCTTATGAATTTATTAATAAAATAAGTTCTTGAATGAGTAAAAAAAAGAGTAGCAGTGTTCTTAGCTCTTTTTTCCACTGCTTGAATGTGGATGTGATGACTATTTCCAAGTGACCATAACTGACCAGGCAATAAGAGACAGAAAGCCAAATGCTAAGCATTATAAAACAGAATTATTCTCACCAGGCTTCTCTGACAACATGAATTCACCAAGGGATGGGTATTTTGATTGTTTCTAGTGTTTGCAATTATAAACAAAGCTACTCTAATTACTGGTGTATACATCTGAGTATAGACATCGATGATTCCTTTTAAGTGGGACTAACGGGAAGTGTGATGGGTGTATTTTTAATTTTATACAAATCTTCCAAACTTGTTTTGCCCACTGACAATATGTAAGAATTTAGTTCACTCCCCTGTCATAATACAGTCAAGATTTTCAATATTGAAAATATAGTAGGCATATAATGATATTCCTTTATGGCTTTACTTTGCATTTCCCTAATTACCAATAAAGTTTAGCATCTTTTCATGTGTTTGTGTGACCCAGACATATTTGTCTTTTTGTGAAATCTATGTTCAAATCTTTTACCCATATTTTAGGATTCTTCTTATTCACGAGTTCTATTTTGTACATAGGCCCTCCAGGAGATATATACTTTGAAAATATTTTCTCCAAGAATACAATTTGTCCTTCCATTTTCTTAACATTGTCTTTAAAAGAGAAGAAACTTCAATTTTTGTGAAATAACATCAAATTTTTCTTGTATGACTTGTACTTTTGCGTCATTTTTAGAACATCTCCCCCATCTAAATACATCAAATATTTTCTCTAATATTTTCCTCAAACATTTGTATAGTTCTAACATTTATACTTTGGTTTATAATACATTTAACAATTTCTATATATGGTACAAGGGGTGATGTTCACTTTTTTTTGCTTATGCTTGTCTAATTCTTCTAGTATCCACTTGCTGAAAAAACTACCATTTCCGCAAGGAATTACCTTGAAATCTGCAAAAGAAATTGGTTGCTCATATATGCAGTGCACTATTTATGGGCTTTCTATTTTGTCCTACAGAGCTATATGTGTGTCCTTATACCAATGTCACACTGGCTCACTACAGCTTTTAGTAAGTCTTGTACTCTGAGAGTGAGAGTCCTCTTTGTCCTTATATTTTAATTGTTTGACAATTTCAGTTCATTTAATGCTTGATAAAAATATTAGAGTCATCCTGCTAACTTCTACCTAAAAAAAATCTGGAATTACATTGAAACTACTGATAATTTGGGAAAAATTGACCATCTTAACATTGCTGAGTCTGCTGATCCATGAACATGATATGTAAAGGGAGAAAAATAAAAGTCAATCTTGTTTAAAACACTGTTACTTAAGAGTTTATTCTTACATGTAGCCAAGCCTAATGATATTCAATGCAGAGTCATTCACAACTCCACGTGAATGCAGCATTTAAGACACCAAGAAGTTGCTTCAACACTAAAATGGGTTGGGTAGGCCAAAAGGCCGCAGGCAACCTGAAAAGACGTTCAATTGCCAAATGCGAAACAGCGTGAGCAACAAATTCAATAACAATAGTATTAGATTGTAGCACAGAGAATAAAATACCTATTAATTCAAATTGATATAAAATAATAAACAAAGAAAAAAGCAAATGTATTAGAATAACAAATAATAAGTGTGAAAAGGATGAGAAAAATAGAAAGTCACCCTGAAAATACAAAAGTAATATCTTCAGGCAACATTCACTATACCAAAATTCATCAGAGGTTCTAATTTACGAGTGTGCAGCTTATTGCACATCAATTACACCTTAATAAAGCTGGAGATGTGTGAACTGTAGTTTATATTCCAAGGAAACTTCACAATTTGGTGCTTCATTTAAACAGAGGTGAACTTTCTGTGTGCCGGATCATTTTATTAGCTCTAGCTGGTACCACAGCATACCCAACGGGGTAGCAGCATGGACCTGTCAGTGAGCTACTGAACTCTCACTCTTGCTACTCCATACGCTGTCCTGGCCTCCCATAGCAGCACTGGCATTTGCCTGAAGGAGCCTCTGGCCAGTGAAGCCCATTTTCCCTGCCCGTTTGTCAGGCCAGAAATGCCAGGCAATCAATGCTCCCAGTGTAACCATTCTCAATAGCAACTGCTAGGAGTTGCTTGGTGCAGAAATATCCCAACATCCTCACACCATGGTGCAATAACTATGAAATGTGTGTTCTATACTATTTCCCAGAGTTAGATAACAGGACTACAACCTCCAACAGCCCACAGAGCCAAGCCTCTTCTTTAGATACTATTGGCTGCCTTCCTGTCCTTGTCTCACTTCCTTACCGGTATTTCTTTTACACCCAAACAAACCACTTACACCTGAATTCCTGTCTTAAGGCTGTTTTCTGGGAACCAATAAAAACACATAGTGCGCACCTTTGGTAAATGTACATCTTTTGGGAAAAAAGGTTAAGGAACCTACCCTGCTCAAACAGAAAAACTACCAAGAATTTAAAGAATCTAATCGATTGTTTCTCTCCTTACAAGTACTGTCTCTAAATGAGTGGAATTTAAAAATACACAATAATATACACAATTGGCTTGGAATATTTTTTCATGGGTAACTCAAGAAATCTCAGCTACAACTACATTTATTCTTCACCTAACAACACACACTTATCTATTTGTCCAGTTCAGCCATTCTTTACCCATGAGGTTCTTGTTTCGCTACCTGTTACTTTGATTTCACATTTGAGAATAAATGGAGAGGGCCAGTGCATTGCACAAAGCTGCAGTCTTAGAAGGCAATTCCTTATCCTAATGAGAGAGGTGCTAAGCTCAAGACTTGAATATAATGCGCTGACGATGAACACTTTGTGTCACACACTAGCACAGCAGCTGAAGGCCATAGAGATGTAGCTGTTGGAAAGGAATTAGTGCTGGCAGTAGCTGACATGATTCCTGCTCACCTCTGTAAAGACAGTGTCACTAAGCATGACAGACTGCAAAGAATGTCCCAATTCTTTACTATTCCCTGTAATCACGCTCACCTTTGCAAAGTGCTTCCGGGTTCAGCCATGTAGTCTGTTTTAGGACAACAGGATGTAGAACATAACATAACCAGAGACTTGAAAGGAGGTTCTGGGACTGGACTGGCTCACTTTTGCCCTCTATAAGGCCCATAAAAACATGCTCAGAATGGTCCACCAGAGGGTAACAGGCAAATGGGAGAGGGCAATGTAGCTGTGGCTAGCTCGGACCAGTTCACGGGCAATTGCAGATCCACGAGTGATTCCAGCAAGACCAGCCGCATTGTTCAGTGGGATTTAATTAACATATACATGTCAAAATGTAGACATGTTAATTAACTTTATATTTAACATTCTGGGCCCGGCGGCGTGGCCTAGCCGCTAAAGTCCTCGCCTTGAAAGCCCCGGGATCCCATATGGGCGCCGGTTCTAATCCCGGCTGCTCCACTTCCCATCCAGCTCCCTGCTTGTGGCCTGGGAAAGCAGTTGAGGACGGCCCAATGCATTGGGACCCTGCAACCGCGTGGGAGACCCTGAAGAGGTTCCAGGTTCCCGGCTTTGGATGGGCGTGCATCGGCCTGTTGCAGCTCACTTGGGGAGTGAATCATCGGACAGAAGATCTTCCTCTCTGTCTCTCCTGCTCTGTGTATATCTGGCTGTAATAAAAATGAATAAATCTTTTTAAAAATTTATATTTAATATTCTGAGCTACTGATTTTTTTCAGTGGTTATTTTAAATTTTGATACAGATAGACAAATGCAGTTGAGTTAGGATTATGGGAGTATAATCTCTTGATGCAATAAGGTTTCAAATCCATGGGAAAATGGAGAAATTCAGCAAGTCATGTCTCTTAAAATTACAGAGACAAGGGATGTAATCTAAAACACCAAGATCAGAAGTTGCAAGCCACTGGCCCACTCTCCATATCCAGTCTAGAGATGTGTTCCTATGGAACAGAGAATGCACAGTTTCTTCTCTTCCAATTCAGAAGGCATCAGTCCATATTAAAGCGCTCCCCTCTATTCATTTAAATTGCCTTTAGGAAGTAAAATCTCAAGTTAAGCCCTGGGGTCAGGAGAAGTTGACTCTGCATGTTACCCTGGGTTCAGTCAGAGAAATGTTACCAAATAGGAATGTTACCAAATAGGAATTTATGACTGGAATTTGACCCTAAGCAATAACAGGCACTGATCAAACAGCTCTGGGTCAGTTGTTTCTTATGTGTTTGCTCCTGAGCCGGAAGTCAGCCTCGTGTGAAGCAGGAGACAGCAAGGGCAACTAGAACCTGTCAGCAACTAGCTGGCATTTCTGTTGGCTTCTCGTCCGCTCCAAGCCTCAACCTAGGGATCTTTGGGGGGCCAGCAGGAGGTGCTGGTGCTCTTGCCATAAACCAGAATCCCCTGGGGACCTAGAATTTAGAGACTGAAGAAAGAGATCCTGTAAAACACTGAAAGTATAAGCCTGGCTGTTGTTGCACCAATAAGATGCACCAACAAATCCACCCCCCCCACACACACACACTTAACCATGGGACCTTGTCTCACTGACCACCTTAGAGAAAACTGGCTATTGCTTCACGTCCATCTCCCAAATTCCCTACAAATTTCTCATGTGGCCAATTCTAACTAGACACATAGAGGGAAGAGAACTCTTGGAACTGTAGTACTAGCATAGGCAAGTTGACGAAGCTACTGTAACTTGGTCCTTAATCAGACATGTGAAACTGGTGTAAATCAAACAACCAGCTACTTTTATCCTACATTTAAATTTTTGTATGGAAATTACAAATTTAGCTACCTAATTCCTGCTGTATATATCAGTTAGGAAGACACTGACTATAAGTGAATCAAACTGGCCTATGAACATTGGCAGACTTACAGTCTCACACAACAAGTCGGTTAACTAATGGCTCACAGACTCCATCTAGGATCCATACTCTGGTTGTTTGTCTGCCTGCTGCCCACCATCCTTAGCATGCTCGGCTTGAGCTCACACTGGTCTCCTCCTAGTGTCAATGTGGCTGAAGCAGTTCCAACCATCATTCCCCAAGCAGAACATCCAAAGCTACCTGTTACTGAAGTATGAGGAAATCTTTCTTAAACTCTCCTTTTGTCAAGACCTCTCTTGGCAATCCATTGTCAGAACCTGATGACAGGTCCACTTTAAACCAATCATTTGGCAGAGGCGATGGAGATTACAAAAATTGGGGAATTACAAAAATTCCTAGGCTATGTTCTCCAAACTTTCCTTATGTTTTACTTTCTTGTACTGTGAAATATGCTTCAAAGTGCAACTGTTAGCTCAAAAGACATGAAGAATACTTTTTAAGTTTTCGAATGTTGACTGGTACTATAATTGACATCACTTCTTCTGAGTCTATGAAGTATTTACATAGTGAGCCAATCAGTGGATGAATGGATTAGGCTTCCTTGAATCACATGGTTACCCATTGCCTGAGCAAAACAGCATTTCTGTGAACAAGTAACATGGGAAATGGGTGAGATGCAGCTTTTTTCAATCTATTGTTTCATTCAATATTTACTTTACACCAACAAACATGTCAAGACATCAAATGTGGAAGCTCCACAAACAACATGTATGGAAACAGGAAGTATTTCTCCTTGACCTAGAGTAACATATTGTGATCATTTTGTGAGTTTAGAGATAAGTGTAAAAAGACACATAGAAATGGCCAACAAGCACATAATATGTTTAACATAATCAGTTACTACATAAATGAAACTCAAAACCACAGTAAGGTACCACATCATATCCACTGGGATTTTCCAAAATCAGTGGAAACAATCGCTGTTGGTTGGGATGTGCAGAAATTGAAATCCTTGTGGGCTGTTGGCAGGCATGGAAAATTGTACAGCTGTTGTGGAAAATACTTTGGCAGTTTCTCAAAAATTCAAACATATAATCATCACAACCCTACAATTCCACTCCCAAGTAATTAATCAAGAAAAACAAAAACATTTGTCACAAAATTTGTTCACAAAAGGTCATGTCAGCATATTCATGATAGCCAAATTGTAGAAGCAAGTCAAACGTCCATCAATGAAGACTTGATAAATAAATTGTGGAGTATACATACAGTGAAATGTTTGTTACACAGCCATAAATGGGAATGGAGTGCTGCTACATGGTATAAAGTGAATGAACCTTGGAATACTATGGCAAGCAAAAGAAAACTACCACAAAAGGCTAAATTTTCTTTATCCTTTTTACATGAAGTATTCAGAACGGGCCAATCCATAAAGACAGAAAGCTAGAGAAAGCGGTAGCTTGAGACTTGGGAGGCAGTGCTCAAGAGCAATGGGGTTTTCTTGTGGGAACTAGGCAGAGGCGGTATTTACACAACACTGTGAATGTACTAAGTGTCTGCTGCTGAGCTGCTCACTTTAAAATCATTAACTTTATGTAATGTGACATTCACTGTAGTAAAAAATTAAAAATAAACTTTAAAAATAGACACCAGAGGGAAAATAGCTTTTCCCACCTTTAGGTATCACTGTAGGAATAAAACAGCTGGGTCCTATCAAGAAATGTTAGGGGTGGAATATTTTGTCAAATGCTTTTATTTTTCCTCTTTTATTTACATTTATACCTCAGAAGCTGCTAGATTTCTGGAAATACTCCTGAATGACTCAAGGTATTATAATCATATACCAAACTAACAAGCTTCAGTATGGCAAAGAAAACAATGAACCAACATGAAGAGATAACAGCAGAGTGGGGAAAAATGTGCAAACTATGCATTTGATAAAGGATTAATATGCAGAATATATAAGGAGCTCAAGAAATCTCACACCTAAACATGCAAACCAGTTAAGTAATGAGCAAAGGTTACGAGTAGGCATTAATCAAAAGAAGAAAAATAAATGGCCAAAAAAACCACATGCAAATATGCATGGGACCACACGTCATCAAGGAAATACAAATAAACACCAGTTTTTCAAAACATCTGTATGTACCTGCGTGGAGCAAACATGTGCCATTGCTATTGTCACAAAATCCAAGCCCTCTGGACCCAACCATTGGCAGGGCTTAACTATTCCAGGACTTTCAGAGATGGAATTCACAACG
Source organism: Ochotona princeps (assembly GCF_030435755.1). Taxonomy (NCBI): domain Eukaryota; kingdom Metazoa; phylum Chordata; class Mammalia; order Lagomorpha; family Ochotonidae; genus Ochotona; species Ochotona princeps. The sequence goes on along the minus strand of NC_080865.1, from coordinate 1,699,271 downwards.
AATGGCCACAGCTACATTCTGTCCATTACTTCTCTGCAGGAAATGCTGTTGTGCTTCCGTTGGTGTCTCTTGAACCATGGGCATTTGTAATTCTATAATCAGAAGGAAGCTGACCTTCAACATAATAACTTGGCCTCTTCTTTGTCCCAGTATCACGTCAGTTCATTTTACTGTGTCTCCATATGTTACTGGGAGTCTTCTCACTCCTACTACCACATACAGCTACATTTGAACACACTTGTATACATACCTACCTGCTTCACACCATGTTTCTAGGGAAATATATTTTACCTTCAAAATAATCCAGAAATCCCAATACCACAAATTCCTCAATTTAGTTCTACTTCAGCCTTTCCCACCCCACCTCCCAAGAAAACCACTTTGATAGTAAAAAGGAACTAGAAGGGAGTTTGCCACTTCCTGCCCAAACATATAGAGCTTCAAAGGAGGCAGAAGACCTCTGGAGCTCTTTAAGCCACACCAGCCATTCAGCTGAAGCCAAGCGCAGGGTTTCTTTATTTTTTTCTTCCCTTATCCTCTTTTTAAAAAAATTCTACAGGGCATTTGCTTAGAAAGAGCTCAATCAGTGTCGGCTGATTTATTATCAGGTGTAACAACTCCTAATCATGATTAGGAGATGCTACACAGCTGACAAAATGCTTTCGTATGTTTCATATTATTTAATTGGGACTATAACTCTGCAAGGTTGGTCTTTATCTACATTTCCTGAGAGAAAGCCAAGGAGAAGTGCGAAGAAATTATTTCAAGGAGCCTAGATGTGGCTTCATGAAATCTGACCCTCGCCTTTTCATTCCAAATCACTTCTTCCTCCTCTTATGTCATCTGTGTAGACATCTAGGGCCAGAGGCCAACTCACTCTCGCTTGGTGCTCCATTTTTTAGCCTTATTATTCCAGCATCCATCTGCAATTGTGTTGTTTTCATGGCCAGGCTCATGTACTTGGAAGAAACCAATTACCCAGCAGGACTAATACAGTCAAAACCACAATTACCTCTTGAAATCCATCATATGCTTATGATATTTTTAAAATAAAAGCCTTTTATAAAAAACCATGAATGCTCAGAGAAATAAGAAAGGGCTTTACTTATGTTGGCCTTTTCCTCTATTCTCCCTACTCCAATCCCAGTAAATTCATGGTGGACATAGTGATGTTGGAAATTAAATAAGGAATTGTATTATCTTCCCATTGCCACAATAACATACAATCACAATCTCATTTGCTTAAAGCAAAATCAATCTATTATCTAACAGTTCCGTATGTCAAAAACCTGAATACCGATCTTCCCAACAGTGCAGTATGGCTCAACTCAGTCCCCTACTTACAGCTTTTCAAAAATATCATCAAGGTGTTGACAAGGATGCAATCCTTTCTGGAGATCCTGGATGGAATTTCTTCGAAGCGCAAGTTGTTGGCAGCATTCTGTTCGTTGTGACAACAGGCCTACAGTCTCTCTTTACTTACTAGTTGTCAACTAGCAGCCTCTCTCAGTTCCTAATGGCTGCCTTGCATCTGCAAGTCCTTCTGCTACAAATTGTTCTGACGTCCTACTCTGCTGTAGCGCGTCTGCTTCTACCTGCGCATGTGATTACAATCGGTCTCCCGGATAATCCAGGATACTCTCCCTATTTAAAAGGTCCGTTAGTTAGCAACCTTAATTACACCTGCCAAGCTCCTGCATCAGGTAGCATAACACAACTGTAGAAGCAACACCAGCGGGTAGAGGTCCGGAAGGCCAAGATGCTGCTTGGTTTAATGTACCTGCTGGTGGTCCCCGTGATTCTCATCCATTTCACTGGCAAAGTCAGTCCTCAACAATCCAATCCCATGATAGCACCAACTGAAAGCTGTGAACTCAACCACTACAAAAGGTTCGCACCTTATCATTTACATCATCTAAACCAGATACTTATAAGGCTTTGGGTGTAATGCATAGTAAAACTACTGGAGTGCAATTTGTCTTCTGTGGATATAGAAAACAAAACATGTTATCTGCTGTCAACCTAGTCATGTGACAGACATAGGATAAAAGTTATTAACACAACAGCTTGAAAATGGATGAAATGGGGTGAGGGAAACGGTAAAAAAAAAAAAAAAAAAAAAGGAATCACTGATCCAAACTACCTTTTTTAAGGATTTATTTTTATTGGAAAGTCAGATATACAGAGAGGAGGAGAGACACAGAGGAAGATCTTCTGTCCAATGGTTCACTCCCCAAGCGGCTGCAATGGCTGGAGCTGGGCCATTTCGAAGCCAGGAAACAGGAGCTCTTCTGGGTCTCCCTCGCGGGTGCAGGGTCCCAAGGCTTTGGGCCGTCCTTGGCTGCTTTCCCAGGCCACAAGCAGGGAGCTGGAGGGAAAATAAATCAGCCAGGATACGAACCAGTGCCCAATGTGTGCAAGGCCAGAACTTTAGCTGCTAGGCTATTGTGCCGGGCCCTAAAGTATTTTTTAAATGTAGCTAAGCTGCATTGAATGGCTTCAATACCTGGGAATAATTATCTGCTCATTTTCAATTTGGCTTCTGGGCTCCCAGATTCCCCCTCTAGAATTTGGTTCCATGTTTCAAGTCATTGTTTCTTTTAAATGAAATTTGGCATGCATCTGGATCAAAGTATATGCATCAGCTTATTTCCTGGCAGTAAAATTTGTAGGAACTAACACCTTCTTTCATATCACGCACACTCTGTCCCTTCGGGTTCCAGCCGGCTTTGTTTCTATTAATGTACATTTTCAAGAACTTCATGAATATTTGAACACCATGGGGATTCACTCCATTAAAAAACAGCCAGGTCCACAAATATTTGTAAGATAATTTTTTTGTTTTCTGCTCAGGTACAATGCCCTAAGAACCTTCTGGTCTCACTGCAAGGATCTATGAGCCACACTTGAACCTTTTCAGTGAGCCTTTCTGCATACTTTGACCTTTGTAATAGGATGGACTTGAAAAACCCAAATCATTAAGTGTTGGTTCCATTATGCTTAATAGCTCTTTTCTCAATTTGCTTATTTCCTCTCAACATTTTACTAGAAAGGCAGAGACCAATGTGCACCTTTAACATGCCAGTTTCTCACTCACGAGTTCCGTTTTGCACGGCACTGCACCCTGTGCAGCTTTCGTCGACCTGCCCAGCACCTTCTTTACTCCAACATCACATTTTTTACTTCCTTTTAAGTCTTTGCCAACTACATCCTGTAAGTCCACAGTTCCATTAAGTCTCTTTCTGGTGTTTCGAGTCTTTCTAAGGTGATGTAGGAGTTGGCTAGGATTGTCCTTAATCCTTTTGAACCCTCACCAATAGCCTTTAAGATCCGTGCTTTTAATGACACTCGGTTGAAGGGAATCTGGTCTTTTTCCCTATCAGGTTTCCATATCTTGACCAAGTTACTTCATTTCTCAGGGTTAAGCATCTTCTTATCAACATAATAATTCTAATTTTAACTTTTAGAGAGAGGACTCCACAGTATGATCTTATCTTCTGAGTGACTTTGGATTTTAGCTATTACCAGGTGGCACAATAAAAATAAAATTAAACATTCCGTGCTCACATTTTTGGCTAGTTAAAAAAAAAGCAAGAGGATCACTTTGGCCAAGTTCTTTGCCCATCCTGAAATACGGGATGGCCTGGTAGTGTTCTGGACTGTCTCTGACCCAGGGAGCCCTGTGTCTTCTATTTCGCAAGGAAAAGCAAAATGCCAAAAACCTGACAACTAATTCTCATCAAATTTAAGTTGACCAATACTTGTCTAAAGCTCACATGGTACTATTCATTTTCTTTGTCCACCCTCCTCTCTCGCCACCCCTTCTATGAACACACACACACACACACACACACACACACACAATTTTGGGTAACTTAAACATGAGAGGCTGCAGCATAGAGAAGTAACTTGCCCACGATCACAAAGCTTATGAGGAAGGAAACCAGGATTTAGAAATCACGTAGTCTAATTCCATATCCCATGCTTCATGTCATGCTGTCCGAGTTGCCACAGCACCAGGCTTAGGTCAGCTCCTCTCATATTCTAATAGTAGCATTAGAAGAGGAGACGAGTGGACATTAGCTCTGACCACACTATCACCAACTGAATCATGAACGAGAAGGCCCTGAATGTAAATGGCCTAAACTCATCATTCAAATGTCATTATTAGTAGACTGGATTGAAAAACAAAACCCATCTATTTGTTGCCTACAGGAGACACATTTCACCAACAAAGATCAGGGGAAATTATATCTCACGGATTTTGATTTTTTTTTTGTTAGTTTCACCTCTTCAAAACACTTTCTGCACATTAAATTCTTCACTGACTCATAGATCATACAGAAGCATCATTTTATTCAAGAAGGTTCTTGATTTTCTTTTTTATTTCTTCAGTGACATTAGTCACATTTAACTTCATGACATTGTAAATTTCTATTTTTCTTACTATGTTGATTTTGTATTGTGGCTTTTCATTTAAGGGGATGTGTGGTGACTGTGTAATGGAGACTATCATATCCAGATGTGAGGATACAATGCAGTATGCATCTCTGCTTCCAGACAAAGATGGACTCCCAATGAAGCTGTTTACTGTATCTTGACAATAGGATGCTGGACTCTCTGCCATTGTCCATGCCCGCAATGATGGACACAGGACTGTGCATGAAGAACTGTACTATAGGGGAACTCAGTGAAAGGGGAGGGAATTGGGGAGGGGATAAGGGATATCCCATGGGCTATGGAACTGTAGCATAAAATGATAATAATAATAAGTAAAATTTTAAGAAAAGAAAGATAAGGAAGAATGTTGCTTGGAAGTAGAGTATGGGAAGGAGGTAAGAAAGTAAGGAAGTTGAACACTAACAAACGCAAATGTTAAGAGTTGAAACCTAGTCTGTTTCTGTCTATTACAACCTGAAGCTGACTTCCCATGTCTCTTGACTATCATCTATGAGTGCTGGTAAATTCTAGTCAGACAGAAAATGGCAAACAAAACAAAACAAAACAACAACAATCAGCTAAGGTCTCCACAGAGACAGGGCAGGCTGAACATATAGTAAAGGTCAATTAAAAAGGTTGATTGAATCATATTCAAAAACACTTCCTTTGCTTATTGATTTTTGGGGGGGAGTGGGAGAGAAAACGTTTAAAATCTAACCTATTATCATTTTGCTATCTAAGGGAAATTATTATTATTCAGAAATTGATCTCTGTATTACTTCCTCCTCTCACAGAAGCTGACCCAGGAAAGAATGAGAAACCACAAAAATTCTACAACCTCAATTATTCTTCAGCGCTACTAAAGATGAGAGGACTAAAGTGACAATGTGCTGGCTCAAGCTGGCTCCCAGACCTGTTCTGTTTGGTCTGCATTCTATCCGTCTGCACAGTGGTTTCATTCCCTTCAGTGTTTTAAATGAAAAAGCGTTGTCAACATAAACAATAAGCAAGGATTCTTTGATGGATGTATTGCAAATAAGTTCTACTGTTCTGCTGCTTGCCAAAACTCTTGGTAATGAATTCTGATAAACAAAAGTTCTTAACTTTAATGGAATCCAATTTATCAATCTTTTCCTTTGTGGATAATACTTTGTACATCCTGTTTTAAAAACTCTTATGAAATTCATGAAGATAATATCTGATCCTTTCTTCTTGAAGCTTTATTGTTTTACCTTTCACATTAAGATCTATGAGGCATACTGAATTAATTTTTGCACAATGGTAGGGGTTCCAGGGTTATTTCTTCCATGACTATTCAAATACTGCAGTACCATTTATGTAAGAGACCATCTTTCCACCACTGAATTATGATGGTACTTTCATGGGAAGTCAGGGGATTATATATGTGTAGTTGTGTTTCTCATTTATTTATTCTGTGCTCTTAATTATTTACAGCAATTCTACATTGCCTTCCTTACTTGTAGCTTTATGAGTTTTCAAATATGGCACTGTAAGTCTGCCAACTTTGTGCTTCTTAAAGATCACACTGACAACTCACTGGGTTGATAACTTGAAATTGGTGCACATGTATATGTATGCCAAAACTCACAAAAAGGAAATGGCACAAAAGGGGATGAGATAGATGAGATACTGAATCTATCTCAATGAATAAGAAATCTACCAACACAACACCCTGCACAGCAATAACCTACCTCTATAGGTTGGACGTGCAGGCTACAATCTGCCACATCCTCACTATCCCCCCAGTCTCCTGTCATGAACGCAGGTGAACAAGCCCATTTCTCATTACTCATGACTCATTGCTACCTGAACCCAGCAGGCATTTCAACTACTGGACTAACAGCAGAGCCTGCTGATGTGAATGGGTGCCCCAAGCAGAGAGGAGGAGAGGAGTAAAGCTCTAGATCACTGATGACTGCTCATGGAGGTAAGTGAGAAACACTGAACATTTGGGGATCTTTGTCCCAGCCATGAACCTACCCTAACATATCACGGCACCTACCCCCATCTCGGCACTGCACTCCATCTGTAGGTCTCTGTGCCCTGGGCTGTGAGCTTCTGGAGGCTAGGGGTCTGTCTTCTTGGGCTCATCTCAAGTCCTAACACAATGCATGATTGCACAGTAGGGGCACAGTGCATATTTGTGGAAGGAAACTAAGGGAAGGAACTCACATAGGCACTACTGTTGGCACAGCAGTAAAGCCTTTTGTCTGAATTAGGTGAGATCATAGATCATAGATTACTCAGTTTTGCCTCCTTGAAATGGATTCTGTGACTTCAAAAACAGGCCATCTAGCCAGTAGTTCAACTGTAACGTGCCTCAGCATTATCCGGAGGATTTACTAACACAAAGATGGCCTGGCCAATCTGGGGTTTCTGATCCACTTGAGAGCAGGAATAAGAATCTGCATTTCTAAAAAAATTCATCAATGACACTAATGCTAGTATTACACTAGTAGATGCTAATACTAGTAGCACGTTGAGTATTACTTGCCGAGATGGCAGCAAATCACTTTTATCTTTAAAAGTGAATGAGCCAATGAGCCCCATCAATTCTTGAGAAAGATTAGAGCTTAATGATCCCCAGTCTCCAAGCTTATGAGTCAAATGATGCTTTTCTAAGGTTAGTCTGTCATTTGAAACTACTAGATGGGAAGTATCTTAAATGTAGCCCAGCATTTGCATTTATAACATGGAATAAATCTCTCACCCAACAGGAAACCAATGCCTACTAAATTACTTAAATATCATTGTAAAACATTTTAATCTATGTTTTGATCTATTTCAAGAGCGAGAGAGAGAGAGAAAGGGAGGGAGAGAAAGAGAAAGAGAGAGCGAGATAGAATGCATCTTGCATCTACTGGTACCAGTTCACTCCCTACATGCAGACCAGGTTAAGCCAAAGCCAGAAGCCTTGAACTCAATCTGTGCCTCCAAAGTGGGTGTCAGGGAGCTAAGTACTGCCTCCCAGAATGTGTATCAGCAAGAAACTGGATTGAAGGAAGAGGAGCTGGGACTGGAATCAGGCACTAAGACCTGCGATGCACACATCCCAAGTGACCGCAGTCACAAATGAGCGCCTTTTACATTCTAAAGGTAAGAAAGAGCAACTGGGATAGGGGGGCAGCTTACTAGTCAGGATTTCAGGACAATTTTTTCCATCCATTCTGCTCCAGCTGAAGACATCATGACAGGAAATTTTTGAATAGTAAGAACAGTGATGAATGTGATAGGTACATCTCAGGGCTATTCTAAAGAATACTTGGAACTTTCGAATAGTTCATCACCCATTCTATCAGTGAAGAGCATTTATAAGAACTCTATTTTGAGTTTAGATGATTTTTGTACTATCAGTAAAATTAATTCAAATTGAAATAAAATACTGATAAGGCAAATAAATTGCTCCACATTAAGAAGTCTTCAATGCAGTGGATCCTTAAAATGCATGATGTTATTTCATGATTGTTAAATGTTTATTGTGTACAGATATTTAAAGACCTGTTTCAGATCATGAGAAGGTAAAACAACCACATCTTAGACTTTGATTTAATTTGGAAAATCCCCACTCCATCTCACATGACCTACAACAACACATATGAGACCAAATGCAAACCACAACATATTTATACCCAAACTCCACAAAATCACACTTAGTTATCATATATTTATTTTTAACACAGCACCCCAGTTTCACATCATGTACATTTCCTAAAGCTGGGGATCCTGATCTTGCCATGTTCTCCACAGAATTTTCAACAAGTGTGAACAAGAAACAGTAGAGTTAGCTTGAGTCCACAAGTCACAATCCAAATATAGCACATTCTCAGGGATTTATTTATGTTCAAGGTAATATAGATAATATTCCTGATGCTTAGAAATGAATCATACTCTGAGTAAAATATTAATACAACTTATTAGCACATTACCATGAAAAGACACAAGGCATCAAATATAGAATTTGCTGTTACACCTTTTATGTTCAATGTACCTACAGTGAAAAAATAAACATTTTTATTTTTGTTTGAAGCTAAAATATACCATCAGCTCATTATCTCTCTTGGCCAATAGCTATAAAGACTAAAATGGCTCTTCTAGTCTCTGGCTCATTAGAACATCTTATTTGTGCTATAGATAAAAAAGAATGGCAGTGCTAAAAAAAAGGTTATTTCCAGTTCCCAACTCATAATCAAACTGACTTAAGATAAAAATAACACAACTCAGCAGATCTAAGCTTCACAGCCACTGTCCACCTGCCAGGGCAGAGCTCCCTGATGGGGCTGTGGGGACTAGTCCTGCCATGCAGCAGAGTGCTTTAGGACTGAGTTGGAACCTTACACTCCCCTACTAGAGTCCTGCTAAAGTCTGATATCCTCTCATCTTCAAAGTTATGAACCTGCTTTAGTCCACACTCCACTGCATGAACTTAGCTTACAAGCTTAGTCAGACAGGAGAACTCTCTAAACATGAAAATAACCATTCGTCAGTTGTTGATATCAGAGCAAGACTGCTGTGCCTAAAACATGTTTTGTCAATGAAAACCCTGAAATGCCTCTTAGAAAAGGTTCCTTTGTCAATGCATGAAATGACCATACAAGTCAAAAAGCAGCTGTGCACGTGGAATGTCTTGCTCACACTAGCTGACTGCTGCTTCAGGGCATACTGGCAAGGGAGCCTCCTAAAGCCTGTGTAGGGGAGGGCAGGGCTCTGAGAACCTGCCTCCATTGCTTTGAAAGGCTGGCCTCCACGTCTGCTGCCCTGGCCACTGCTTGTGGGAGGGTCACATAACTAGGCACATTTCTCCTCACAAACAAGCCAAGCAGGGTGGCTCGGAAAGGAAGATTAATGTATAAACTACCATCAGTGACCCATCTGTCAGTATTGGTGGACACTTCTTGCTAGGGACTTGAACCACACTGAGTCATGATGAAAAAAAAAAGCTCCTAGTGCTCATAGTTATAGCATAAATTTATAGATTGAACTGATCCTTTGAAATCAGAGTTCTGAAGAAGTACACTTGAAACAGACTAAACCAGTTAGAAAGAAAAAGTTACCAGTGTCCTAGTTATCTAGAAAGGAAAACAGACCTCTTAACTGCTATTTCATTTTGCTCAAGTGCATAATGTTCAAACCACAACCAAATGAGCCCTATTCGTCAATAGCATGGAAGGATATGCTTGGTGTGGTAAGTTAAAATCTTTACATACTTCTAAAATCACATTCCCTTAGGGGTATCTAGGCAGGTGTGATATTAGTTTTATAGCAAAAATATTTTTCAGTCTAATGTGTTACAAAGTAATTCAGAGCTTTCCAACTACGACTTAGAAGATAGCTTCAAATGCCTGTATTAATTGCAAGAAACACATCAATTTCAGATACTACTTTATTAATCTCTTGGCCATATATCCATTATTACCATGCCTATGAGATGATTTAAAAAATAAATACCATTTAGAAAGAGACTTTTGAATCAAATCAGATCTGAGGAGATGAATGCTTAATGACAATAGGAAGTAAAAAAAAATTTTCACAATTTTGATTCCTCACTCCAAAATGTGACCCAAACAACTGAAGAAATAATGAGGAAAACTCCAGCTTACTACACATTGAGTTCATATCAAACTCAGTAGTCTAATTTAGAAATGAAATCCCTTAAGGAAACAGGGGTGTATCTATTCCAAGCAATAGCTGTCAGAGCTCTGACAAGAAATTCAGAGTAACATATTTCATCATGAAAGCAGAGGTGTTCAGAAGGACAAATATTTCAATTGCATTCTTTTCCTTCAGATTTTATTGTTTTACTTCAATGCCAGAGAAATTTCTATATCTAAAACTCCTTACATGACTTCATCAAGACTAATTATGTAAATAAAATTCAACATAAGTGAGAGAAGACTTTGTATTCTATTTTTAGTACTAATACAGAAGAGGGGACCTAACTCAGAATCCACAAACTCTCACTGGTGCCCCAGCTGTCACTGCCTCTTCCTATACACTGTCTCAGAGAAGGAACTGTTCAGTAGGGCCTTGTTTTCACATATATATGGACTACAAGAGGTGGCTATTACTTCCATTCAGCTCTGATGTTCTCTTCCGGCTAAGTGGTCTCCTGTCCGAATTCGGTCCAAGCACTTGCCTAGTATTTGTTTTTTTTTTTTAATTTGTCCTGGTTTAATTGGACATTAATTGGATTTTCCAAAGATACATTTAGAGCAAATCTCAGCTATTATATAATTTCATTCATAAATACTTCAATAAGTTTATCTAAGAAATAATTTTAATACATTATACCACAATATAATTAGGGCATTACATTAAAATTGCTGTGATTCCTTAGTATTCTCAGAAATACAGTGTTACAATTTTCTCATACTATGGTAGTTTGCTGAGTTCTAAGCAAATCCATACTTTTCACGTGTTTTTATATCATTTATTGCCTAATATTTGTAAAGCAACCAAGATCCTTTCAACTAATGCAAATATTTGTCTTGCTCACAATATATACATCCACTCTAGATTGCCACCTTCTGCTTTTTGCTTTATACCTGCTAGGCAGAGAGAGAGCCAATGTGACGTGTGACATACACGTGACGCTGAGAAGCCCTAAAAGCCCATATTCATCTCCTGTTGTGCATTCCTCCATGGGACTGGAAGATCCTTAGGGAGGAAGAGCACTGAACAACAAAGTAACTAAAGCCCCATGGATGGGAGCAACTTCAATCTTCAGACTATAGAATTCTGCCAATAAAGAAGATCTGATTTTGGAGTGGTTTATAGAAGAGGTATTTTTGTGGTGATTTTAATAACCTAGCCTTTCTACAAATCACATTAGAGGCCCACAGCACTATGAACAGGCCTAAGGTTAAAAGCGCACACCCCAAGAAAACCGAAAGAAAGCAGGAACACTGCTTAGGTAAGAACAATGTGTTTCTACACATACACATAAATGCCTTTTTATAAAAAAAAATCCATTTATAAGCAACCAATAAACTGTGGTCAAAATTAAGTTCAGTCAATAAGGCTGGGTTTGTGCTTTAATGCTATACCTATCTTAAAATACTGGTGAAATTATGAAACTTGGGGGCTCTGATCAGCTAATTCAACCTTTTTTCCTTTAACGAAAACCAAACAACTCCAACCTCCTAATTTGGCTCACTTTGTCACTGGCTTCATGGGAAAACAGCACATCAATATTTTTAAATGCATAGTATAGACTAACATTCCTTAGTTCATATGTCTGGCTAGCAGATATGAAGTGCTATTCTGAGTGAGTACATATGTTCCAGGAGATTATGAGGTAAAGTGCATATGCTGGTCTTTCCTGGATAGGATGTACCAAAAACGAAACATGCTGTAAAATATCTGCAATGAGAAGACTTGATCAAATTTGTTGCAGCCTCCAGACCTCGGAACATGAGAAATGAGGTTACTTGAAAACCTGCATTGACCCATTCACGATCTTAGGACATTTTTAAACTCATTCCCAATCTTACCCCACCCGAACAAAAAAGGCGGCCGTGGACAGAGAGAGAAATGTGAAGGACAGCCGAGAAACAGAGAAACAGTTCAAGTTTCAGGCTCTCTCTCATATGCACACACACAATGATTCAAAACCCTCAGATATGCACGGAATAGATTGTGCTTTTCTTTGAAAAAAAAAATCATGTGTTTAAGCCTTTTGCTTCTGCCATCAAGTAACAGATAAAGCTTGCCAATGAAGTAAGAAAACATTCAACAAATGCCCACTTTTTCTAAAAGCTCTAAACTTGTGAAACCAAAGACTTCATATCACATATTGCAAACTTATCCAAAAAAAACTTCATAAAAGTGCTAGATATACCCAATTCTAGTATCATAAGAATGGCTAAATTAGTAAAATATACAAAAGGCAACACTTCCAGACATTGATGATCTCTGAAAGTGAGGTTAAAGCTGACACCCCTGGGAGGAAAATCAGTAACCTCTGACTCTGTAGGGCCGGCCCCATTCCAACTAGGGCTCTAGGGGAAACAGCAGCTAAATGCATTTCTACAGGACAACAGCTTCTTCAATTTAAGCTAACTGCTTTGCACCACCAGCACTGAAGTTAGCTGAGCTCATCTTGAGCCTGACAGAATCCAATTACTTCCCCAGGGTGAACTTCACAGAGACCAAAAGAGTCAAATGTCCAGTGTGAGGTCTGCTTTCTTTTCTTATTTCTTTATCTCCAATACATTCAGCATCTGGGTTATGATAAGGACAAAAGTAACTACGAGAGATTGCTGGATTGATGCTAAAGCCAGTCCTTTCTTCCCCAGTCTGTATACCTGGGTTCAAACAACAAATATTTATCCATTCAAACTGTCTCAGCAGCCTTTCACAGCTGATGGTGGCTTCCAAACTCATGCATTTATAGGTATGTTATCTCATGCAGGATAAAAGTAGATATCTTGCAATATTTATTTAATTTGATCACTGAGACAGTTAAAGTAGATGGCTTCTTGCACAAAAATTGACATGAAAGGACTGAGTGATCTGCATTGATGGGCTATACTAGCCAAATTAAATAGCTCACTGACACGTTCTTCACTCACAAAGTTGTAAAGACCCCAAAAGTATTTGACATTCAATAGAAAACAACAATTATGTATTATTTATAGCTAGATATAATATAAAATGGCACTAGAGAAGCAATTTTTGGCATATAGTGGTGGAGGGCACAGTGCCAAGCAAAATCTGATGCTTTTCATTTTAACTTTTGTTTTTATTATCATCATGCCAAAGACTATCAAGTTGGAAACCTTATTATTCAGGAAACCAACTGCATGTATGTAGTATACATACAAAAATAAAACAAGCATCCTGTAGGTACTTGGTTAAAGATTTCGTACAAATCATAAACTCTTTAAATAAATAATGCTCTAAATTATTTGTATTTGCTAAAGGAGTGATTTAGGGTAGGGAGCAGCATCTAACACCTTGAGAAAGTACTTCGAAATGGGGATAAATTTCACTGATCTTCATTATAATTTCAAGTGTGATAATCAGTTGAAGCATTTTTTCTACCACATTGAAATGTACAAGTGAAGTGCAACAGAAAAGGTCATACAGATTATATTCTGCTGCTCACAGCTTTGACATAGTCAGACATCTATAACAAGTAGTTGGGCTCAAAGCGTTGAAGAAAACATCTTGGCAGACAAGGTCACCCACTGTCACTGGAACCTTGGGAGGTCACAGCACAGTGACTGGACGAAGCTGCTCCAATTGATTTTCCAATGCAATCCGTTCTTGATGAACTTCCTGAGTTACACAAAATAGAGGAGAAAAACACAGAGTAAAGGGGTCATTCCTGGACTCATTTCCACTTTATCAGATATTCAAAGGATACTTATAATGGAACCCAGAAAAAGTGCTACACAAATCAAGAATAAGTGAGCTGAAATGTATCATATTTAAAGACGGTGACAAGAGGGCTTTACAACTCCTCTCTGAATATGACAAAATGAAACTAACTGACCCCTTCTGCCTCACCTTAGTCTTAGTCATTTTTAACAGATCCAGAGCTGACAGAGTGACAATAAAAATGAAAAGACTTATTAGGAGAAAGTAGAGAAAAAATTCTGACCCTTCCCAACAACACAGAAAGGTGAGGCACTAGAACTAAAGCATTAGTGGAAATTATTGGCTTCTACTCTAGCACCACACTCGGGTCTGAAGGATGGAAAGGTGCATTGGTCACCACTACACCAAAGTCTCATCCAAGCTTCTGCACAAAATATGGTTAAAATGCAGAAGAGAGGGATGGCCATTTGGTATTTAAAAACTTAAGTTTGCACACTAAAACAGATTATTTTTTGGCATGAAGAGAGGGGGCACAAAAATACTTTGAAGTAGAATTAGAAGAGATAGAAAAGAATTTTGTATAAAGATTCAATTCAGAGATGCTCCAGAACCAGTAGCATGCCAGTAGTCAGCATAGTGCTCAACAAGCCCTTACTGACCCACCTTCCAATCCACCCATCTACTATGCGTCAAACAGTATCCTGATTGTGATGGCATCAGCAATGAACAAGACTGATACTCTCACTCATTGGACTTACATTCAAATGGTAATGGAAAGGCAATATAATAAGTTCATGAACAAAACTTCTAGAAGCAAATAAATAACATGATATAACTTAATAGGGTAACAGACTAAATCCAGGAGAGAGCAGAGGGGGTGATGAAGGAAGACTTCTCAAAGGTGATGCAATTTGAGCAGAGACTTGGGTGAAATGAGGAGGAAGCCACATGGAGACAAGGGAGAAATTCATGGCTGAAGACAACATGACAACATAAAGACCCGGAGGGGGGCAATCAGCTTGGTGAGTTGATGAGCAAAAACGTTCATGACCAGAGTAGAGAGAGTAAGGAAGATACTGATAGGAGATGAAGTTCAAGATTCAGTCAGAACCCAGACCATGGGACTTCCAATCACATTAGATCAGAAGTCACTATTATAACTTGTGACTCAATTTATAATTCACAATTTTCACTCTGGCTATTGCAGACAAAATGGATGCAAGAGAGCAATTGCAAGGTTCACACAGGGATCCAGGCAAGAAATAAAGATGGTCTTGATCAATATACAAGCCATAAAAATAAAGAAAAGTAGAAGAATTCTGGACATATTTGATCTACAAAAAAAAATTGCTTCCTGATAAAGTTGATGGGGGAGAAGAGGAAAATTAGATGATGACTCCAAACCCTGGGATTAAGGCAGTGGCCATCAGGTAGTAGCACTAATTGAGACAAAGGAGATTGCATAAAAATGGGAATTTCAAGGAGAGGGTTAGAAATTAACCATCTGAGATGTATAACAATAAATTGCACATGTCTATCTAGAGCTCAGAGGAAGGGATGCAACACTTGAGATACGCATTTAGGTCTCAATAAAGTAGATGTGGTCCTCACAGTAATGGGACTTTGCAGATATCATCCAACTAAACAATATGGAGGGCCCGGCGGCGTGGCCTAGCGGCTAAAGTCCTCACCTTGAAAGCCCAGGGATCCCATATGGGCAAGGTTCTAATCCCGGCAGCTCCAATTCCCATCCAGCTCCCTGCTTGTGGCCTGGGAAAGCAGTCCAGGACAGCCTAATGTATTAGGACACTGCACCCGCGTGGGAGACCCGGAAGAGGTTCCAGGTTCCCGGCTTCGGATCGGCGCGCATCGGCCCGTTACGGCTCACTTGGGGAGTGAATCATTGGACGGAAGATCTTCCTCTCTGTCTCTCCTGCTCTGTGTATATCTGGCTGCAATAAAATGAATAAATCTTTAAAAAAAAAACAACAAAAACAATATGGAGTTCAAGTAAAGACAGAGGACTGACCCTAGCCAGATTCCATACCATATCCCCTTGGGTGCCACTCAAACAATGAAAGAACTTTGGAGTGCCATTTATCTATAGGACAAAAAAAGGAAGAAATTATAGCAATGAAAATTGTAAGTGCAAAAACAAACTGACAAAAGATAAATGACAGCAAATCCAGGAGAAACATATGGGAATGTGGGCAGCAGCTACTTCAAGTACGCATTCTAGAGAGGCCAAAATAAGCAGCCAAGGCCCTCCCTTCGGAGGCCTAGACGCCCCTTCATTCAAGGAGTTTCACATTAGTAAACAAGCTGAATCTGGGAACTGACTGAGAAGCTGCGACTAGAGGTCTGCTCTGATGATTCTTCAGACTGATGTTCGCTAGACCTAGAACATCCAGACTCATACAGACCAAGTAAAGAAAACCGAATCACAAGCTGATGACAGAAGCAAGAAGCAATCTGGTATGACACAGGAGAATCCCTGAGAAATGCAAATTGGCAGCACTACTGACCTGTCAAAGTGGGACTGAATGAATGCAGGGAGATGGGACAAAATTAGTGTTGTTTGCAAGTGTGTTTCAGGAGGAATTAGATTCCCGGATATTTCTTTCCACCAGGCAGAGGATTAAAAATTCATTCCTCAAAAGAGTAAAGCAGATAACATGTGGATGAGCAATACAACAGGCACAACTGGACATGATGCTGGACCGGAAACAGGGAGAGGAAATGCACGTTCTTGCTTTTAAGATTCATTTCTATTTAAAGGCAGTTTTACAGAGAGAAATAGAAACAGAGAAAAAAAGATCTTCCATCTACTGGTTCACTCCCCAAATGGCTGTAATAGCTGTAGCTGAGCCAAGCCAAAGCTAGCAACCAGGAGGCAATTCCGGGTCTCCCCTATGGGTGCAGGGTCCCAAGGCTTTGTGCCATCCCCTGCTGCTTTCCCAGGCCACAAGCAGAACTCGTGGATCAGAAGTGGAGCAGCCAGGACATGAAGTGGGGCCCATTTGGAATGCCAGCACTTTTAGGTGGAGGATTAACCTGTTGAACCACCATTGCAGCCCCCAACCCACATGCCTCTTCCTCCAAGCAGAAGACAAGAAGGGCCTCCAGTCTGAGAACTCCAACTAGACTAAAAGGAAATAGCTGATGATACTGCCTTTGAGAAGGTGAAGCTAGAACCATTTTCAAGGTTAAGAGGAAGGGCTAGCCTTTGATAATACCACTGAAATAAGTATTATGGAATTGCATATCACAAAGAAACTATGTGTGGATTTCAAAAAAAATACACTCAAATATGCTTATGCTTTAATTCCATTTATCATGAACATTTCAAAGTACCTTCACAGAATATCTTCATAGAACCAGAGAGATTCTAAACAACCAAGCTCTTACCTATAAGTTTTGATCAACAGAAATGGCTTCAAAAGCCTCTTTTAGAAGTCTACATTAGTAACACTACTAACCTTCCTGTAAAGCATGCAAGAACCAACCCATGGAGCTTAAAGGCATCTTCCAAAAGAGGCTGGAGAAGAAGGCAAGTCTTACCAGCACGGGTGATCAGGCAATGCTGGGGGTGGAGAAGGGGTAGGGTTATTCAAGGATAAGCCTACAGATCCTAATCCGAGTAGTACTGCCTACCTTGAGCTGCTGTTGAAGTTCACTGTTCAGGCGGGCCAGCACTGCGTTGGCCTCTTTATTTTTGCGGATGGCAGTCTGAATGGCCTTCTTCTGTTTGGAAGACTGCCTACAAGAAAGCACAAAGGTATCTGTGAGCAGCAACTATGTGTCTAGGCTCTCACAGCACTCTGATGCATCAGAGCTTGTAAACTAACAAGGGATTAACATCACAGGGCTCTAAAAATGAAATCTCATAGTCACAGGCAAGCAGCAGGCACACACACAAAATGAAAAAAAAAACTGCCAAGGTGAATTATTTACACCTGAAGTAATTCACATTTTATAACATGAATAAAAGCTGTGAATTGGACCTTTTCAAACATTTGTGTTCCATTTATTCCAAGATATTTTAATAAGCATTTCTTCCTAACAAACCTCGGTAACCGGAATGCCCTTTTTATGTAAGTATCAATGGCATTTTAAAAACCTGCAGGTGGCCCCTCTGGACAAGCCTGAAGGAAAATAATAGAACATTCTCTTTAGCAAAAATCCTGTGTTAACTTATCAAGACTGCCTAATTCTTCCTTATTTCTTTATCATGAGGCATGAATGGCTGAACATACACGCATATGCACACACATGCAGCAGCACACATATGTGGCACCTAAGGGAAACACAGATTACTTTTTTCATATCAGTATTGCCAAGTTAACTCCATGGTAAATTCACAGAATAGATGTAACAACGATGCTGTGTGTCCTATTTAACCAATTATTGTCTCTACTTTTTGGCCTTACATATTACTACTACTCTCTTTGTCTCTCTGTACAAAGTTAGAATGATAAATGAATGTGTTCACCATAGGTATAACCTACCTACAACCTTTTATCTCATAGTAAGAGATGTTAAATTCCTAGAGAACAGAATCCCTGGAGCTGAAGGGAAGAGATTTCCCAGAACAAAACTGCAAAGAAGTTTTGTGAAGAAGAATCAGAAGGAGTAAAAACAACAACAACAAAAAAAAACCTTTCAAACTTCTCTTCTGATTCAACCCCACGTGTCTGACTTCCACAAATCACTTCTCTTTCAATAAAGGATTTGGTTTTGCTACCTCAAGTTACTTTTTATTATTTATAACCAAAAGGAACCTGAAGTAAAGCAAAGACAAGAACAGGCCCAAATTTAGACAGTAATGTGAGCCGCAGAACCCCTCTGGGGGCTCAGTAAGACATTTAACTTGCCTCATCCTCTGTAAGAGTTCCTTCTAGGGTTTGCCAGACAGGTTCTCCTAGTTTTCTACTCAGTGTTCCCGACAGGGCCATAACTGAATCAGTCTCCAGAGAGAAAGGTGAGCCAAGCACACTTCTGTTTTGCCCACTTTATCCACATGTCACACTACCCACTAACTCTGAGGTGCCAGGCCTTCTAGTGGAATACTTCCCCAAACCTTCACTCGTTTTCTTTTATTTTCAGAAATATATTTTCAGGAATATACCACCCTCTGAGCTAGGCACATGACTGCCCAACAAGAAATGATGGCCTTTTCTGTTGCAGGTAAGTGAAATCATGTTCCATGTTTTGGGACAATGAGATCATAGAGAAGTGATATGTGCTATTTCTGAGTTGTGTCCTTTACACATAATCTGGTCTTTCTCCATTTTGTTCTTTCTCCCTGGAAGGCAAACAGGATCTAGAACAAGAAGACACAAGGTGCCTGACTTGCTTAATAAAGGTCTCCTACCCTTCTGAACCACTCAGACTTCTACATGAGAAAGAAAGCAATTTCTGTGCCACAGGGGCCACTATTACCTGGCTTTTGTTCAGGCAGTTAAACCAATATTTTCAAAGATATAAACTGGTTTCTCTACATGCAAAAAAATCTTCTTAGCCTTCACCCTGTGCCCTGACTTCTGAAGCAGTTCTGAGTACTGTTTCTAAGAACTAAATTTGTTCTCCCTTTTCTCTACTTGAAAATGGTAGGTTTTCATCAGAGGAACCAATCATCAATCCCACAGACATTCCAATACCACCATGCCTTAAAGAGGAAAGGAGAAAAGAATGGCAACCATATTGAGACCATCATAAGGTCAAGCAGCACTGCCATAGTGGTTGCTGGGAATCCCCCCAGGTTCCCCAGGAGAGAAGAGGCCACAGAGGCTGGCACGGGCTCACTCACAGTACTGTCAAATGATGTCATCTACCTCCAAAAGACCATGTTTAGCAGACATGTGCAAAGTGGGCAGGGGAGACAAACAACTAAGCCAAACTATTTCTAAGCCTAGTTCTGTTCTTACAAATGATGCAATCTGAAATCAGTTTATTATTTGTAATCTGCACTTAGCAGTTCAGTGAAAGACAAAACCTTATTAATTCCTTTGTGTTAAGTAGCCAATGGCAGTGTGTAAAGCTGAATTTCACTCTTGTGAGTCAGTTCTGATGCTGATTTTCTCACAGCTGATGACCATCTTGCAGCTGGTCTACCTTTTTTAGCTTCTCTCGATTGGTGTGGCAGCAGAGAATTAAGCCCTACAGAAATGACTTGTGACTCTTCTCAACTTTCTCAAGGATGACACTCTAGATGCATAGGACAGAGGCTAAATTACAGCATACAGTGGATGCCCAACGGCATCAAAGCTTCGCTCCCTCCCAGAATCCAGGGTTACATAGACTAAACATCATGTGGCTGGCTGTTTTTCTTTCCAGGGATTATTAAGAAGACTATGTCCCTTTTTACCACCGCAAAATAAGCTGGTCTGAGAACTAAAATAAGAAGTTGTGTGAAGTCCCTTACCTCAAAGCTTATATCCCTGTTATTTATACCACTAAATGTGTTGTTGGCAAGCACTAATCTCTCTCAACTGGATACCACTTGTAGGAGAACAGCATGAGGAAGGACACTCACTGTAGCGGTGCAGAAAAAGTGAAGTTGGCTCATACTCTCGTGCCATGTACAAAAGGAACACAAACTAGACTATATGTCTCACTGTCAACTGAATACTGCCAAAATTTTAGAAGCAAACACAGGAGAAACTCATTATGCCCTGTAGTAGGCAATAGTTTCTTGGATATCTTACACAAAATATAAGTGGTCAAAAACATAAACTGGATTTCATCAAAATTAAAATCTCTCCTGTTATGAACAGTACCATTACAAAAACAGGACAATCCCATAGAATCGTAGAAAATATTTGTAAATCAAATATCTGACAAGGGAGTTGTATCCAGAAAATATAAGGAACTTAGAAGTCAAAATAGATTAATAATCGCATTAAAATTAGTTAAAGGAGATACATGCACACTTCCCTAAAGCAGACATATACCAAAGCTCAATCAGCACATAAGAAGGTTCTCTGCATCAGTTACTGAGGAAATGCACAGCAAAACAACAAAAAGATACCACTTTGTACTCAGTAGGGTGACTTTAATGAAAACAAAACAGATACTATTGACAAAAAATGAAGAGGTGATACTGCTGGTAGAGACATAACATAGTACAGCCACTGCAACAAAATGGTTTGGCAGTTCCTCAGAATGCTAAACATGAAGCTATCAAACAAACCTGCGACCTCACTCCTCGGGTGCTACGTACACGGATAAGCGAAATGCTCATGAGAGGGAATGCAAACCTGATTTTGGTACAGAGTCTCCCAAGAGCCCACAGAAATGGGTATTATGAGAATTATGAGGATTTCAAATTTTTTGGACCAAAATAAAGTTCAGTTTCCTTGAACGTTTTAAAGTATCCTTGTATACCCACGTAGAATGAAAGCATAAATCCACACCAAAACATTTACACAAATAGCATTATTCTTATAGGCCAAAAAGTGCAAATAAGCCAAGAGTCCACCAAATAACTGATAAATGAATGTAGAAAATGGGGTATATACCCATGCAATGGAAAATTAGTTGGAAACAAAATAATTAAGTTTTGATTCATGCTATGTCATTGGTGAATTTTAAAAACACTGATTAAAACATAACAGGCACAAGACATGTTGCATAATTCCATTTATATGAGATGGCCAGAAATCCACAAAGAAAATAGTTTGCTCTTTACAGGGCTGGAGGAGAAAAGGGGAATGGGGAAGACTTCCAATGAGCACAGAGATTCTTTATAGGATGGTGAAATGTCCAAAAATTAGACTGTAGCGATGGCTGCTTGAACTTGTGAATATACTAAAAACAATTGAATTGTAATTTAAAAGGTTAAAGGGAACTCCATATAAACTATATTTCAACAAAGCTATTTCATAAAACAAAAGACCTCTGTGTGAACACCCAGGGCCCTATCGCCCACTTTGGAGGACACTGTACCTACTACTGAATATTAATGTGAAATGGAGATTCAAGTGGGTTGCTAGAGGTATAACACAGAAGAAAATTTAGCCACCTTGTCGCTGGTATCTAACCTCCAAGATTGAAGGTCACTGGAAGATGGCTAAAAGTCTCAGGGAACATGAAAGGCAATGTATATTTCCTTTATGAGCTGTTACCTCCAAGAAACTGTCCATTTGAAAAAAAAATCTGCAGATGAAGGGTACAGAGATGCAGAATGACACTTGGGCTTCAAAAGCACATTGAGAATAGCACCCACAGAGCATGATGTTTCTTTTCCCATACGGATGTAAGCAAAAGAAAGTCCACAGGAGCCACTGAGGTTTGCAGGGCCCCTACAGTAGTGTTGGGATGCTCTTCAGTAGTTTACATTTGTGATCAATCAGGCTCACTGAAGCCAAGTGACAGCAGCAGGAGTCTGCTTGCAACATCTCATTTAATTTCGCCAAAGAGCAATAAAGGCCAATCGAGAGGCTGGTTTGCCCAGGGCATTGAGCATTGCCACATCAGTCCCTGGCCATGTCCCCAGGAGTCTCCCTCTCTCACTGTTACATGTTGCTCCCAGTTATACAGATGTTAACAAAGGATTTGGATGTTTCCATTCTGTGTTGAAAAGGGTCAACAACAGAAACTTCACGGGGATTAAAAATAATCACACAACACATCCACTACAAATTGGGGTTGTGGGTCATGGAGCTAGTCATTTTCTCTAAGGGAACATGAAATAAGACAAAGAGGGCAAAGTGCCACATATAATACTGTCTTCTTGCTAGGAAAATCTGGACCAGCACAAGGAAGAGGTGTGGGAGAAAAATCTAAACCAAACCAAAAAACACAGCGTAGGACTTGCCTGCCTGTTTGGCTCAGGCTGAATCCTGGAGCTCATAAAGCTTTCTTTTATGTGATGGTGACTTTAATCCCATCAGAAAGGTGAGTAAGGTAAGACTTACAACTATCAAATCTTCCCACAGGTGTGACTGTGAATATAAACATGGCTACAGATACATATATTTGCAGATTTAAAGGGAAGTTCCTCCTGTCGCTCTCATCTGCCTGGCTCACTTACTTCTGGACCATTGGATGAGGCTTCACTGTTGCTGTCGAAGCTGGCCCACTTACAATGGCAGAAGGCTCTGGGTTTTCTGTAGCTTGATTCTCAGGTCTGAATTTCCTACGAATGGGCTTTGAAGGGGGCTGAGAATATGGTGCATCCTATGAATTAAAAACAAATATAAAAATCAAAAAGTTAAAATTTAAATGCTTCCCCACCCACTATGTCAATGCTCCACGCTCTTCTAGCTCTGCTCCAAGATCGGATGGCTTCTGTACTCAAAATGCACAGGCGAGGATACATGGCTGATCCTTGGTTTGGCAAGAACTGGAGGGACACTGGCATCAGATTCCAAGGGCCTACCAGCCTGCCTGTACTCATTCCTTTCTTCCTTTTAGTCTTTTCTTCATTCCTACTTCTTTTTATTGCTTTATTATTTGAATTTTCAATAAAATGCAATACTTGTACATATATGGGATATTGTTTAATATTCCAACACACAAACACTGGATGAACTAATCAAAGCATGCACCTTGCCTTGCCTTTGGGAGCCCACAGATCCTGAGTTACCTCTTCTTCACATCTGGAAGGATGTCAGGTCCAGTGTCCTGCTTTTTTGTTTCTTTCACTTTCTCTCTTTTCCCCAGGTTTCAAGCATTCTGTTGCTTCTTGTCATTTAAAACTCACACAGACCCTGTGTATATCTCAGAGAACAAAGCCTTTTCTAGCTGCAGACAAAATGGCTCCTGGCTCACTTTGGGAATATAAATTTTGAATTTTATAAAGGCCTTAGTCGCAAAACCATCATTCTCTTACTCCTGATTTCAACATGAAGTTGGGCCAAAGAGATATGGAGTGTTCTGGAAGGAGAGAATTGGCTTGCTTTACTGAATGACTTTCCTCACTTTTGTTCCTGAATCAAAACCCACTCTCTCTGATGGAAGAAGGGCTTGCAAGAGAATGAGAATATAGAACAAGGGAAGAAGATGGGTGGGAAGCAGGCTGATTGACGGGTACCTACTGAGCAGATGGCAGGTGAGTCAATGGCATTGCTGGGTAGAAGTGAAGATGCCGGAGTACCAGAGGAGACAGAGTATACAGAGAAGAAGAAGGGGAGACTATCCCACATGAAACTGTCATAGAGGCTGGGTCACATGTGAGGCATCACTAAAGGCATGTGTCCCTTCCCATAGGACTTTTTGATCTTGTTAAAAGATCAAAAGGCTACCAGATTTAGCTAGAAGGTTGAGGGACAGGATAAATTGTCAGCGACATCAAAGGTGAAACCCAGGAATCTTCAGGCTCCTACTCTTCATGAAGAATTCACATTCCAGAAAGTCAGGCTTGCTGGGATTCCTTTCAGAATGTGGCAACCTTAAAACCCTGCATCTGTTAGTAGAGGGCAGGGCTCATAATGCCATCAGAATAGCATCTGCACATTGGCCTTACCTTCTTTGCTGGACTACTTTCTCCAGCCTGTGAAGGACCTCTGCTCAGCTGTGGGAGTAACTCAGCCTCAGATACTTGCTCAGCCTGTAACAATAGATAAGAGAACAGAAACGCAAAAGCACAACCAAGTATGTAAGACACAACACTCAGGACAACAGTCACGAAGGGAAAAGTGATTTAGAAACATGGTCCTCTGATCCCTGGAAAACAATGCTTCCACAGACCCTGCTATTGTCTCGCACACCTGCTTCCAGTATGTTCAAGCTTGCAACAAGGAGTCAGCACATATAGATTACTGTAACTGTAACTGGACATATATACTACTATTAAAAACATTAGTGCTTCATCAGATCAAATTCTAAAAGTAATGAGGCTAATCAGAAAAAATAATTGAAAAATCAAAGATTTTTAATTCAAGCATCAAAAGAAAAAATGATCACCATAAAAAACAGTGCAATTTTAAAAATGTTAAATTCCTAATTAAGAAACATTTCACCGAGTGTGGCTCTTTACCTTTATAAAAGGAAGAGGGTGTATGGAGAGAAGAGTAATGTGAAAGGTTAAACCACTGAATGGTAGATAACCAATCTTCCCTCTATTTACCCAGACATTAATTTGCATTACAAAAATACACACTGTAGCACAACATAGTGTCTGAGTGTGCCGCTTGGGTCACTTTCCTATCCTTTGAACTTCCTGCAGGTGTGGCTTCCTCTACAGACTACTCAAACTGCTGCTTCCAAACGGTGCCTCCTCCCATCTCACAGAATCAGACTGTCTCTCAACTCTCCTCTCCACTGACCTGCTCAGCATGGTCTGACGGCCCTTTTAAAATCCCTGCCCCTGCATGTGTGAAACTGCAAACTCCCACTTGTAATCATTTTATTTTTCTTGTTTTGGCTTCTCTTATTGCTCAAATACAGGATTTCCCAAAGTTTCATCTTCAATTCCATCTTTCCAGTTTTCTCTCTCTGTTCATTCTTTCCCAAAGTAATCCCATTTGCTCCTACATTTTGTCCCAACCAATTCCCCATCTCTTCTAAAACCACTGTACAGGCACTCTCTGAGTGCCTGATCTCTAATACAAATACATTTTCTCAATATATTTCTAATCCAGGTATATACCATTAAGAATAGCTGTAGATTTACTGTTATTTTATTAACACTGTGACACATGGAACACTTACTATGTGCCACACATTGGGCATTTGGCATGTCTTCACACATTTCATTATCGCAGTCCTAGGAAGTGGTTATTAGCCCTATCCTGTTGATGAAGAGCAGCTGTTCAGGAACTCACCCAAGATGGCAGGATCTGACCACAAGCGTCAAGTTCCCAAGTTGGGTAGGCCAGCATGACAGCCTCAGGCACTTTTAGTCATGAGTACTACTCACTTAAAATATGTGTATTCAATAGCTTCTACAGGTAATTGAATACTGTGCTACTGTTGGCATCCAAGAATGAAGACATACACTTTGGCTTGAAATCTGTGGGCCAGGCAGAGAAAAGACCAGAAAACTGTGTTTCCATAGCCTAAGGTGGGACATGTGGCCATGGAAGCATGGGTCACATGGAATAGCAAAGACTGGGTAAAGATAAACTGTCAGTGTAATCTTGACAAGCAAGATTCAGTCAGCTAAAGAGGCAACATGTCAGGATGATGGGAAAGGAGACTCGAAAAGCGAGCTCATGAAGGATGTTCTAAATTCCAGTACCTAGTATCTCTGCCCCAAGTATGACAGGAGCACTGAAGCCAGTCCCCAGGACAGGAGACACGGAAGCAGAGGTAAGGCAGAGCTTGTGTTAGACATCCTGAGTCTGAAGCACCTAAAAAACATCCAAGCAAAGCTGTCTAGGTGCTGTTCATTGGCAGGATTCTGGGGAGTAAGTACAATATTCACCTCCCTTTCCCAAGAGATTTTCAAAACCAGACACAGTCCAAGAGCTGTGAGTCGAATGGCTGCCTTATACATGGCCGAGTGAGTGCCCAACTACTACCCGCATGCCCATTTTCCCCATGGGCTATGCCGAAGAACGAGACTCAGAATCCGAAATTAATAGCTTCAAAGGCATATGGCCAACCCCAAGCCCATGCATGCAACCGACTTATCTCAGAGCCCTCGGGTAAGCAACAACATACCCCAGCAGAGACAGAGACAGGAATGACAGACCCCAGCATGCCACCTTTCAGTTGGTCAGCTCTCCATCATCAGGCGGACATAAGTGCTATACACTCTTTGCCCTGCAGACGTGAGTGAAGCCTTCTTTTCACGGAAATAATGAAGGAAATGATAAATTGACCTTTTCTCAATGTGAACAGAACAAAATAGTAGAGTGTCCTTGTCAGTGCTTCCTTTTTCTTAATCATCTCTATAAAACAGAAACAGCACTGGGGCAGGGGGAGAAAGAGGAGGAAGCAGCTGTGAGAAGTGACTGACAATATTTTTTTCCATGTACACGTTTGCCTTCCTAAAACTGCCAAGGTCCTGGATGTTCTAGTGTGTGACTTGGAGGAGGCAATTCCACAGTGCCAAGTCAGCTTGCATCTAACATCGGTCTCCTTAGGAAGAACCCAGGAACTCCCACCCCTTCCGTCTGCTCCAAGACCCATTCCAAAAAGGCCCATGGACTGAGCAGGCAGAGGAAGGAACACAGAGGAGATGGAAGGCACCTAGAATACAGGCACCAGAAAGGTCCCAGAATTAAGCAAAACCTTGTTAGAGCCAAAGTAATCCCAGAGAGATAGAGTGAAAGAAAACCAGCCTCGTGGCAAGAAAATTAAAGATGTGATTTAGGCATATAAGCACTCCCTTCACAGAAAGATTCTCACTTTGTATTGTGAAAATAGTATGAGGCTCACAATTAGGCTTGGCAGCTGTTTCTTCAGACTTCTCTAGGTTACCAATTCTGGAAGACTGACAATCCATGAACACAGAGGAGCCTCAAAGGCTCGCTTTTTCCTCTGAGTATTTGAGAAGGTGGGAGGAACAACTCTGCAGCTATAATGGCCTCATCTCAAATTTTATTTGTCTGAACTGAAATTTAAGGATTCACTCTGGGAAAAGAAATATTTGGCTTACAATTAACATTGCAAATGGCAGTCAGTGTTGTCTTCATGGCTTCCCATGCAATGACACATACTCAGGCAGGATTCAGCGAGCCAGTATGTAATTCAAGCAAAGACACTCACTGAAACTCAAGATGATGTACCTTATAAACTCCCCCACCAACAAATGACAAATGTATTCTCATTTTGCAATGAAATTCCTCGATCAAACATAGGTTTGGAAGGCACTGCCATTCAGGATATGGAGGGTCATCCTATGGCACTGCCCATTCCCATGGGTGATGGGAAACCAATGTCAGGTGGCTTTCCAGAAATGGACACAGACCCAGAGATACTTCTGTTCACTCATTATTCAATTAACAGATATTTATCTTGTACCTCTCTTATATCAAGGACCGTGGTAGATGTGTAGGACCTAAGTGAGAGGAAGCTTCCGATCAAAGGTGCTGTGGTATCCACACCAAGATCCACTCGACCTGGCTGCTACAGCTCTCTCCCCGCTGTTCTGAGGTGACTTGTCTACCAGGGACTTCTCTTTTCCTGGGGTTCAAGAAGCAAGGAAGTGAAAGCTCTTTCCAACAGCCATGTGAGTGAACTGCCAGGAAAGTCGATTATCCTAGCTTCACTTGAGCCTTCAGATAACTCAAGCCCTGGATTACGTCTTGCCAGTGGCCTCATGAAAGACCTTGAGCTAGAACTACCCAATCAAACCACCCCTATCAGTCCTGATCCACAGGCACAGTGAGTGAATAAATGTTGGCCATTTTAAGTCTCTAAAACAAATAAACAAACAAAAAGTACTCTAGCATGTTTAGGATTTGTGGCCTAATAAGGTGAACTAAGAGAACAGAGTAGGGAGAAGGGAGGACTGCGGCTCCAGAAGGGCAGTGGAGTAGACAGTTTCCTGCTAGGACAGGAGGTGGACTAAGTAGGGCTGGTCCATGGACCCACAGGTGTGCGCAAGATCTGGCACTGGGAGAGATCCTGATGGAGGAGCCTGGGTAACTCCTCTGTCAGAACACACTCCCTACAGGTGAGTGCAAGAACCAAGATGGGGAGTGGCCCAGACCCGGTCAAAATACGGTATCCACAGGTATACATTTGGTGTAGGTTGGGGCAAGCCAGACTGGGTCAGTCCATATCACCAACTGGCGAATCCAAGTGCCAGAATGGAACGTGGGTCAGGCCAGGCCAGGGCACAATACCAGCCAGTCCATATGAGGGCTGGGATTGGGGGCTGGCAGGGCTGGGTTAGGCCGTAGCCCCCACCAGTGTGAGTTGGAATTGGGAGTGATCCTGGCCTGGCCAGGCTACAGCACTCACTGGCAAATGCCGAGGTGAGCGGGTTGTGCCACACTGGGCCACAGCACCTAACCAGCACATGTGAAACATTGGGGGTGGGGTGGGGATGGCCCCAGTGAGGGGGCTGTGAAAGCCCTCCTGCTGGGCCACCACTCCCACTGGTGAGCATGGGAGCTGGGATGAGGGCAGATAAGACGGGGCAGGGCTGCAGCCGAAGGCCTAGAAGAGAGCTGGATAAGGGAAAAGCCAGGCTGGGCTGACCTTCTGATACATGCATAAGCCAGTGTTGGTGTGGATTGATTGGGCTTTGCCACGGTATCAGCTGGCAGATGCTGGCACAGCGACCAACTTCTGTCAGGCGCAGGCATGGCCTAGACAGACGGTGACACCCGCTAGCACCAGGGTGGATTGGATAGTGGGGCTAGTTGGGACAAAGTGGGCTTCAATACCCATCAACATGTATGAGAGCTGAATGGGATGTGGGACAGACCAGACCAGTCTGCTGTACATACTGGCAAGAATAGGAACCAGGGCAGGGGCGGGCCTGGTGAGGGGTTTTGTGGGTTGCCCCGACTAGGCTGCAGCTCCCACTGGTTTATGTGAAGGCTGAGTATGGGGTGGGCAGGATAGGGCTGGGCTCCAATATCCATCAGGTTTTGTAAAACACGAAGCTGGAGACAGAACTGACCCAGCACTTTCAACTACCATTGTGTGTAGACTGATTTAGGTAACAGATGGTGCCAGACCCTGTATTGGAAAACACACACAAGAATCAGGTCTGGAATGGCCTGAGAGGTTTCTTGGGAGCTCCCCTTCCAACTGAACTGCTGGACTCAGAATCCTAACCATGGAGAGAATTGCAGGTTCCATAGGCTGACCGTGGGAGTGGATGTGTCAGAGCTGGGCCTCCTCAGTGGCTCAGACGGAGCAGTGGACAGCATATCCAAATGTACATGGAGGATAGGGCAGTGCATCAGAGCCTCCAGAGGACACCTGGTACCATGGCAGAAGATGGAGGACAGAACAAATTGATCAACTACCCCAGCCAATCATCAGCAGTGAAGATCTGGGCAGATGGGGACACTAGTGGACTACAGCAGCCAGTGGATTTGGGAGAGATTTCATCATGATTGGAGTGGCGGGATCGCCAGCAATGCAGGACTGTTGAACTATCAAAACCTCTTGAAAAATTCATGGTGTTGTGAATTTCTATTTTTCTTCCTGTGGTTGATTTTGTATTGTGGCTTTTCATTTAAGGGGATGTGTGGTGACTGTGTAATGGAGACTGTCACATCCAGAGGTGAGGATGCAGTGTGGTATGCATCTCTACTTGCAGATCAAAGATGGACTCCCAATGAGACCGTTAAATAGATCTTGACAATAGACTGCTAGACTCACTGCCATTGTCTATGCCCGCAATGATGAATATGTGACTGTTTATGAAGAGCTATGCTATAGTAATAATATAGGGGAATTCAGTTGGGGGGGATTTGAGGAGGGGGCAAGGGAAATAAAAATAAATAAATATATACCTTTTTTAAAAAAAAAAAAAAAAGAAGTGATGGGTGGGGAGAGTTGAAGAGCAATACTGTGACATAGTTGGCTATGCCTAACCTGCAGCGGCTTATTTGGGTCTCGGTTCAAGTCTCAGCTTCTCCACTCTGACCCAGCTCCCTGCCAATGTGCCTGAGAAAGCTGCAGCAGATGGCCCAAGCTCTGGGGCCCCTGCACATGTGTAGAAGGCCCAGAGGAAGCTCCTGGATTCTGACCAGTCTAGCTCCAGCCATTAAGGCCACTTCGGGGGGTGAACTGGCAGATATAAGTTCTTTCTCTGTCTCTGAGACTATATATATACATATATGTGTGTGTTATATATATATAAGCAATTAAAAGTAACAGGTTCCAGCGTTTCACAGCACAGTAGGGTGACATAATACATGTCCTATGAATAATTAAAAGAAAGGAGCTAGTAGGCACGAAACACAAACACAAGGTAAGGAAATGGGAATGCTAACTACCTGATTTGATGAGTTTTTGCTATGTACCAGTTTTGAAATATTCGACTCCATCCTATAAAAGTGTACACATCATACATGTTAATCAAAGCCCTTTTGGACTTCGGATGATGCTGGCTGCCTTCGCACTGACTGGCATGGAACATCACTCTCTAGTGGTCCTCCCTAGCAGAGCACTCCAACACAAGAAACACTAGCAGAGCTCAGGAACAACTTGGGCGGAAGTGGACAGTGACAGAACTAGCAACTAGCCCCTAGATTTATCAGTCGGAGGGCAAAGTCCCATGAGGATCTCTGGAATTCTCATTTGATCATGGAAAACGTCCTTGAAACAGGCTTCCTGCTACAATTAAAACACTACCATTTGCTTTTTTTTTTTTTAACTGAAAAGTATTTGGCCATGACCAGGGTTTTGTTCTTTTCTGTCCAGTTTCTCGTACTAGAATAGATCTGAGCCAAGACTGAGCCTCGTGCCACACCTCACCCCTCAGGCAGGTTCCAACACCACCTGCAGAGTCAGAAACACCAGCCTCACAGGTAAGGTGACTTCTGGCAGGGATCTGTTGCAACTCATGTTCTCTCTGGTAAAGTCACAGAGGGATGCTTACGTGTATGTGTCACCAAACCAAACAGATCATTGCTGGACGTGTTATCTACCACCCTGGAAGCAGCCAGGACTTGAATCAGAGCCCATATGGGATGCCAGGACTGCTTGTGGAAGATCAACCTGCCATGCATGGGCCTCAAAAGGTGGCTTTTTACAAAATCAATTAGAAATAGATGACTAGAAAGGGAGCTATAGCAATTATGTAAAAGTTAGATGTAGAACTGCAATGAAAATAAAACTGATGGAGTGTAAATCAGCACAAACACTTTGTAAAATGGCTTGACAGTATCTATTAAAGCTAAATATATACCTACATATGACCCCAAAATTCTCTCACGTATACAACTGAGAGAAATGAAAACACACATCCACTCAACACCCTGTACAGCAATTGTTCAGTAAAAAATGCATTGCCAAAATCTCACAACCACCCAAATATCGATCAATAGCAGAAAATACCAATATGCTCATATTTGTTCATAAAATGGAATACTACATAGTGATAACTGTCAGCTATATACAACACTGTGGCTGGATCACACAAACATCATTTAAGCAAAAGTAATCAGACACAAAAGTACATTTCGCACAACTCCATGCAAATTAAGTGACACTAATCTGTAATCTTACAAGAGTGGCAATCCTAAGAACTGGAGATGTGTGGGCCCGGCGGCGTGGCTTAGTGGCTAAAGTCCTCGCCTTGAGTGCGCCGGGATCCCAGGTGGACGCTGGTCCTGATCCCGGTGTCTCTGCTTCCCATCCAGCTCCCTGCTTGTGGCCTGGGAAAGCAGTCAAGGACGGCCCAATGCTTTGGGACACTGCACCCGCGTGGGAGACCTGGAAGAGGTTCCTGGCTCCTGGCTCCAGATTGGCACTCCAGATCGGCAAAGCGCCGGCCATTATGCTCACTTGGGGAGTGAGTCATCGGACCGGACAGAAGATCTTCCTCTCTGTCTCTCCTCCTCTCTGTATGTTTGACTTTGTAATAAAAACAAATAAATCTTCAAAAAAAAAAAAAAGCACTGGAGATGTGGACTGAAAAATAGCATTAGGTTGATTTTAGGGTTGTTAATAATATCCTGCTCTTTAATTCGAGTGCTGATTACATACATGTATTCATCTTGTAAAAAAAATTGAGGTGCACATTCAGTGTACACTCTTCTATCTGCATATTATACTTCAATGAAAATAATTTTTACAAATAAAACAAATAAATTTAGTAAAGCCAATTTCCTGCAATGTCCTTACAGTGCCACCTAGTGGCGAAAGTGAAGTATAAGCAGGAGGGAAGTTTTGCCTCTAGTAACTTCCAAACTACCGCCCCACTACAAATAGTACACTGAGGCTGTACAAAAACAGTACCCTGGACTAACATCACTGATGTGTTGCCAAACCAAAACCAAAACACAAGAAACACCCCACGGTGTCAGTATTGACAACAAAGGCTACAAACTGGGGCTTCTAGCCACTAGGAAAGAAGGTTTACCAACACACCCCTAGGTGATGCCTAACAAAACTTGTTGGGCAGTGCAGAGGATTTTATCATCACAACAACCCTATGAAGATAGATGCTAAAGTTATCCCTAGTGCACAGATAAAGAGATACAAGCAGAGGGACTAAGCAACTTGCCCAAAGGCACAAAACTAGCAACAGGTAGGGACAGATTTGAACTGTGAGCCCATATTCTTAACTCCCTGAACTAGGCCTCTGTCCTCCATGGTCATTTCCCATCAATACCACAGCACATCTGGGTACCAGCCCATCGTTACCCCCTACCACACTTGATCCACCCCTGATCATAAGGAGTGCTTCCTGTTTTCTGTCACTGGGTGGTAGTTGTGGCAGGGTGGAAGGGTGGGGATGGACAGAGAAGAAAAATGAGGATTCCATTGCTCCTGAACCTGGAAAGCAGCCATAGCTAGGGTGGGTGTTGTGGTCCAACAGGTTACATCACAACTTAGGATGCCCACATCCTATGTCAAGTCCTAGATACTCCACATCCAATCCTACTTCCTGCTCATGAGCCTGGGAATACAGAAAATGATTGCTCAAATACCTGTTTGCTGACACTCACATACAAAATCTATTCAGGCTCCTGGCTTTAGTTTGGCCCAGCCCTGGATATTGTATCCATTTGGGAAGTGAACAGATGAAAGATTTCTCTTTCTCTCTTTCTCTCTCTCTCTCTTTCCCTCTCTCTCTCTCTCTCTCTCTCTCTCTGTCTCTCTCTTTCTTATAAAGCTATGAGGCTAGGAAGATCATAACTGATCAGCTCTTTGGAAAAACGCGATTATTTTGTTATGGGACACATGGTGATGAGCTGTTACCTACAACCCTAGCCAATGTAGCATGAGAAAATGGTATACACGGTATATGACATAGGTGTAAGAGATACACGGTAAATGACATAGGTATATATGAGGGAGTTTCAAAAAAGTTCATGGAAATATGTATTATTGAAAGTGTGGAATTATGAAAAATGTGCATGGATTTTAAAAAAACAACTGTATATTGAAACACATGTTATGGAAACTCACATTATGAAAGAAAACTATACATGTATTTCAAACTTTTTCACCCAAATATTTATTGAATTCACCTTTGCCCATGAGCCTTTTGAAGCCCTCTCCTGTCAGTATCATGAAGGAATACACACTGGATGGTGTCAAGTGTTAACTATCTTCAGTAGACATGGAAGGAACTGCAGGATCACTTCGCATTCTTTGTGCTCTCACAGCTATCGGTAGAATGGGGGTTCCAGGTGAGCACATTCCATGAACACCTGATGAACTGATTACACGCACTTCGGTCATCTTCCAGAATGATGCCAGCAAATGATTCCTTATGCAACACAGCTGTATCATGAGCACAATTTGAGGGGGGTAGCTAAGAATGAAAACAAGTCACTAGCAGTGAGGTAATTTCACTGCTGATTTCCTAAGAGGTTTCATAAACTAATGTCTATGCCTAATAAAACGGTTATTTCAGTTATTAAGAGAATCATCATGAGACATGGTTGTGATAGTAGGAGCTGGTGCTCTGGGACTAGACAGCTGGGGTTAGAATTATGCACCATCTTTAACTTGCTGTGGGTGGCCTTGGACAAGTTCCTGAAGTTCTCTGTGCCTTGTTTTCCTTATCTGCAAAATTACGACAATCACACAACCTACCAAACGTGGTTGTTATGAGGATTAAATGTGTTAATATTTAGAAAACACATAGAGGAGCATCTGGTATGTAAGTGAGGGACAAATTAGTAGAATAAGTAATCTCATTGCCTTCATGGCTTGTGAAATTTCAGAAATCAAGAAATCAATTTGTAGATGCATCAAATTAATTAATTTATTTACCAAAAGATGCTTTTGTTCCCTATTAGATGGTATCAGAAGCATCCTAATTGATCTTTTGCTAGATCACATATGGCCCACAGACCAAAACGGGAAGCCTAATTTAGTCAACATAGATAGAGTCTGCATTGGGGATGGTGCTCTGATTCTTACAGCTTTTGCTTTTTTGAAGATTTATTTATTTCAAAGAGCTAGAGAGAGGTAGAGACAAAAGAGATTGTCCATCCATTGGTTCACTCCACCAAGCTGCAATAGCTGAGACTGAGCTAGACCAAAGTCAGGAGCTAGGAGTTTCCTCTGGGTCTACCACATGGGTGCAGAGGCCAAAGAACCTGGCCCACATTTTGCTGCTTTCCTAGACATATTAGCAGGGAGCTACAACAGAAAGGGAGCAACTAGGCCATGAAGCAGCATCAATATGGGATGCCAGAGTGACAGGACAGCTTTGATACTATGCAAAAAAACAGCTCATGAAGGTACTTTTAAAATCAGCATTGTATTTGTCTTCACATAGCGAATAGAAAAGTAATCCTGAATGTAAGAGTGAAATTAACATGATTTTATTATTGTTTATAGACCTTCTCTATAGTCCTATAGAACAATGGTCTTTCTACTTTTTAATTGTTGAGCATTATGGTTGGTAAAACATTAAGCCTGTCATAAACTAAACAAAGTATTTTATCACAAAAATTAAAAGAAAAAAGAAAGAAGGAAGTATCAGTAATTTTTATATTTGTGAAATCTATTCTCTTCATAGTAATAAAAAGCACCTCTGATTAAAACAAAAATATTTCATATTTATTAAATTATTATTGTGTAAAGAGATAAATTATCATCAATGTTTGCTTAGTAAATCTATAGTTAATTTTGTAACTTGTAATGAAAGACTTCTCTCACCAAATTTCTTTTTCAAGAGAAGATCAACTTATTTATTTAGAAACAGTGATAGGGAGGAAGAAGGGGAGGTCTTCCATCAGCTCCAAATGTCCACGACTGCCAAAGCTGGGCCATACCAAAGCCAAAAACCCAGAGCTCAATCCAATTTCCTACATGCGTGGTGGGGTCCCAAGTACTTGACCCATTTATTAACCTCTGTGTTTCCAGGTACATTACTAGGGAGCTGGATCAGAAGCAGAGTACTAGGACTTGAACTAGCACTCTGATGTGGTATCCATGTGGTGGCTCAACCTGCTGTGCCACTATGTCTGCTTCTTATTAAATTTGTAGCACTTCCCCAGAAACCTTTTAGCCTTCCTCTTCTAAAAGAACAAGTAGCTCACTTCTCTGAATCTCTGAATCTCTCTTGCTCTTTGGCTAAATGATAGGTAATGACAGCTATGGCAACATGAGCATGAAAATGTTAAAATTAAGTAGATTTAGACACTTTTAGAAGCAAGGCAAATGACCTTATGGGGCTAAATCACAGTTTGGTAGACCAGAAAGAATATGCAAGCAGAGGCAGCTGGAGCTCACACACAGCAAAATAACAGGAATCAAAATGCTCTACGTGAGGCAGAAGCCTGGGCACCAAGGTCATTTCGGGAAGCAAACATGCTAGCATGGGTGGTACTTGGATGCATATGAAGTTGCAAGGCTCGGGGACAGATGCCTGGGATGCTCACACTGATGCTTCTCTGAGTGCCTGTGTCATGTCCCAGTTCCACTCCTCCTCCGGATTCCTGCAAATACATACCTGGCGAGCAACAGACTTCGAGTACTTGGGTCCCACACACAGGGGAGACCTAGAAGGAGTTTCTGGTTACTAACTTTGCTCTGGTTCAGTTTTGGCTTTTACAGGAATATGGGAAGCAAAGCAGTGGGTACAAAGTGTGTAAAGGGGTCTGTCAGTTGGTCTCTCTCTCTCTATCTCTATCTCCCTCCTTCCCTCCTGCTTTCTAATAAAATGAAATTACTGTTTAACAAAAGAAAAAAGACCAGGATGAAGCCTGTGAAGGTATTCAGGGATTCCCACTTAGAGAAGAAACAGGAAGTATGTATTAATCTTGCAGTTTGGTCCGAGGTTTGCCACCGTCTGATGCCATCTACAAAACCCTTAATATACACATCACATGGAAGTACTATATCCCAATATTAAGAATTTTCTCTACTTCCCCAGGGGATGGAAGAAGTCCAAACACTACCGTGCAGAAACCAACTTCATCGGAAAGACAACCAGAAGCCCTGAGCGGTCCGCAGACACAGAAGAACAATAAATGTCCTTCGGGACCAGGGAGGAGAGCTCTCTCTGGTCTGAGCCTGGCTCCACCTCTGGACCCCCGCCCTCCCTCGCAGTGACCATCGGGATCGCTTCGAAAACCCCTCACAGCAAACAAACAATCATACAAACTAAAAAAAAAAAAAAAAAAAAAAACCTAAAATAAATAGACAAACAACAGAAAGTAGAGCTTGAAATCTGACAGGAAAGAGCTGGCGTGGATTGGCTCATGCCTTGCTGGGTGGGACACAAAGATTAGTCACTCCTCACCATGGTGTTGAGGATTTTCCTGCACAACCCCCCGCAAAGAAAAAAAATGTTCTGCACCTTAAATGTCGACAAATATCTTGTTAGAGTTACAAGCCAGTCTAGATTATCCCAAAATCTGCCAAGATCAACAAAATTATACTTCAACACAACAAATGGCTAAATACTAAAATGAAATAGACACGAGACAGCTGAATGGTACCCTATAGCCATTTTAAGGTATATAGCAGCCGGTCCGGTCCTGTATATAAACTAAAATTGAGATGTCAATGAGCTAATCATAGGTTGTGGTTAGGACTTGTTTTTTTTTTTTTTAACATACTGGTTACTCAAAACCATGTCAATTCCATAATATTGCAAACTGCTGTTGATGTTATATTGGGACTCTTAATTGACTGGGATGATATTCTACCAGCTCTACCTTTGGACCAGAAATGGTCTCCCCAAGAAACTGTTCAACCCATCTGGACAATAAGTAGCTGGACTCCATGCTTAATATATGTTTGCAAGGAAAGAATCTTGATTGAATTTGAACTGTAATACTGCATCAAGGTGGAGGAATCCACCGGGGGGAGGGGCGTGGGGGAGGGGTGGGGGGATTCCCAGAGCCTATGAAACTGTCACATAATGCAAAATATTAATAAAAATATAAAAAAAGGAATTTTCTCTAGATGAAGAAGCCATGAGGGAGACTGAGGAATGTAGTTGTAGTTGGTTAAGTCACTGAACAGCCAGAAAAGGAGGCACACAGAGACCTGGCAATAAAATTTAGACCCCCAACTCAAAATCAATCTTCAAAACAAATCCCAAAAATCATGGAAGAAAAAATCTAACACCAAGAACAGTCCAAAAACAAAAATTCCCACCTGATCAAAGTGGAAATTGAACGAACTGAAAATAAATTCAAAATAAGCATGCTAGAATCCCCAAAGTATGGAAAGTATCCTACAAAAAGCAACAGATGAGTATGAAATAAAAATAGGGGAAAATTAAATAAGAACAGATTAATATAGAAAGAATAAATTAAAATACATAGAATCAAAGAATAGTGATAAAGGCTTTTCAAAAACTAGAAAAATCTAGG
This sequence comes from Ochotona princeps, assembly GCF_030435755.1. NCBI lineage: Eukaryota > Metazoa > Chordata > Mammalia > Lagomorpha > Ochotonidae > Ochotona > Ochotona princeps. Next base: position 1,661,115 of record NC_080865.1, on the reverse strand, counting down.
CTATTCATTGTTAGAAAATTATTAATTTAGAAGATAAATTTTCATCTAAGAGTAGCCCAGAAAGGTAACAAAATAAAAAAAAATCAAATAGCCCTGACCACAAATGAAAGCTATACTGACAGGCAGAAAATATAGCTAATTGAAGGTTGAAAAGCAAATAGAAGTAGAGGCAGAACTCATAAAAATATATCTAATAGTGGTTTAAAGACATGATTTCTCAGAATGAAAATGCACATCAAGTATCCATTGAAATACATAAACTGAAATCCATGCCCAGGTATCATAGCGACATCAAAAACAAAGTGTTGAAAGTCACACTTTAGTTGATGCAAAGGAACATAAAGCAAAGTAACAGCAAAGGAGTGATACATTCACAACGCCAAGGTCAAACGATCCTCAGTCTAAAATTCCTCTTTTTTTTTTTCAAAGTTACAGAAAGTGAAAACATTGGAATATACAACATCAAACAGATTTTCTTATATATATATTTTTTAATTTTATTTTGCATTATGTGACAGTTTCATAGGCTCTGGGGATCCCCCCCACCCCTCCCCATGCCCCTCCCCCATGGTGGACCCCCCCCACCCCGTTGCATCGTTACAGTTCAAATTCAATCAAGATTCTTCCCCTGCAAACAGATGCCAAGCATAGTCCAGCTGTTCATTGTCCAGATGGATTGAACAGCTTCTAGGGGAGACTATTTAGCTGCGATCAACCCCTAGTGGTTTGTTTTTTTTTGTTTTTTTTTTTTTTAAAGATTTATTCATTTTATTACAGCCAGATATACACAGAGGAGGAAAGACAGAGAGGAAGATCTTCCATCCGATGATTCACTCCCCAAGCGAGCCGCAACGGGCCGGTGCGCGCCGATCCGAAGCAGGGAACCTAGAACCTCTTCCGGGTCTCCCACACGGGTGCAGGGTCCCAAAGCATTGGGCCGTCCTCGACTGCTTTCCCAGGCCACAAGCAGGGAGCTGGATGGGAAGTGGAGCTGCCGGGATTAGAACCGGCGCCCATATGGGATCCCGGGGCTTTCAAGGCGAGGACTTTAGCCGCTAGGCCACGCCGCCGGGCCCTAACCCCTAGTGGTTTTAATATTTCTCTAGTTATGAATCACTGCTAGTCTCGCCTCTCCCAGCTCGATGAGGTCGTTGTAGAGTTCACTGGTTGACACTGTCCATCATAGAGTCTTCATTCGCCCAGTTTTCGCTGCCAACATATATCCGGGATGGTTGATTGACCCGTTCCGTCCCCCGTCTTATCTTGGCTGGCGTTCTGAGTCCAGCTGGTCATCGCCACAATCGGTTTGTACGTGCAATTCCTGGGCTGATTTTGTTTTCAGACTGGAGTTGCTCTGTGAAGGAGGCGGTAGCACTTGGGCCCGGGAAGGAGGTGGTAGCACTTGGGCCTGAAGGATAGCCAGAGAGTCCCTCACTGCCTCGCGGCAGTGGTCTTGGCATACTGAGTCCTGGTTCTCGGATCCTCGCGGCATTGGTCTTGGCATGCTGAGTCCTGGTTCTCGGATCCGGCCTGGCTAGGCTGCCCCCGCCCTGGGGAGCAGCCCGCGATTTTCTTATATTTTTGCAACAATATGTAAGTATAGAATATGATGTAAAATGATTACAACAAACTAATTAAAACATATATTGTTTCACATTGTGATTTTTTCCTGTATAAGAGCTTATACTAATCTTTTAGCAAAATCCCCACATGCAATAATTATTAACAATGTTCTTCATGTCGTTACATTAGATTTTTATGTTTATTCATCCTACATACCTGATACTGTGTAGCATTTGACCTTCATGTCCCTATTCCTCTCTCTTGTCGCTGGTAACTACTCAAAGATACTCTGTTTTTTTATATGTATTTTATTTTATTTTATTTTATTTCTGTTTCTTGGCCCTATTTTAATGAAAAGTTCTTACCCATTTCCAAAGAAACTCCTCCTGCAGTTCCATGGTTTCTTGGCATAACTTGGAATATTATATAAAAGGAAGAATTTCCAATCAGTTTTTACAAAACAGCACCCTGATCCCTGATGTGGAAATGCAAGACGAGATGTGCGATCAAACCTAGTTAAAAAGATAATAAAGCTAACAAAACCAGTCAGAAGGATAGTTATTTGAAAAATCTCAAAGGACAGCTAGATCAGCTTTCAAGTCGCTCAAATACAACAGGTTCATATAAAGTTCCTCTTTTAAGTTACTTTTTATTACTATAAACAGCAGTCTAGAATTCTGTTCACAGTAAAACTGTCATTTAAGAGAGCAGGGGCTGACACTGTGATGTAGCACCAGCATCTCATACGGGCTCTGGTTAGAGTTCAAGGTGCTCCACTTAAAGCCCAGCTCCTCGCTAATGTGCTGGGAAAAACAAAAGATAATATTTGGGCCTCTGGCACCCATGTGGGAGACTTGGAGGAAGCTCTTGGATTCCAGGGAAGTGAAAATATCTTTCTCCCTGTCTTTCCCTCTGTGTGTGTGTAATTTTGCTTTTCAAATAAATAAATCGCTCCCCTTCAATGTAATTCTATCTTCCAAATGAGTAAATCTTTGTAAGGTGGTGGCGGGGGGTGGGGGGAAGCAGAGACCAGCACTGTGATGTAGTGGATAAACCAACTGCCAGTGGTGCCAGCATTCCATATAGGCACTGCCTTAAATCCTGGCTGCTCCACTTCCCATCCAGCTCCCTGCTAATGTGTCTGGTGAAGCAGCAGAGAATGACCCAAATGCTTGTGCCTCTGCACCCACGTGGGAGATTCAGAAGAAGCTCCTGGCCTCTTGCTTAAAACAGGCCCAGCTTCCAGTTCTGCAGACATTGGGGAGTGAACCAGCAGATGGAAGATTCTCCTCTCTCTCTCTCTCTCTCTCTCTCTCTGACAGACTTACAACTAAATGAATAAATCTTTAAAACAAGAGAATGAATAACAGTTCACTTTTTAGAAAACGTATGTTTTTAAAACTGCCAGGTGTCATGTCTGATTATTTCAGCAAACTTTTTATTTGGACCTTACAATTGCTAGAATTACTACAATTATGTGATTACACAATATTACAGGTCTCATACGTTCTGAGAGTATAATCTCCACAGGTAGTTTCTAAAGGTCATTATATTCTGGGAAAGCTTTGAATGACTTTTTTAATTCTAATTGCTTTTTCCAGTTCCCCAACTTAACTCTAAGGGGAAATGTTTCAAAGAAAAACTGGCTAATTTTACCACCAAAACATCTATTTAAACTTCTGCCAACTACTCAGCAATCTACCTTTTGCTTAAGTGTAGCCAGTTTTTCTCATTCTGTCTCATTATGCCCAGAGTTTTAGTTGTAGTTAGCAGGGGGAAACAGCAAGATTAGTCAAGCCATCTCATCCCTCAATTGTGTTTTGAGGCATTTCATATTTACAACACAATTTTTTTCCTGAAAAGAGGAATACAACCTAAACCTTTGCACTAGAATGATCCATCTAGTCCAATCTTCTCATATTTTATAACAGGCAGCAAGTCCATGGGACTAATTCACTGAAAACCTTCCTAAAACGCCTTCGGCAACATGTAGAGTGGGTCTAAGACAAGGACCACATAGAGATCTTCCACATCACTACCACCAGCATCATGCCGCACAGCTTCCGGTGTGTTTATCACAACAGATAAAGACAAATGCTTGGCTTACACCCCCATTCATTAATCACTAAAGCACTCATTAACATTCTGTGTTTTGCATACACTGCAGGACAAAGCCCAGCCACTATTTGAAGGAAAATAAAGCTAGTACCTCAACTAACTGACAAATATTCCTAAACTGAATTGAGATTATTTTGAGTTTCCAATATATGCATGGATAGAATAGTACCTCTTGATGCACACTAATGTATATTCAGAAAAATAAAACTTGAAAGCTTATCAGCATAGGCTACACATTGACATATACACTAAGGAGATTCAGTGATTTTGTTACGTGGGATAAGGTCATACGAATATATTACAGGAAAAGATCTCATGATATTTGATATGTGCCCATTACATTTTAATTTGATAAAGAAAACAATTCTTGAAATGTCATAAGCAGTGCCGTTTCCATCTTGTTTCTTGCTGCTTTCCAGATACTTAAAAGTTGCCAGTGAGATATTATTTCATTTTCCTAAGAGAACAGTATGTTTTAAAAATGGATTCAACATGCACGTTATACTTTAATCAAATACACATTTTAAAATGCTTTAGGTTGGAGCAGTATGATGGTTTAAATGGTTAATCCTCCACCTGCAAGTGCCAGCATCCCATATGAGCACCAATTCATATCCCGGCTGCTCCACTTCCCACCCAGCTCCCTGCTGTGGCCTGGGAAAGCAGTGGAGGACGGCCCAAAGCTTTGGGACCCTGCACCCGCATGGGAGACCTGGAGGAAGCTCTGGCTCCTGCCTCCTAGCTCCATATTGGCTCAGCCCTAGCCATTGTGACCATTTGGAAGAGTGAAGCAGCAAATGGAAGATCTTTCTCTGTCTCTCCTCTATGAAAATCTGCCTTTCCAGAAAAAAATCCTTAAAAACCAGATTAGATAAGAATAAATACGGATGTGAGAATCTGTTGAAGGTGGAAGTTACTTGCTAGATTTGCAAACATGTCACTTATAAAAGATGCTGCATAATTTGAAACCACATCCCCTCATCAGTGATTCTGCATGTATATAAATGGAATTTTGTGCTATTCTTTGCAGATTTTATTTATTTTGGCTTGAAACCAAAAATAGTAGCATTCAACTAGTTATCATTCAAAGCACACATTATTTCTGCTTGAGTTTCAAAGGAAATAGAATTAAAACAAATACAAAATCTAGAGGAAACGGGGGATTAGACAACCTTTGAAAAGATTTGTCACCAGGAATTTCCCCAAAGCAGAGAGAGCTCTAAAAAATTTATGATTGCTTTTATTATCAATTCTATATTACTGCAGAAATAATTATTAATATATTATAGAAATAAAAAATATTGTAGAAAGAATACTTAAAATCGTCAGCTATTAGGGTCCAGCACAGTAGCCCAATGGCTAAAGTCCTCGATCCTTACACTCCAGGATTTCATATGGGCACTGGTTCTAATCCTGGTGGCTCCACTTCCCATCCAGCTCCCTGCTTGTACCCTGGAAAAGCAATGGAGCATGGCCCAGAGCCTTGAGATCCTGCACCCGCATGGGGGACCCAGAAGAAGTTCCTGGTTCCTGACTTCAGATTGGTTCATCTCCGGCCACTGCAGCTACTTGGGGAGTGAATCATCAGATGCAAAATCTTCCTCTCTGTCTCTCCTCCTCTCTGTATATATGACTTTCCAATAAATCTTTAAAAATGGTCAGCTATTAATTAAAGGGATAAGATACTTTTTAAAAACATAGTATCCAATATTTAAGAAATTCAGAGCCTACCAATCACTATTTGTATATAGGTAAGCTTCAACCACTCCTTCTAAAGCAAGCAAAGATAGTATTTAATAAAAAGCTGGTGTGACCTGGGGGATTCTGGGCAGGTGGTAGAGTCCGATGACACATGAGCTGGCTGGGCCATGGTTGGTCCAGGTTCTTACAGAGGCCGTCCGTGATCTTAGCCAGCCTCTCCCACCAGCATACACAGGCCTGAGGCACACAGCCACCAGTCTTTCCAGCAGGTCCTTCCCAGCAGACCCTCTCATTCTGTTCACCTCACCATCACTAGGAGCCCCAGATCCCAGGCCACCCTTCAGGATCCAGGTTTCTATTCCCACATGATCTGTGGCCATATCCTATGCTCAACTGGCATCTGCCACTGCTCCCCAACTCAAACTCCCCTTCCATTGTAGCCTTAAAGAACCCATGGCATCAGACCCACTGCAATGGCTCAATTGGCTAACTCTTCTCCTTGCAAGTGCCAGGATGCCATATGGTCTCCGGTTTCTGTCCTAGTTGCTCCACTTCCCATCCAGCTCCCTGCTTATGACCTGAGAAATCAGTGGAGAATCACCCAATGCCTTAGGACCCAGTACCCCTGTGGGACACCTGGAAGAAGCCCCTAGGGTTTGGATCAACTCTGCTCTGGGCGTTGTGGCCACTTGGGGTGTGAGCCACTGAATGGAAGATCTTTTCTGTCTCTCCTTCTCTCTGTAAATCTCCCATTCCAATAAAAATAAATAAATCTTTTTTTTTAAAAAAGAATGCATAACATAGCATCAACAAAAGCCCCTGTATTCTCACCCTTTTCTCTGGGCAGTCATTCCTCTTGCCCTCAGTTGGTGTTTTCCAACTCTGACAGTGCTGTGGAATCAGCTAGGGAGATCCTTAAAGCTGTCAGCACCTAGCAGCATCGCCTATGGCAGAACGTCAGGGAGTGGGTCCCAGACCTTGGCAGCCTTAAGGCTCCCCCAGGTAACCGTACTCTGTGGCCAACCAGGAAGACTACTGAACTGAATAAAAACTCTGCCCTCTGCAGGGGCTGCCCCCAGGAAGAAGTCTCTTGGTGGGAGATGGGGGTGGGGTAGGGCTGGGGAGGGGAGTGTTGCTCTCCCACAACTCTGGGTCGGCTGGCACTAGACGTGAGCGACAGGTTTGTTCCGCATTTCCATCTCCAGACCATTTGATTTCCCTAAAATTTGCCTAAAATTCAACAGTTTCTCGAACATGGCAGAAGCTTCTGCATTTGGTTTTCTTCTGTACAGTAAAGCTCTATGTCCCTCAGTCATTACACAGATCATCTTGTTTCTTTAAAACTCATTTCACTGGGACTGACACAGTGGTGTAGCAAGTTAATACTCCTCCTGTGGTGCCAGCATTCCATATGGAATCTTACTGGAGTACCAGCTACTCCACTTCCAATCCACCTCCCTGTTTATATACTTGGAAAAGCAGTGAAGGATGCCTCAAGTCTTCGGGCTTTTGCACTCATGTGGAGGACCCAGAAGAAGCGCCTGGCTTCAGACCAGCCCAGCTCTGGTCATTGCAGCCATTTGTGGAATGAACCAGCAGATGGAAGATCTCCACCACCAGCCCAACCTCCTCTCATTTTCTGACTTTCAAATAAAATAAATGAATCTTAAAAAAACAAAACAAAACAAAAACAACAGCAACTAAAAAATTCACTTCATTAGCCACCTCATTCCTCCCATGAGCCTTTGTAGTCTCGCTAAGATTAAAGGTATTAATAAAGTGCATCCTGCATCGTGCTTCCAGCCTGCCGTGCCGTTTTGGTACTCACTACATTGCCAATAAGAAGTACTTGCTGTGATAACATGAAAATCTGTGGCATTGATAGTAACAATTTGAGTACATTACAATACAGGGAGCCCCAAGTCATCAAATGTGATTCTAATATAAAATTCAAAAGGTAAAATTTCTTATACCCCCCCAAATCTTTTTCTCATTTAAAGATGATTACAAGAGGCCTTGTGCAATGACTTTGTAGGTAAATCCTCACCTTGAATGCACCAGGATCCCATGTGGGGACCTGTTCATGACTCAGCTGCTCCAATTTTCACCCAGCTCCCTGCTTGTGGCCTGGGAAAGCAGTGGAGGACGGCCCAAAGCCTTGGGACCCTGCACCTGTATAGCAGACCTGGAAGAGGCTCCTGGCTCCTGGCTTTGAATCTTAGCTTAGGCATTGTGGCTACTTAGGGAGTGAACCAGTGGATGGAAGATCTTTCTCTCAGTGAGTCTGCCTTTCCAATTAAAAAAATCAATAAATATGCAAATGGATATTTTTTTTAAAAAAGATGATCATTGGAGAGCTGTGGTTCTAGCACACTGCTATAAGAAATGTTACCTGAGACAAATATTAGTTAAGAGACTTCATTAATGAAGTGGCAAATGTCCCTTAGCAGACAGCTGACCTGCAGGACAAGAACAAAGGCTGCAGGTGGCACGTGACTCAGCATGCACCAACGCAGGGCTGTGCCAGCACGTTCAGCCCGAGCGTCAGCGCGGCCTCACATCAGTCTGTGCTGACTGCCTTTTGCTCATTTATGCTATGAATTAGCTTTTTTCTTTCCTCAAAAATGTCAGCTCCTGAGTTGAGCCAGAAGACTACGCTCTGGTTTCTATTTTTTTTCTACAGGAATATATGCAAAGCAAATCACTTGATTCTTCATATATTCAATTAGTTCTAAATGTTACCTACAGTATGAGAAATAAAAAGACCTGTTTCTTTGAATTTATTCTTTTTTCCTGACTCCGGGGCCTCATTTAGATAACCTGATCCAGATGTTCACAAGTAGAAGTCGGCTAAACTGTACTTCATACTGGAAAAGTTTATCTCATTTCTCTCACTTGATTAAAGTACATGAATTTTGGATAGACACAGAAACCACAAACAGACAAATGTATGTATGCACAGACATTGCCCTCTGTACACAGGCCTGCAAATGTACTCACTTTTCTTACACACTGCTAACCTGGAAGCATATCACTACTAATGAACCACACAGTTTTTAAAACAGTGCTTCCTTGTAGAGAACACATATTTTCCTATTTACTATAGTCTAGTCTTGACTTAAATAACATGAAATTTTTAAAAATAATAATCTGAATGCTTTATTTCACTTTGTTTAAAGATGGATTTATCAGTTTGAAAGTCAGAGTTACAGAGACAGGGAAGAAAATAGAGATCCTTCATGTATTGCTTCATGCCCCAAAGGGTTGCAACAGCTAGGACTGGGCCAGCCAGAAATCAGGAGCCCGGAGCTTTATCAGGGTCTCCCAAAGGAGTACAGCAGCTTAACCTGCTGTGCTACAAAACAACAGCCCCTAAATGTTTTATCATGACCTAGGTCAGAGTTTTGAGCAAATGCCATGATTTAAATCCCACCAGGATTCCTGCTTTCCCCCATAGTTCTCCTAGAAATGGTACTGTAGCTAAAGCCTCATTTAAAAAATCCCTCTGGAGATCTCACAGGTATCATAAAAACATGGAATTAAAAGGCAAGTTTATTTAAGTGCAAAAAATTGAAATCTATGCATTATTTTGCATAATTCACATGTCCACATATTCATGGATTTCAAAAATGCTTACCACCAAAAATAAATACACCTTTTAGTTTAGTTTTCCACTAACTTTTAAAAGTAGCCTCATATTTCCAAAACCAGGATGATGATCTATATGGAGCAGGGAACATACAACAGATGTGTCACAGTGCAAAACAAGAAGCATGATGTTGAGATTCTCCATAAAGAACCTGCTGTGAGGTGGTGATTCTCCTGGCAAAGCAAAACAAGGAAGGAAACATGGACAAGCTGAAAACTCCAAGCCAGTGGATAGTGAGCCATCCTGTCCAACTCTCCCAGAGAAAACTATTAGAGCAACACCTAAAACATAGCTCTAATCAAATCATACAGAGACAGGGTGGCATATGAGAAAGACATGGTGTATACTAGTGTTTCCTAACCACTATGCCCTTGGCTTATTAAGCTATTTCATAAATGAAGAGATAAATGGTACAAAAGCAAGGAAGCTGTCAGCTTTAACAAAATTGACCAGCTTCCTCTACCTGTAGGACTTCAAAGCCTCTGGTAAGCCCCTACACAGCACAAATGCCCCACATCTGGCACAAGAGCAGTAGCTCACAAGGCCCTATTAACACCTGCCAGACTGTTGCATCACGACTTGTGGGGGAAAGACTGGACTTAATAGTGTACTCCACAAGGACGTCAACTGAGTTACTCCTATGCTTACGATCAGGAATCTGGCATGGCACAGAGACTAAATACAAGTGTATGTTTACTATTCAGACTCCATATATCGAAAAGATGTGTCCCACCTACAATGAAAGGGGAGAACTGAAGGAAGAGATTTTCTGCCTCCATTTCTCACACACCTGTTCCTGCAGTTTGAAATCTCCATAGTTAGGCAGCTGAGCTGGAGGCCTGGGCTCAGTGCCAGGTTCACTGTTTACACTGTGATAGCCAATCTGGTAGACAAAGAAGCAGGTTCACTCATTAACAGCTACTTGAGAATTTCCAGTGCCCCTCCAGATCCTGGGCCACTAAGCCCCCAAACAGGCAGGAAGCCCACCTCCAGCAGCTCAGATGGGGACTGGTGATAGCAACAGCACATTTCAGGATCAGCAAGGAATTACTGTCACTTGTGCAGCAGGACAAAGATAAGGAGGCTGCTAACAAAGCCTGTCAGGTTCTCCACACGCATCTGGGTGGCTCCCAGGCAGATAAGCAGCTCCAGAATGCCTGCTAAATTTGTTGTGACAAAGTCCAGGTCTGTGGATGGTGTGAAGCAAAAGCCTCACCTCATGTGGATCCTGCTTAGGAGGCTGCAGGGAAAGCCTGCGTCGCAGGTCCATTCTTGCTGTATACAGGGACACACAGTGGTACAGAGAGGATGGGCCGCTAGGAGACAGATGTCATTCTGGGAGCTGGCTCTTGTAAATCCTAGCTATACCACCCCGACAGACTTGCCCAATCTCTATATGCTCCCATTTCCTCTTCTACAAAAAGGATAATGTTAGCATCTACTACTTCCTAGGGTTCCTGCGAAGATGGAATATGCACTGAAGGCATTTAGCACAATGTCTGGTCTACCGTAGATGCTTAATATACACAATGTTAGAATGAGCAAAAATTATAACCAAGGAAAGGTTTAAGCTGGAACTAAAGTTTGACAGTCAATATACAGCAGGGACTCAGTGAATACGTTGCATGATTAAGCATCGTGTCTTAGAATCGATGCTGGTTGCTGAAAAGTGAGTTCTCACTTTTTTACATACAGGTTAGGAAGAACTGGGCCATTTACCACCTTTCACATTAAAAACAGGATATCAACACCTCTCAGGAATTACATTTCAAGGTTGGGGGGATGTTAAGGACTATCCAGCCGTCTGAAAGGCAAAGAAACCTGAACAGTGGTTGCAGTGACTCATTGAGTCCCGAGATGTGCCCTATGGAGAGGTGTAAGTATTCTGAACTAGCCAGAGCTGAGAAGAAAATCCTGGACTGCCACTTCTGATTTAGCTCCCTGCTTATGGGACAGAAGAACAGGGGAAGATGGCTAAAGTCCTTGGTCCTTGCACCTATGTGGGAGACCCAGAAGAGGCTCCTGGCTCTGGATCAGCTCAAATCTGACCATTGTGGTCATCTGGGGAGTAAACCAGTGGCTGTAACTCTGCCTGTCAAATGAAAACTAAAATAAGTCTTTACACAAAAAAAGAGAAGAAAAAAAAAAACAAGAAGAAAACCAAGAGGAGCCAAGACTTGAACCTACTAAGAAATGCAAGCTCCAAGCTATGGGCAATGTCCTAAGTTGCACTGTACCTAGCCAAGTGTTAACACTGCTAGAAGAAAACCAGTTAATAGCTTCCAGGCATCCTGAGCCTGATTAATGCCAAATCTGTGTTAGTCATACCAGTGTTCCAGCATAGTTGCCTAACCTGTTCTATTTTTTTCTAAAGATATGTGTAGGGGGGATGCCAGGTCTGTGAACCCAGAAGGCAGGAGGTCCAGTGGGGCTCAGGTTGCTTGGCCTAGGTCCTGAGGCTCACCTGTGTGGTGGGTGCCAGGGGTCTGGCAGGGCCCGGGTCATCCTGCCTTGGCCCACCTGCATGGTAGGTGCCAGGTCCATGAGCCCTGGGGTTGGGAGTCCAGCAGGGCCTAGGTCAGGTGGCTCTGAGTGCCCTCCTCAGTGGAAAAGATGGAGCAGTGGATGGCAGGCGCAGGTGCCCATGGAGGATATGACAGCCCGCTGGGGCCTGCAGAGAACAGTTGGTATCATAGCAGAGGAAGGAGGACAAAAGAAACTGGACAGCTATCCCGATGAAGCAATGACCGCAAACACATGGGTGAACAGAGACTCTAAGGTTGACTATGTCAGTTAACAGACATTGGAAGGATTTCTTCATTCTTGGGTGAGCAGCATTTCAAAACTATCATCCTCAGAACATGCTCCACATCAGGGACCCTGGGTTGATATCGTGCAGCCATTCTCCATCCCCAGGTACTGAGGCGGTTGGCAGGCTGAGTGTGGCTTTTCTCCTATATTTCTCTTACCCCTAAATACAGGAAGAAGAAAAACAAAATGGAAACATGCTCCTTCCCACCCTGACCAACAAAAATAAAAATTAGAAAAAATGCAGGCATTCTAAGGGTTGTCTTAACCATGAGGGCAAACAAAATGCCCACTCGGTAAACTCGTCGTTTAATCTCATTTCCCGACCACCTTTCTGAAGTATGCATTAGACATAAGTGTTGCATTTAGGTGCTGAATTTGTGATGATTTATTCAACAGCAAGTAAAACCAGTACAAAAATCTCCTGTTAAGTCTTCTGACAGCATTTGTTTCCCGTGTAGACTTTCTTTTAGAGAAGAAAATGAATTGGGCAATATTCTGAGGTGGGTTATATGAAATAAAGATCAGGTGTTTTATGAAGGTATTTTAAAAATAAACAAAAATTGGATTGCCTGTGGAGAAAGCTCCTGATACTGTGGCCAAATACAGAAAGGGTCTTTAAAAGAGAGAATGGGCCTGGCACGGTTAGCCTAGTGGCTAAAGTCCTTATCTTACACGTGCCAGGATCCCACGTGGGTGCCAGTTCTAACGCTGGCGCCACCCCCCTACCCCCACTTGCCATCCAGCTCCCTGATTGTGGCCTGGGAAAGCAGTAAAGGATGGCCCAAAGCCTTGGGGCCCTGCACCCATGTGGGAGATCTGGAAGACACTCCTGGCTCCTGGCCTAAGATCGGCTCAGCTCGAGCCATTATGACCACTTGGGAAGTGAATCAGCAGGTGGAAAAATCTTCCTGTCTCCTCCTCTCAGTGAAACTGCCTTTCCAGTAAAAACATGTAACTCTTTAACAGGAGAGAGAGAAGAAAAGGATGGTCTGCAGCACTGCACACCATGCCACAGGCTTGCTGCCTGCGTCCCACTTTCAACTCCATGAAAAGTGTTGATGAAGGAAGCCATAGTAGCACATGTAAATTGGGTAGAATTAATTTACAGGTGAAACAGCTTTGGGTGACACTCTGTCCTACTCTTGCTGTTTCAGCTTACTTTCCTGAGAGAAAATAACACTGTGAAGAAAGCACCTGGACCCAAACCACAGCAGTCACCCCATGGTGATGAGGGCTGTTTGGTTTTAGCTTACATGGAATCACTATAGCTCCTAAAACACTGATGAAACTATCTTCACCCACAACATACACACTAGCAGAAAAACCATATCCTCACCCCCAATGGCAGATGGTCTTTCTTCTCTCCTCCCCATATGAAAACCATATGCAATCCCTGAAGAGCGAACTGCTACATGTTTGCTGGCTCCCTGGGGTAACTCGCTCTGACAAGCGAGGCTGGGGCCTGGCTGCTGGAAAGCAATGCAAGCACACTCGGCTCTTTTCATGCAGATATCCTCTTGGAAATCTGATGGATCAGTTCTGTGGCAACCAACCCTGCACAGCAGCTACGCTATTAGCTCATATACAGAAACCAAACCCTTCTCCTACCTGTGATGGACAAGGTCTCGGGGGGAGCGCAGGTGGTGGGGGTAACAGTCCTGACTTAGTGGCTGAAAAGGAAAACACAGACTGTTAAAGACTCCCCCCAGAAAAGGAAAACAAAAGATACCTCTTGTATTGTCACCTAGGAGCAGGGTGGCATTTGAATTTAACATATGTTCAATTTTTACCTCCTCTGAAGTCTTACAAGGTTTCTCATGCCTGTTGCATTTTTCCCTATCCCAAACTCACCATATACATCAATTGTTATGATTGAGACAATGTAAAGCAGTAAGAAAAATAAAACTTTTTGAACAGAACACAGCAGCCAACTCTGCATGGGGACAAATGGTCATTGCCTCACTATTATGCTGTTATTTACTTTTGAACAAAATAGGGCCAAGGTTAAAGAGGGTCTACTCTGCCTGCTATCATATTTCTCACTGGCTCTAAAGCACTTACACAGTTCATTAGCCCCACACTGAGGCTGCACAAACGGAAGGAGCTGGTACCCAAAGGAGGTCCCATGGGTTCAAGGAGGGGTTCTGTGAATGGCCCGAGAGCAGCAGCGAAGGCGGAAAGCAATGGGCTGAAAAGGGATCTGGGGAGTCTTCAAAGACCGCAGTTCCTCTCGGCCTCATTCATACTTTCGAGAGATAACCAAATCGGCTTCTAGAACAATCTGGCCCCATTCCAGGGTCTTTTGAAAGAAACCTTCAGTCCAATTTTGGAAAGTTTCGTAAAATACAGAGAATACTGGAGTTACGGCAAGATTACAATTTAATGATGAAAATGAATAGCTGCTATGAAATTATAAATGAAGTTCATAACCACACACCAAAAATAAGTTTAGCATCAGACAAGGGCAAGCTAAATCATATGTATTACAAACTGCCTAGAACACCAGGCTCTGTAACTATAGGTAATTTATTTTTGCACATATTGCAAATAATACACATGCTAATATTTGGGCAAGTTTCCAGGCCTTAAAAATAAGTTCAGCAATGTAGCAAGAACATGAAACTTATTGCACATGACTTTTGAGTTCTCTGAGCTGGAAGATGGAATTTGGTGCTTCCCATGAACTCTAATTTAGAGTAATGTCACCAAGATTTGTATTTGGAGCCAGTGCATGGCTATGTACAATCGTGTGAGCTCATCTATGATCTCTCTCAATCTGCCTTTCATTAAAATTTATGAAACACATTAGAGGGTTACAGCTCCAGAGGTGGGGAGCCCTTGCACAGCCCTTAGTAACAAAATGTAGAGCAGCAGAGAATGCCAAAACCCTTCTGTAACTATCCACCGCAGGGTTCCTTCTGTGGGTCCTCAGAGAGCATGCCTGTAAATGACATTGCTTTTAAAGACAAGAAGAAGCAAATACATGAAAAAAAAATCCATGCATGCTTCCACCGAAAAGTCAACCAACTCTGTTCCAGAATAAAGTGTGTTAAAACAACCCTTCATTAACAAAAGAGAGCTACCCCCAAAAAATTACATGCTACTTAACTAAATTGACTTACAGTCAACAAGAGGAAAAACAGATTTACTCCTTTCAAACATTCCACAACAAATGGAAAAAAACATGAAACAACAGTTTTCAAGAAAACAGAACAAGACACATCCCACAGTGAGGACATAAAGGATCAGGTTCAAAAGCCAATCCTCCCAGAGGGCTCCAAAACAAAGCAGGTGAGGCTGGTGGCAACTCCCAGCTCAGTGCTCTGAGAGTTCTCAGAAATGGAAATGGAATTTCCATCCATTTTCAGGTCAGAGCCAGCTCTTAAAAACAAAAACAAACAAACAAACAAACACTGCTATTTAACTTATAAAGCACAAAAGTCCTATTTTTGCAAAACACACCCTGTGGGTCTGTCTGTGAAGACAGTTTTGCATAAACCTACACCCCTACATAACTGGTTTCATGAGCAATTGCCCCAAATAAGAGAGAGAGAGGGTAAAAGACTGAGATCTTTTAAAATGGAATCTTGATTCAGTTTCTTTTCTCATAACTAAGCCTTAAATAACAAAACAGTATCACACACATGTGTCCAATATTCACTCTGAATTTTATTTTAAGAGTTGATATTGACAAAATTCTAAGAGGATTTGGTGGGGGACCCAAAAATTATTTTAAAAATTAACAACAATCTTATTTTCTCTTATTTTGGTATTCTTATTTTTTTTACATTTTATTATTATCATTTTATGATACAGTTCCATAGGCTCCTGGTATTTCCCTTACCCCAGCCCCAATTCTCCCACCCTGCCTAGTTCCTCTATATCATTACTAAAGTATAGTTCTTCATACACAGTCTTGTGTCCATCATTGCGGGCATGGACAACGGCAGAGAGTCCAGCATCCTATTGTCAAAATACAGTAAATAGTTTCGTTGTAAGTCCATCTTTGTCTGGAAGTAGAAATACATACTGCATGTAGCTGAGACTTCTGCCACAAAGTTGAATTTCACTGGGTAATAACTGGCATGTTTGTTTTCCCTTAATAAAAATGGAAAAACTCACTAGTGTGCCAAAATATATAATGTTTGCTATAGGTTTGTTGTAAATATATTTTAATATGTTATGGGAATTATCACCTATTCTAAGATTTTTATGGTAATTTCTTACTGAATTTTAACCAAAGTTGTGATTCAACCCATTGAAATGAAAACATAATATTTTCCTTAGAATTTGCTAATGTGATAAATTACATTACAGAATTTCTAATATTAAAGTATTCTTGCAGACCAAGCATGAACTCGCCAGTGAACACTTTCACATCTGCTAGACTTCGCTCGCTAACGTTTTGTTTAGGAGTTTTGCAACCACACAATGAGTGACACTGACAAATGATTTTCCTTTCTCTTACGCTTGCTTCTGGAAGAGGTTATATACAGTTGGAAATATTTCTTTTCTTAACTATGACATAAAACTTTCCAGTGGAGCCACCTGGGCCTGGAGCTTTGTTTCAAACAAGATTTTTTTGGTGACTGAGTGCATGTTTTTAAGTGTTCTAGGACCATTTAGACTTTCTGATTCTTAAATCAGTCCTGATCATTGGTTTCTCCCTATAAATCTGCTTATTTTGTCTAACTCTTCCACAGTACTGGCATAAGGGTTTTATATGCCCTTTTAACTATGATGTGGGTGATTAGTTCTCCATTCATCACACTATTTGTGTCATCACTCTAGTTTTTTCTTTCCTTAATCTCACCTGACCTGATCAGTTTTAGCTTCTGCCTTTTTGAGCCTTGACATGATGTGCTTACTCTGTTTTCTAAATTAGCTTACCTCCTTGCATTTACTTCAGGCTTCTTTTGTTGGTCTTTTTCTAATTTTAAATTGGCTGCTAAGCTAATTAATTTCCAAATTCTCTTGTTCACTTATTTTTTCTATGTGATCCTCTCGCTAAAATGTATCATTTAGCATTTCCTTTATTGAGAGTGTATTAGTAGCAAATATAGTTATAGTTTACTGAAAAATCCATGTTTCTCTCACTCTTGAGACATTATTTTTTCAGTTATAGAATTCTATACTGATAGATCTTTCCTTCTAGCACATTCACTAGCTTTTGGCTTCCATTGCCACTGTTGAGAAATCACTCTCAGTCAAGTCCTTGCTCTTTGTTAGTCTAACTTTTCTTTGGTCTTGGTACTTTGAAATAGCAAACTTCACCCTTTGTCCACATCTCTTCATTTTTTTTCTACTCCTTGCTTGATCTCCACCACAATTTCTAAGTCACTGATTTTTTGACTATTCCACCATTTTTTCTCACCTCTGAGCTCTTTAGCCAGCATTGTTAGATAATCTCAAAGTTTATTTTCCAATTAACCAATTCCACTTTTAGCTGCACTTAAAGTTCTGTTAATACTGTCACTTTCAGTTATAAAATTTGTTTCATAGGGTTCTATTGTCCTTTAATTTTTTTCATATTTACATTTTCTTGGCTAAACATATTTTCTTCAAATACAGTAAACATATTTATGTAACTCCAATATCTGAGGGCTTTGTATTTCCTACCATTTGCTGCATCTACTCTTATTGTATTTCAGGCTCTTGCTCATTGTATTTCATTTCCTCATGTACTTGATAATTTTTGACTCTGAATTCAAAATCCTTGAAACCTTACCTATAAAAATACTTTGAAGCCTGGGGGGAAATTGTCCCACTTCCATTGATTATGCCAAAAATTTGCCAATGCTAACAACCTGGGATGACTTAAACCTAAAATCTTGAATTTACACTGTGTAGAACTCTGCCTTAGTTTCTGCGGCACAGCCTGACATTTGTTAAATGTGTTGTACTGAGACTTTGCACTATGGAGAGCGATTAGAATGCATATAATTAATCTCATTCTTAACTCATTAAAAATAGCGAAGGGGATTGCCTAAATGCCTCTGTTTAAATTTGGAACTGAGAAAACAGACACAGTGGCTGTCATATCGCTGAACAGATCTGAGAAAGCAGTTATTTGTACCACAAAAGCCACCTCATTTCTCAGAAATTGGCAGAATTAAACTCTGGACACAGAGTAAAATAAGCAATAAAATGTGAAGAAATGCACCAGATCTTCTGATGTTCTGCAGTACCTTCTGTATCCTCCTTCGCCTGACATCTCAGGATACAGGAAATGACCAAGGAATGTTTATCTAAACTACTATATGACCTACAAAATTATGTCCCATCCTCACTTTTTTCAGAAAAATCAGATTTAAGCTATTTAGGAACAATGACTGTAAGATCTGCTCCTGCATGCTGTATAGGAAAGTGTTTCCTACTCTTGCAAAAGGACACATATATACTTTTTGAAGGAGAAGGCCATGCCCAGGCTAAGGCATGAGGGTATATGAGAAAAAAAAGGGGATTTGATAAATGTATGCACCCTAGATGCTGGAACTCTTCCAGCCTACTTTCCTTCTGCTTTCAGACGGTCACACCCGCAAACTGGAATGACTTGTTCCAAATTAGTAGACCAGTCAGGAAGAGAGATCTAAGGATAGTGACATCGAGGGATCAACAACACGACTTAGCCAGTTCATTCTACCATGAAGTCCACATTTCACAAGTTCCATCCATTTGGTCACATAATGCAATCAGCCTTTTATGTGCCATTTAAAAATAGAAACAGATGATTAAGCATTATCAGATACATGCATGTTTTAACCTAACATACACATGTGTATACATTCACATATACATATACACAAACATAAATATATGCACATATAAATGTGTATACATTTATATACATACATATTTGTACATGTATGTATATACAATATACATAGGAAAATATGCTCAAAGAAACAAAAAAATACCTATATTAGAAAATTTTAAAATGTATATTATTAACCAGAATGACTATTTAGGATATTCCAGAAACATTTAGATACTTGCTATGTGTCATACATTATTGAAATATTGAGAAAATATAAACAGCAACCAAAAAATGGGGGTAAATCTCAATCCATATGAAGCTTATAATCTACTGAAAAAAAAACAATGAGCAGGTATGAGCAGGTGGTGAAAGATGGTATGTGGTGAAAGATGGTATGTGGTATTAGGGAGTTTTAATAAGAGATAAGAGATGCAAAGATGAGATAATGGAATGCCATTGAAAAAGGAACTTTTAGAAAATGATAAGAAAAATGAGAAAGAGAACTTGGAAATTAAAAACTAAGATAGCAGAAAGAGAAATCTCAATAGAAGTGTCCAAGGATAACATGAAAAAATTTTTATAGAGTTACACTGATATAAAAGTTTCTCAAAGAGAAAAAAAGCATAAAGAAATCAATTAAATGGTTCAATAAAATGTCATGGAAAAGAAGAATCTGAGTTTCTAAATTAAATTGTCATTGGAGAATTGATGGGAGAAGTGACCGAAGCTCCCTCGAGTCCACCAGAGGAAGGCTGGTGCCACACAGGGAAGGAAGGGTTGAAAACATTCAGGATTGCAGCTAGCAGCCCAGGAGGGTGAGCACAGACCAGCACACCAGGCTGCAGACAAAGCCTGGTAAGTTTCGAACCAGTACAGGGAGACTCCTGGCAGCAGCCTCCTCAAGAAAACAGTGACAGGCAAAGGAACCATAGGACAAAACACCAGCAAAGGAAGGCAAGCCCGAGGGGAAACCTACAGGCATCTGATTGGATGCTACCCTGACTGAGAAGGGCCCACCATTGAGGAATGAGCCATTGGGGAGGGAACAGCATTGGGGGATAGACCATCTCAGAGAGAGATACACAGAGTGAAAACTGAGTCTGCACACACCTGCAGGGTCTATGCCCTGAACTCCTGGAGAGATTCCAGGACCACCCAAGAGGGAGATGCAAGATCCCTGAGGGGCAGTCTGGACCCAGATGCCAAATAGCAGCAAAGTGCATATCCCAGGCCACACAAAGCCATAGCTATCTGCATGAGCCCAAATGATCCACCACTCTCCCTGATCTGCACACCCCATCTGCTGCTTGAAGAAGCAGGGTCAGAGAAGAAGCCTCCCCAAGCAGGTGCACAGTGGGTATCCCTGTGCCTCAGCAGCTACCCCAGTCCCAGACAGTTGCCCCAGAAAGCTCCAGCAAAACACCAGAGACTGAAGGCCCACAAGGGCATGCACATTACCAACAGAAATGAGAAAACCCATAGATCTGAAAGGTCATGGGGAAGGGCAACAGAAAAACAGGAAGCAACATAAATGAGGAAACCAGTGCTTCCCTTTAAAAATCAATAAAAGTGGCAGGCAGGTTTTTTTGAATGAGCTAATCATAGGTTGTGGTTAGGACTTGCTTTTTTTGTTTTTTTCAACATACTGGTTACTCAAAACCATGTCAATTCCATAATATTGCAAATTGCTGTTGATGTTATATTGGGACTCTTACTTTTTAAGACTGGGATGATATTCTACCAGCTCTACCTTCGGACCAGAAATGGTCTCCCCAAGAAACTGTTCAACCCATCTGGACAATAAGTAGCTGGACTCTATGCTTGGTATATGTTTGCAAGGAAAGAATCTTGATTGAATTTGAACTGTAATGCTGCATCAAGGTGGAGGAATCCACCAGGGGGGAGGGGAGGGGAAGGGGAAGGGGGATTCCCAAAGCCTATGAAACTGTCACATAATGCAAAATAATTAATAAAAAAATCAATAAAAGAACATATCAACCTACAGCTATAGCATGAGGATACTGAAGATCTCTCAGACAGGCAATACAGTAAAAAAAAATAATCAGAAAACTCTTCAGAGACAATGCTAAACAATGGCAAGATCTCAAGGAATTTAAAGAATTTATCACCACAAAGATACAACCAATAGAACAAGTCCAAACTGAAATACTTAAGCTAAAGAACACAACAGAAAACCTTAACAACAAAATGAGTGCTGTAAAAGAAAGAATATCAGAATTGGAAGATGACCAATTTGAGAACACACAACTAATTAAACATATGGAAGATAACCTGAATAAAGCCAAGCAATTAATCCATGAAATGAATGACACCATCAAAAAGTCAAATATAAGAATTATAAGAATTCCTGAAGGTGTGGAGAGACAGGATTGCAGAAGGTATTCAATGAAATTATAAAAAGAGAACTTTCCAAAAATTGGGAACATAAGGGGAAGCCAAATACAGCAAGGTTAGAGAACGCCAAACAAATTCGATCCAAAAAGACTCTCACACAGCCCCATCATTGCCAAGTTCCCCTCAGCTGAACATAAAGAAAGAATACTGAACCAAACATGAAAAAGGGATCAGACAACATATAAGGGAAAATCAATCAGAATCACAAGCAACTTCTCAGTAGAGACCCTTCAAGCAAGAAGGGAATGGAGTAACATTTTTGAAATCCTAAAATAGAAAAACCATCAACCCAGGATAATATATTCAGCAAAACTCTCATTTGTATTTGAAACTGAAATATTTCCACAGTAAACAGAAGTTAGAATTGCCAGCACTAAGCCCTAGAAACGCTGCTCAGAAACATGCTGAAGTCAGAAAGGAAATTAATCATAATCAACTATGGCAAAGGTAAAGATCTTCCCATGAAAGCCCATAAAAGAAACCAAAGTTAAACAGAGACTTCAATGTTGAAGGACTGCCCTCCAAAAACCAGACCACCAAATGTCTGAGGACTCTGAATCTCAAACATTCTCGGCAGACTGAGAATTTTGCAAAAGGCAGACTTTTTGCTGAGATTGTAGGCCACCTTTTTGACAAAGCATACCTGGGGAGGTGTGAGGCATCCTGTCATCTTCCCCTTCCTTTAGTGCTTGTGGCCTGAACGTATCCGAGTACAAAGTTCTGTTACATTCCTTTTCCAGATAGATCTGTTTGTTTACTCCTATTAGTTCCTGTAGTTCATGTTTACTTATCCTATTGCCTGAGACCTGGTAATTGTTTTCCAAATCCCTTGTAATTTATTGTTAGAGTAGCTTGTATGCTATTGTTTAGTTAGCTAGTAACTTTTACCCACCTGCTTGCTGTGCCCAAATTATGGTATAAGTTGCCCAGTATAACTCAATAAAGTGTGCATTGGTTCATCTTTCCTTTGCATCCTCCATGTTCCAATTTCTTCTTGGTGCAAATGTCATACCCAAGCCCCAGTTCCTAATAGATGCACCCCTGAGACTCCAACACACACACACACACACACACACACACACACACAGAGGACAGGACTAAATCGCAACATATCAAAACCTATTAATATTAACTCTGAAAACAAATGACTTAAACTCATCAATCAAAATATATAGATCAACACACTGGATCAAAAAGCAGGACCCATTTATCTGCTGTCTACAGGAGATACATTTAATCAACAAAGATACAAGGAAGCTGAGAGTGAAAGGATGGAAAAGAACATTTCATGCCAATGTAAAAGAAAAAAGCGGTGTAGCCATTCTACTATCAGGCAGTATAGACAAACATCAAAAGAGACAGAGAAGGACACTACCATGATAAGGGAACCATCTACCAACAAGAAGTAACAATAATAAATGTATACACATCAAATACAAGAGCACCTAGCTAGATGAAACAATTATTGATTAACCTAAGGGGCAAGATATATGCCAAAACAATAATAGTACGGGACCTCAACACCCCATCAATATCACTAGATGAATCGATGAGACAGAAACTCAGCAAAGAAGTGAAAGATCTCACACAAACAACAGAACAAATAGACTTAACAAATATATACAGAATCTTACATCCCACAGGCACCGAATACACCTTTTTTTCAGTTGTATATGAAACCTTCACCAGGATCTACCAAATGACAGGTCACAAAACAAGCCTCACCAACTTTAAAAAATTCAAATCATAGCATGCATTTTCTCAGACTACCAAGAAGTGAAACCAGAGATTGATAAATCAAAATACCCCAGGAAATTTGTAAACTCTTGGACATTGAACAACATGCTTCTGAATGAACAATGGATTAGAGAAGAAATTAAAGAATAAATTTTTAGAAATTCCTTGAAAGCAATGAAAACTCAAACACAACATACCAAAACCTGTGGGATATTGTAAAGGCAGTATTAAGAGGTAAATTTATCAAAATTGGTGCTTACATTAGGAAACGAAAAAGATACCAGATAAATGAGCTACATATACACCTAAAGGAGCCAGAAAAAAAAAACCAGCAAAATAATCCCAAGAACAATGGAAAAAATAATCAAAATAAGAGAAGAAATAAAGTAAATAGAAACCAAATAAACAATACACAAAATTAATGAATCAAAAAGCTGGTTCTTCGAGAAAATAAAGAGAACAGACATCCCATTGGTCCAACTAACCAAAAAAAAGCAGGAGAACATAACAATTAATGGTATCAAAGATGAAAAAGGGGAACATAACAGATACCTCAGCCATACAGAGAATAATCAGAAATTACTACAAGCAACTATATGCCAACAAACCAGAAGACTTCCAAGAAATGAATAGATTCCTGGACTTATACCATCTATCAAATGTCATGAGGCAATAGAAAATCTAAATAAACCTATAACTGAGGTAATTAAAGCCTTCCCAACAAAGAAAAGCCCAGGCCCAGATGGCTTCACTGCTGAATTCTACAAAGCATTCCAAGTAGAACTGACCCCAATTCTTCATAAACTATTCAAAACAATAGAAAGGGGGGGCAATTCTCCCATGCTCTTTCTACGAGGCCGACATCACCCTAATAACAAAACCAGAGAGAGATACAACAGATAAAGAAAGCTATGGACAGGTCTTCTTGATGAATATCGACTCCAAAATCTTCAACAAAATACTAGCCAACAGAATACAACAATGCATCAGACAGATCATTCACCCAGACCAGGGGGGTTTAACCCCAGCGTGCAGGGATGGTTTAATGTACGCAAGCCTATAAATGTGATATACCACATCAAGAAATTGAAGAATGAAAGCCATATGATAGTCTTAATAGATGCAGAGAAACTATTTGATAAACTCCAACACCACTTCATGCTAAAAACACTAGGCAAGATAGGCATACAAGAAATATTCCACAACCTAATCAAAGCAAGTTATGGAACACCCAATGCCAGCATCATACTGAATGTGAAAATATTGCAAGCTTTTCCACTGTGATCTGGAACTAGACAAGGATGCCCACTATTACCACTGCTATTTAATATAGTACTAGAAGTACTTCCAAGAGCTATTAGGCAAGAAAAACAAATTAAGGGAGTTCAAATTGGAAAAGAGAAAGTCAAACTATCTCTGTTTTAAGACAATGTGATTCTTTCTGTACATAGGAGAACCAAAAGACTCAATGAAGAGATTGCTAAAACTTTATGAGAGTTTGGTAAAGTGTCAGGGTACAAAATAAATGAGCAGAAATCAATGGCTTTAGTGTATACAAACAACTCCAAGGCTGAAAAGGAAATAATCAGTATGGTACCTTTCGAAATAACAGAAGATACTGAAATACCATGGAGTAAACCTAACTAAAAATGTAGATGATCTCTATGAGAAAAATTACAAAACACTGAAAAAGAAATAGAAGAAGATTTTTTAAAATGGAGAAATATACCATGATTCTAAATGGGCAGAGTCATGATCGTCAAAATGTCTGTATTACCACAAGGAAGATACAAATTCAACTTGTTTCCAATCAAAATACCTAGAATATTCTTCACAGAGCTGGGGAAAATGATACAAAAGTTCATCTGGAAACACAAGAGACCATGAATAGCAAACCTATCCTAAAGAGCAAGAACTTAGCTGAGGGGATCATAATCCCAGACCTTAGGACATATTTTAGGGCATCAGTACCGGTATTGGAACAGAAACAGAGAGGAAGATCAATGGAACAGAATAAAAACATTAGAAGGGAGCCCACACATGTACAGCCACCTAATCTTCAACAAGAGAACAGAAACCAACCCAAGGAAGACAGAAGTTCTCTTCAACAAATACTGTTGGAACAATTGAATACAGCCTGCAGATGTAAGAAACAGGATCCCCACCTTTCACCATACACAAAGATCAAAACTAAATGGATAAAGGATCTAGACCTACACCCAGAAGCCATCAGAATTTTAGAAGAAAATGTAGGAAATCTTCTGTAAGATACAGGCGAAGGCAAAGACTTCCTAGAAAAATCAAAAGCAAAGGCAGTCAAAACCAAAATAACAAACGTGACTACATCAAACTAAGAAGCTTCAGCACAGCAAAGGAAACAATCAACAAAGTAAAAAAGCAACCAACAGAGTGGGAGATAATCTCTGCATACTACATAACAGACAGAGGGCTAATTCCAAAACATACAAAAACTCCAGATTAATCATAAAAACAAAACAAGCAAACCAGTTAAGAAATGAACAAGGGAAATGAGCAGAAACTTTTCAAAAGAACAAATCCAAATGGCTAACAGACATGAAAAAAATGCTCAAGCTGCCTAGCAATAAGGGAAATTCAAATAAAAACAAGACTGAGGTTCCACTTAGCTCCAGTGAGAACGGTCCACATACAGAAAACTATCAACAACACCTGCTGGTGAGGATGTGGGGAAAAGGAACTCTACTCCACTGCTGGTGGGATTGCAGGCTGGTGTAACCACTATGGAAGTCAGTATGGAGAATACTCAGGCAACTGAAAATTCACCTACCATATGACCCAGCAATCCCATTCCGGGGAATATATCCAAAGGATCTGATGCATGAGAAATCAATTTGCACCCTTGTATTCACTGCAGCACAATCAACAACAAGCAAAGACATAGAAACAACACAGATACCCACTGAAAAAGGACTGGATTAAGAAACTGGTACATCTACTGTATGAAATACTACATGGCTATTAAAAGGAATAAAATTCAGATCGGTGCAGGTCTGGCCATTGCTGCCACTTAGGGAGTGAATCAGTGGATGGAAGAGCTTCATCTCTGTTTCTCCTCCTCTCTGTATATCTGACTTTCCAATACAAATAAATAAATATTTTTTTAAAATAGAAATTCTATCATTTGCATCCAAATGGGCCCAATTGGAGACCACTATGCTAAGTGAAATGAGCCAATCCCAAAAATACAGCTATCATATGTTTGCTCTAATACAACTTCCATCGAAAATACAAAACAAAAAAATAAATAAATAAAGGAAAGTAAACACATACATGTAACCTCACAAACGAAGGATGTAATGGAGACCACACTATTAGGAATCAAGGAAAATCAACAAAAGGCATCTCTACTAAGGAATGAATGTAGACGCCCAATGAAATTTCTAAATATACCTGGAAAACAAAAAATTTAAATCTCTATTATTGCCCATGACAACAGTGTCATGACTCACATAAAGTGCAAAAAGAACCATTTCTCCTTCATGTCTATTTTTAAGTGGTTGTCCCCTGGTGATGCTCATTGCTAATATGGCTGAAGAGCTGTTCTGCTCATCTTTTTAGGGAATGGCTCTTTCGTGTTTCAATTTGCAATTTTTTTGGTGTCAAGTCTAATTACTTTTACTTTGAATTTTTTCTTTTTGTACTTCCTAATCATTTGTATCTTTTTCAATAAGTCCTTCCTTGTGATTCATCAATTGATCATCCATAAAAGACTTTGTGATTGCCTTAAGCACCTGAGATTGTAATATCCCTTCCAACACTGTTTTTGCTACATCTCATGGGCAATGATGTTCTTGTTTTTATTTATCATTTATTCAGTGCACATGGGTTATGCAGTAGCCTCAATTTCTACAAGAAGGGTTTTGATTTTCTTTCCATCACTTTAGTGATGAATTGATAATTCTGTAGTATGTTGTTTAACTTCCTGTTGATCAAAGTTTTCTGTGTTTCTCCCTGTTGTGGACTGTGTTTTCTGGCTCTGTATTAGAGGGAATATGTAACAGAAGTGTAGCAGAAACTGACACGTCCAGATGTGCAATATGTCTCTCTGCAACCAGACAAAAGACGGACTCCCAGTGAAACAGCTGAATATATCCTAAGAGTATAATGCTGGACTCTGTGACATTGTCCATACCTACAATGTCGGGAAACACTTCAATAGTGGAATGATGGACTTATGACTATTCATGAAGGACCACCCATTGTAATACTAGAGGGGAAATCAATGGGTGTGTGGGGGGGGACATTTAGGGAGAAGGACAGGAAATCCCAGAGCCTATGGAACTGTATCATAAAACAATAATAAAAAATAAATGGTCATTAAATATCCAGAACAATAGAAAAAAAACCCGTGATAATGCACATACACATGAAATTTCAAACTACTGGAGTGAAAGATTTTATAAGTTTTCAGCAGAGGTTGGCATCACAGGAGGGTAGACTGCACACACAAGAACAGGAGTCTAAAAGGTATTAGGTCTATTCATTGCTAGGGAGCAATAAATCAAAATTCTGAAGAAAATATATTACTAATCAACTATCATATACCCATAGTACAGCCTATATGATGGTACAGTTAAAGGTATTTTTAGACATCTCAAACTGTGATGTATGCATCCTTTCAACAGAATCTAATAAAGGATATATTCCACCAAAATAACAGAATAGACCAAGAAAGAGAATGTCTTGGATAAAAGAAATACAACATGTGAGAAAGAAAAGAATATTTAAATGGCAATACAGGGAAATCCTGTGATGGAAATTATATACCAAGCACTGAAGACAATAATTGTTCAGAAAGGTAAAACTGGTAGAATACTTGATGTATCCCAATTTCATAAGAGGAACTCCAGAAATCGAGTAAGTTTACAACTGAATCAATAGCAAACATACTGGAAAAATAATAAGGTAAGTATTTATGCCACGACAAACAAAAACCTTTGCAAGAAATGAAAGTATCTATTATATAGTATGCCACCTTAATTCGGCACAGAGCCCTAAACCTTCCCCTCTGCCATATCAAGGGATGAGCCATGGTTATTTACATTGCCAGGTTATTTTGTCTCTTTCCTGAAGTTATTTTCACTGGCTTACTCATAAATATGGCATTTGCAGGAAAGCAGGTGGGTAGAATCTTTGCCCAAAGCCTCCAGTTTTTTCCTCAAGTGCCACTCTTTAAAAGAAAATGGGCCTATTACTAGTGCTCTAAGGCCTCATTCATTAAGACTTCTCATCAAGTTGAAAACGAGAAGCAGGTGGCAAATCTGTGGAGCATAGTATATGGTGCTCCAGATCCTTCCTTTGGCTGTTGCTGAAAAATCTCTTTGTGTTTATGCTTATCTATTCATTTCCTTTAACAATGAGTGATATTAATCTAACTTCATTGTACCAATTTATGTATAACTCATATTTTGCTTCTGACAGTACCCAAATATGCTGTCTTATGTTTAGTATGTGCCCACATAGTGGTAGAATAATGTTTTCAGCACATTCTGACAAAGTTGTAATCAAATATTTAACTCTTATGTTTGAATAAATAAATATGAAAAAGCACTTTCACACTTAAAATGAAAAATACTCTGGTTAATCTAGTATATGCTTGCAAAAAGATGACAATGTATCTATAAATAGCAACATTTGTTTTGCCAAAAGGAAAAAGAAATCACAGAAGAGAGGAACACCTTTAATATAAGAGCTCCCATGTTCATGAAGCCAATGCAGATTTGTCCCTGGCACTTTATAGTTAGCAAAGTATGACATCAGAAACCATCAAGGTCTTCTTGGCTCAAAATTTTAAAAGTGCGATTAGGGGACAAATAATAAATATTCATATCAAGATAAATAAATACTCACACCCAGATTTCAAAAGTTCAGGAAAAGGGACCAGCCTATGGCATAGAGGGTTCAAGTACTGGCTGTTCCATTCCCATTCCCACTTCCTATTAATGTACCTAGGAAAGCAACAGAAGATGGCCAAGTAAATTGGGCCCCTCACACTTACATGGGTTACTTACAATTAATTCCCACCTCCTGGCTTCAGCCTGGCTCTAGCTCTTGGCTACTACAACCAGAAAGTGAATCAGTAGATGGGAAATCTAACTCTGCCATTCAAATAAATAAATAACTCTTTAAAAGCTCAGGGAAAAAACTGCCACTTGGTCCAAAATTCAAATAACCTTACAATAATCAACCATGCTTAAAGCAATTTCTTAAATTTGTTAAAAATAACACATTTTCAGACAAAGATGAACTGGATATCAATTTCCTGTTGTCTTATCCAAAACTCTAACATATTATGCTCTTACTTCATTAAGCTTTGAAATGTCAAGGAAAAATATTATTCACAGACATTACTATCTGCTAATTTCCTTTGGATCTTTCAAAGCATTAAGTTCATGATTAAATGAAAACATATTTCAATTTACTGAGTGGACATACAGCAGAAGTTTGGCAATTGGGAGTTCAAGAACAGAAAGCTAATTATTCAGGCAAGCGAAAATTGGAATAATTTCATCTGTGAAGAAAATAAAGAAATTTAAATACCAAAGAAAATACATTCAAAGGATGGAAAATGTTGAAAGGAGCCTGAAACTGCGACCTACATTTGAAAGTATCAGTCAAAATAAAGGGCTAACCAAGGAGAATCAAGATGGTGGAACAAGGCAAGGACACATTTAAACAGAGAATTTAAGGAATATGTCACACAGGAAATAGCAACACTGAAACAAAATCAAGCTTAATTATTGGAAATGAAGAATGCAAGAGAGCAAATAAAAAATCAGTGAAAACTCTCAACAACAGAATGAATGTGACATAAGAAAGAATCTTAGAACTGGAAGATATTTCTTGTCACAATGGGAAAAAATCCAAAAGCTGGAGGCAGAGCTGGGTCAAGCTAAAAAAAAAAAAAGTATTTAAGAATTAAGAGACACCATTAGAAGGCCAAAAATAAGAGTTATGGGAGTTCCAGAAGGTGCAGAAAGAGAACCTGGATTTTAAAATATATTTAATGAAATAATAAAACAAATTTTTCCTAATCTGGAGAAAAAATTGGGAAACAACATCCAGGAGGGGCATAAAATTCCCAACAGGATTGACCAAAAGCGATCTTCACTATGACACATGATAATCAAACTCTCTTCAAACATAAGGAAAAGATTCTTAAATGTGCTTGTGAAAAAAATCAATTGACAATTAGAGGAATCTAATCAGACTCACTTCTGTCCTCTCAGATAAAACGCCACAGGCCAGAAGAGAATGGAGTGACATATTCCAGATTCTAAAAGGAAAAAAAAATCAACCCAGAATAACTTATCCAGCAAAGCTTTCCTTTGTCTTTGAAGATGAAATAAAAGTCTTCCACAGCAAAGAGAAACTCAAAGAATTTACCTCTTCCAAATCTGCCCTACAAATGATACTTAAAGATGTTCTCCTGACAGAGAAAAGGAAAAGCATTTTCCAAAACCTAAGGCAAGTGTGGAGAAGATCCCAGTAAAATAACAACTGAAGTCAAAATCAAACAAAGAACAACCCATTGCTACAATGACAGGACCAAATTACTACCTATCCATATTAACCCCAGAATGCAAATTGTTTAAACTTATCAATCAAACATCAGAGATTAGCAGACAGGGTCATAAAACAAAACCAACCTATCTGTTGACTACAGGGGACACATCTCATCAACAAAGATAAGAAGAACCTGAAAGTGAAAGGATGGAAAAAGATATTCCAAGCTAATGGAAAAGAAAACGAGCTGGTATAGCCATTGTAATATCAGACAATATAGACCTCTACATGAAAAACATTAAGAGATGAAGAAGGAGAGCACATCACAATCAAAGTTTCTTACGATGTTTCCTCTTTCATCTCTAATTTTAATTGTTTTTTCTCTCTTGCTTTTATTTCCTAGTTTGGCTAAAAGTTGTTTTGCTCATCTTTAAAAAAAATGGTTCTTTCTTGTTGTAATTTGTAGATTTT
This sequence comes from Ochotona princeps, assembly GCF_030435755.1. Lineage (NCBI taxonomy): Eukaryota > Metazoa > Chordata > Mammalia > Lagomorpha > Ochotonidae > Ochotona > Ochotona princeps. The sequence goes on along the minus strand of NC_080865.1, from coordinate 1,630,348 downwards.
TAGTTACAATCAAATTTTTGCTGAAATTTTTACCATTTTTTGTTTCCTATTCATTTTAGTAAGTTGTTGAGATGAATTATTAAATAATTTGAGACATTTCAATTTTTGTAAGCACTTAATGCTATAAACATCCCTTTCAATACTGTTTTTTTATTTCATAGGTTTTTATATTTTTGCTTTTATTTTCATTTCTTCAGCAACACAATTGACATTCAACAGCATGTTATTTAAATTCATGCTGTAGATTTACAATTTTTACTCCTGTTAATTTTATTTTATGGATTTCCATTTAAGGGGAGTATAGTAACTGTAATAAAGACTATCATATCCAGATGTGAAGATACAATACAGTATGCTTTTAAGATTTATTTATTTTTATTGGAAAGTCAGATATACAGAGAGGAGGAGAGACAGAGAGGAAGATCTTCCATCTGATGATTCACTCCCCAAGTGACCGCAACGGCTGGAGCTGGGCCAATCTGAAGCCAGGAGCCAGGAGCTCTTCCCGGTCTCCCTCACGGGTGCAGGGTCCCAAAGCTTTGGACTGTCCTCAACTGCTTTCCCAGGCCACAAGCAGGGAGCTGGATGGGAAGTGGCACTGCCGGGATTAGAACCAGCACCCAAATGGGATCCCAGCGTGTTCAGGGCCAGGACTTTAGCTGCTAGGCCACGATGCCGGGTCCCAGTATGCTTTTCCATTTCCAGATCAAAGATGGACTCCCAATGAAACTGGTAAATATATTTGTACAATAGGATGTTAGCCTCTTTGCCATTGTCCATACTTACAGTGCCAGGATACACATATATAGCAGAATGATGGACTTAAAACTGTTTATGAAGGACTATACTATTCTAATAACATAGGAGAAATCAGTGGGGGCAGAGGACTTGGGGAGGTGGAAGGGGAAATCGAAGAGCCTATGAAACTGTATCATTAAACATTGAAATAAATTTAAAAACATCCTAGAGACAATACAGGGAGTCTAAATATAGATTAGATATTAGATGATGTTAAGGAATGACTATAACTTTATTATCTCTGAAAAAGGTATACTGTTAAGATTATTTTTTCTTTTTAAAATTATTTGCCCATGTGGATCTCTGATTAGGGTGGGGAGGGTCAAGGTATGAAGGAAGGGATATTTTTTTTCCTGTGTCTGCAGCAGGCAAAGGAGGGGAGGCCACTCCTTGCTGTCAAACTCCATTAACACTCAGGGATGAGGGATAATCATTTGCTGATGCTTTAGAGACCCCGATGTGGGGAAGTGTTCCAAGGGTGTTACTTGAGTGGTTTGGATAGTTCTGAGAAGTCACCGGCTTCATTGCACCAGGGATGAGAAAATCTTTCCAAGGTCTATCGGTTAAGTCCATCTCAGTGCATTCACAGACGCAGGGACATGATGCAGTTTGGCCAGGAGAGCCATGCAACCTGTTCTGCTTTCCATCTTCTGATGAGGCAGTTGCTTTCTTTTGCTGGCCTGGATGAACTAGCTGGCTGTCATGTCCCCTCATGTGCAACAGGGCATGCTGCTCACTTCACAGGCATCAGCAATTAGGTTAGACCACTTATCTTGTGATTTTCCCTGTAGCTGGGGTTTGAGCCCAGCCATCTATTTGGGGAGCTCCCCTAAGAAATTTCCCTGAGGTGACATCAAACTTATTTGTTGTATGCAACAGTCAGTGCAGGGTCAGGTTTGGTCTGCCATTTGAAACCAGCCAGTGCACACAAGTGGGTGCAGCTGTTCGAGCAGTTCTACGCCCCCCAGCCCCAACTCTCATATGAACTGACGGGTGCTGTGGCCTAGCTCAGCCCAGCCCACCACATGCACTTTCCTTACACACACTAGCAGATGCCGCAGCCCAGATGCGGTGACCACCAAAAGCCCCTGTCAAACCTGACCCCTGTCCTTCTGTATGTTGGCATGTGCTGCGGCCTCACCCAGCCCATTCCGCATCCCAACTGGCTCTCGTGCAAACCCATGGGTGATGCAATTTAGCTCAGCCCATCCCACTCCCAGACCCAGCTCAATGGTGCTGCTGCTTGACCAGTCTGGCTTGCCCCCAACCCTGGGTCTCATATTCACCAATGGGAACTAGAGCCAGCAGGAGAATATCAACAGTTCCCCAACCAAGTCCACTCCTAGCCCTGGATCTTGCACCTGCCAGGGGGTACTAAGGTCTAGCCTGACATGTCTTGCACCCAGTCACAGTCTCACTTTCAAAATAATTCAGTCAATTTTAAAAGAATACTGAACAAGGAAATTAGAAGATAATACAAGCATTAAGCCACCACCTGGAACCCTACCATTATATGTGGGTACCAGTTTGTTTCCTTGCTTCTCCACTTCTGATCTAGATGTGCCTAGGAAAGCATCATAAGATGGTTCAAGTATTTGGGTCCCTGCCATCCACATGGAGACCATGATGGAATTACAGGCTCCTGGTTTTGGTCTTTATTAGCACCAGCTGCTGTGGCCACCTGAATAGTGAACCAGATGGAAGATACTCCTTTATCTTCTTCTCTCCCTGGCCCTCTCCTGTCCCTCTCCTGTCCTTCTCTGTCTCTCTCTCTCTCTCTCTGTCTTTCAAATAAACATATAAATCTTTAAAAGAAAAAAGGAATACATATTACACAAACTTTTTGCAGATCCCTCTTGACTCTAAGAAATAATGTAGTAATGAAAACAGCATGGAAAATTTCATGATGTGGTACCTAATATTTTAAATATGAACATGACACTGACTTCATAGGTGTACATATACATTCATAAATGTAGTAGAAAATGCTAGGAGTAGGTGATACGGTGATGACTCCTTTGCTTGGGACTCCTGCATTGCAAATCAGAGTGCCTGGCTCAAGGCCCAGCTCCACTTCTATTTCAGCTTCCTTTTAATTTGGACACTAGGAGGCAGCAGGTGATGGCCGAAGTGGTTGATTTATTGTTACCCATGCAGGAGATTCAAATGGAGTATTTGAAGAGCTGAAATAACAGATGAGAAATTCCACTCTCTTTTTTCCTCCCTCCTTCTCTCCCTCCCTCCCTCCCAAATAAAGTAATTCTTCTAAAAGTTTAAAGGAAAAATTCAAAGGGCAATATTCCCTGAACAGAACACTCAGCTTGGTAGATCAAGGAATAGCTTTATAATTGTTTTAAGATTTATTTATTTTTACTGAAAAGCCAGATTTACAGAAGGAAAGAGAGAATGATCTTGTGTTCACTGGTTCACTCCTCAAATGGCTGAAACAGCCAGAGCTGAGTTGACTTGAAGCCAGGAGCCAGGAGCCTCTTCCAGGTCTCCCACACAGGTGCAGGGTCCCAAGGCTTTGGGCCGTCCTCGACTGCTTTCCCAGGCCACAGCAGGGAGCTGGTTGGGAAGTGGGACAGTCAGGGCACAAACCGGCATCCATATGGGATCCTGGCACACTCAAGGTGAGGATTTAGCTACTGAGCCATTATGCCTAGCCCCTATATTGGTTTTTGAGATGTTTAATAAGCTTGCTTTTTTACTTTTATAAAAGCATATTCTTACAATGTTTCTACTTTATTTTTATACATAATCATTGTACATAGTTATGAGGTACATATTTATGTGGCCATTTGATACATATATATAGGAGTGATCAAATCATGAGAGCTAGCATTTCCATCTACTAATCATTTATTATTTCTTTATGTTAGGAACCTTGAACTCTCTTCTACCTCTCTGCAGAATATATAATACATTATTACAAAATACAGTCATCCTCCTAACTTAACTCTCCAATCTAACTGTATCTTGGTGCTTATCAACCAGCTTCTGTTATCCCACCTCCTATCCTTCCCAGTCTCTAGTGATCACTAGTTCATCATTTATTTTTGGAAACTTGATTTGGTTTTCACATATGAGTAAGAGATGTAGCAGTTGTCCTCTGTGCTCTGCTTATTTTACTCAAATTAATGTCCCCTAGTAACATTCATGTTGCCATATTTGTCAGGGTTTCATTCACTGCTATAGATAAAGTTTATGCTGTTATGTAAATACACTACATTTTAAACCATATATCTATCAATGGACATCTATGTTAATGCTATATCTTAGTTATTGGGTATTTTGCAGCAACAAGTGTAGGAATAAAAAGTATTCTTTAATACGCTGATTTCATTTCCTTTGGATATATCTGTTTTTAGTTTTTTTCTTTTTTTAGGGTCTCTCCAATATGTCCCATAATGGTTCTAAAAATACACATTCCCATCAGCAGTTAATGAGAGGGCCTGGCGTGATAACGTAGCAGCTAAAGTCCTCACTTAATGCGCCAGGATCCCAGATGGACACCGGTTCTAATCCCGGTGGCCCCGCTTCCCATCCAGCTCCCTGCTTGTGGCCTGGGACAGCAGTCGAGGACGGCCCAAAACTTTGGGACCCTGCACCCACGTGGGAGACTGGAGGAAGCTCCTGGCTCCTGGCTTCAGACTGGCCCAACTCCAGCCATTTTGTCCACTTGGGGAGTGAATCATTGGATGGAAGATCTTCCTCTCTGTCTTTCCTCCAATCTGTATATCTGCCTTTCCAATAAAAATAAATCAATTTTTAAAAATAGTTAACGAGAGATTTCCTTTCCCAATACCTTCTCCAGAATTTGTAACTTTTTGTCTTTTTGATAGCAGTCATTCCAACTGAGGTAAGATGACATTTCATTGTGATTTTTGCAATTCCATGCTGGCCAGTGTTTTGAGCATTTCTCATATAATTGTAAGTCATTTGTTTGTCTTCCTTTGACAAATGTTTAATCAGACCATTTGCCTTTTCCTGTTTAGTTTTTGCTGCTTCCTTTTATAGTCAATATATTAATCCCTTGCCAGCTGAATAGTTTGAAAATATTTTCTCCCGTTCTGTGAGTCGTCTCTTCATGCTGTGGATTGCTTCCTTTGCCAGGCAGAAGCTTCTTGGTTTGATATAATTCCATTTGCCTATTTTTACTTCTGTGCTTGTGCTTCTGGGATCTTACAAAAAAATCATTGCTTTTACTTATGCCTTGAAGTATGCCCCTATGTTTCTTCTAGTAGATATCATAGTTACAGGTCTTACATTTAGGTCTTTGATTCATTTTGAGTTGACTTTTGTATATAATGAGAAACAAGGGTCTAATTTCATCCCTTGGCATGTTGGTATCCCAGAGGCTGTCCTTGACCTTATGTATAATGTGTAGATTTACACACAAGAAGGTATTTATTAGGGTCAGTGTTGTGGCACAGTTAGTTTAGCTGCCTCCTATGACACCAGCATCTATAATGAGCACAAATTCAAGCTCTAGCTGCTCCATTTCTAATCCAGCTTACTGCTAATGTGCCTGGGAAAGCAGTGAAAGATTATCCAAGGTCTTGGGTTCTACCACACCTTTCCACCTTGCAGACCCAGATGAAATTCTTGACTCAACCTAGCCCAGATCCAAATGTTGTGACTGTCCGGGGAGTGAGCCAGCAGACAGAATATCTCTGTGTGAGAGAGAGTTGAATTAGCCTTTCAAATAAGTACTTTTTCTTAAATATTAAAAAAAGAAGCTGTTGTCCATTACCTAATTTATAAGCATTTTAAAATTAAAGCTCATGATAACAATTCTCACACACTGCTCCAGATTCTGGTCCAGTTCCTCCCAATATGCCCCGAACAGCTGGACAACTGGAGAGTATAAAATCAAAGCCAGCTCCCCTGTCCAGCAGCAGTACTGGCTGCACTCTGAGCTTGGCAACCCTTTGCAGACTTTCTTCAGTCTGTTTCCTTCTCCAGGCACTGCCATGGCACTGTGCTGGTATACAAGCTGTCACATAGCTTCTTGGGAAAGAAGAAACATGTAAATGGACAAAGGAAGAGGAAAAGACAAAAGAAGCCAAAAATACTATAGTATGACCACAACTTCTGAAGACTGAGAGGCATACATGCAGATTCTCACGTTGCAGACTGGTACAGATGGCCTTGAAAATACCCGGACTACATTCACGCCAAAAACAGCCATCTAGCTTTACAAGAAAATATGCTTCTCTAAGACTGAACGAAGTCCTAGACTTCAAATCTTCTTCCACAGGACCACCATATAGCAACGAACTAAGGAAGAGTTCAAAGGGATACTGTTAATGCTCAGCAATATGAATGCTGAATGTGGCATAAGGACAGATCTCTACCACAAGTAAGACCCAGTGGGGGGCCCGGCATCGTGGTCTAGTGGCTAAAAGTCCTCGCCTTGAACGCGCCGGGATCCCATATGGGCGCCGGTTCTAATCCCGGCAGCTCCACTTCCCATTCAGCTCCCTGCTTGTGGCCTGGGAAAGCAGTCGAGGACGGCCCAAAGCCTTGGGACCCTGCACGCGCGTGGGAGACCTGGAGGAGGTTCCTGGTTCCCGGCTTCGGATCGGCACGCACTGGCTGTTGCAGCTCACTTGGGAGTGAATCATCGGACGAAAGATCTTCCTCTCTGTCTCTCCTCCTCTGTGTGTATCTTTTCCAGTCGGAAAGGAAGGATCCACATCTGGAAAGCTCAAAACCATTCCCAGCGATTTAAAGACACTGAATGCAGCCATAGTCAATTGTTAACTCTGATTTTGTCAGTCCTCAATCCTCAATGGAAGGGTAAAGGCCTATGACCAAAAGGAATTAAAGCATTTTGTCACCTGCCCAGTCCTAAGGACTCAACTTTTCAGCAGAGGTGGCTGAACAGATACCCCTACTAAATATCTGACTAAGTAGGCATGGAAAGAAATGCAAGTGGGGTACCATGAGGCTAGAGTGTAGGCTCTAGTATCAGACTGCACAGGTTTAAATCCTATCACCAACAGTTATAAGCACCCTGATCCTGGGTAAACTAACCTTTGTACCTCTGTTTCTGCATTAGTAAAATAGGAATAATACACTATCTACCTCACAGTTTGTGAGGATTCATGGAAATGCAGGCAAAGTGCTTTAAATGTGTCCTCTTGGGCTTGGTGGCATGGCCTGGTGGCTAAGGTCCTCGCCTTGATCCCATGTGGCCGCTGGTTCTGGTCCCGGCAGCTCCACTTCCTCTCTCTGTCTCTCCTCCTCTCGGTGTATCTGACTTTGTAATAAAAATGGAATAAATCTTTAAAAAAAGTGTGTCCTCACCAGGGTGTTGAGGATTTTCCTGCACACCCCCTCCCCCCCAAAAAAATGTTCTGCACCTTAAATGTCGACAAATATCTTGTTAGAGTTACAAGCCAGTCTAGATTATCCCAAAATCTGCCAAGATCAACAAAATTATACTTCAACACAACAAATGGCTAAATACTAAAATGAAATAGACACGAGACAGCTGAATGGTACCCTATAGCCATTTTAAGGTATATAGCAGCCGGTCCGGTCCTGTATATAAACTAAAATTGAGATGTCAATGAGCTAATCATAGGTTGTGGTTAGGACTTTTTTTTTTTTTTAACATACTGGTTACTCAAAACCATGTCAATTCCATAATATTGCAAATTGCTGTTGATGTTATATTGGGACTCTTAATTGACTGGGATGATATTCTACCAGCTCTACCTTCGGACCAGAAATGGTCTCCCCAAGAAACTGTTCAACCCATCTGGACAATAAGTAGCTGAACTCCATGCTTGGTATATGTTTGCAAGGAAAGAATCTTGATTGAATTTGAACTGTAATACTGCATCAAGGTGGAGGAATCCACCAGGTGGGAGGGGAGGGGGAGGGGTGGGGGGATTCCCAGAGCCTATGAAACTGTCACATAATGCTAAATATTAATTAAAAAAATACAAAAAAATGTGTCCTCTTCCTCAAGGAAGACTCAAATTCTTATCAGCTATGATTACCATCATATATGGTGCTATTAATGCAGTAGCAAGCCAAGCTAGAACAGAGAGGACATTTTATAGCTAGAGTATAAACCACAAGTTGAGGATCTTTAATCCAAAAATTAAAATTGGAAATGCTAAAGTCTGATACCTTTTGACTGCTCACATGATGCCACAATTGGAAAAATTCCACACTTGATTTCATAGGACAGGTTACAGTCAAAACATAGGTGTGCTAGAAAATGTATAAAATTATCTTATGATTATGTGTAAAAAGTATATATGAAACATTAACAAATTCTGTAAATAGATGGTTCCCATACTTAAGCTGGATCATTATGTATATCCAAATATTCCAAATTCATGTGGTTTAGTATTTCAGATAATGGTTATTCAACCTAAAGTTGACAAATGGCACCACATAGACTAGTTCCACATATGAGGGAAAAGAAAGTAAAAACTGAATGTAAACATTCAATAATAACTCTCTTGATATTATTCAAACACTAAAAGGGATTGCCTCCTTAATGTGTGGGTAACTACATGACTAGTTGAGCAGTTAGAAGTTCAACAAGGAGTATATCTCTTACCTCTTTATAGAAGCTAAGGATGTGTCCAGACAACTAACCAACAAATTCAACAAGGTTATAGTATACAAAACCAATACACTAAAACTAATTGATTTGCTACACACTAAATACAAATACTTCAAAAATTGATTTTTAAAATTCTATTTAGAATTGCACAAAAAAGAATAAAGTATTAAAAATAAACAACAAATAAATGCATACAACATTATACTTAAAATTATGTGGCTAAAACTTAGAAAACATTGCTGAAAGAAATGCATCCATGGATTGGAAGAATTATCCTTATTAAGATACCAACATGGTAGCACAGTGACTAAAGTCCTCACTTTGAACACAACAGGATCCCATATGGGCACCAGTTCATGTCCTGGCAGCCCTGCTGCCCAGCCAGCTCCCTGCTTGTGGCCTGGGAAAGCAGTCGAGGACGGCCGAAAGCCTTGGGACCCTGTACCTGCGTGGGAGACCTGCAAGAGACTCCAGGCTCCTGGCGTCAGATTGGCGCAGCTCCAGCCATTTTGTCCGCTTGGGGGTGAATCAATGGACAGAAGATCTTCCTCTCTGTCTCTCCTCCTCTCTGTATATTTGATTTTCCAAAAATAAAATCTTAAAAAAAGATAGCAAGACTAATCAACTAACCCACAAATCCCTACCAAAACCACAGCTGTTTTTATTTTTGTCAGAAAGTAATAAATTGATCCTATATTTCACATGTAAGTAAAGGAACTCAGAAAAAAGTAGGAGAAATCAGAATTTGAAATTTCAAAAGTTTACCACAACTCTATAATTGTAAAGACACGGTGATACCAACATAAGGATACATAACCAGATTAATGGGATAGAATTGATAGTTCAGAAGTAAACATCTACATTTATGAGGTGATTTTTAATAAGAGCATAAGGCAAGATAAAGGAGGAATCAATAACCTTTTCAACAATGATACTGAAATAACTAGATATTCATGTGCACAAAAATGCATTTGGACTGGGCCCGGCATCGTGGCCTAGTGGCTAAAGTCCACGCCTTGAACACAACGGGATCCCATATGGGCGCCAGTTCTAATCCCGGCAGCTCCACTTCCCATCCAGCTCCCTGCTTGTGGCCTGGGAAAGCAGTCAAGGACGACCCAAAGCCTTGGGACCCTGCATCCGCGTGGGAGACCTGGAGGAAGTTCCTGGCTCCTGGCTTCAGATTGGCATGGTATCGGCCGTTGTGGTCACTTGGGGAGTGAATCATCGGACGAAGATCTTCCTCTCTGTCTCTCCTCCTCTCTGTATATCTGAGTTTGTAATGAAAATAAAATAAAATGCATTTGGACTCCTGTCTCATGCGGTACAGAAGAATTAACACAACATGAATCATAAACCTAAAGAGCTGAAACTGTAAGACTATTAGAAGAAAAGAGTACATATTTATCATCTTGAGTTAGTCAGTTATTTGTTACATAAGACATCAAAAGCACACGAAAGAAGAAAATGATAGAGTTCACCAAGATTAAAACCTTTTGTGACTAAAAAACCACCATCCAAAACAAGGAAAAGGAGAATAAGGATAGCAGTTACTAATCACATATCTAAAAAGTGAGTTGTATACAAAACATGTAAAGACCTTTTAATACAAAGAATCCAATTTAAATACCATGAAGAGATTTTGAACATGCATTTCTCCAAAGATGAACTAAATATGCCAATAAGCCCTTGAAAAGATATTCAACATCATTAGCCATTAGGAAATGCAAGTCAAAGCCATACTACCACTTCACACATACTAAGATCACTAAAAGAAAAAAAAATAACAATAGATAACAAATTTTGAGAATATAAAGATATTGGAATCTTTACACAGTGCTAGCAAGATGGCAAACTGGTACAACTGCTTCCAGAAACAGTTCAGCAGATCACCAATATGCTCAATGTATAGTCCTATGCATATAAATATATCTAAATGAAAGGAAAATACATTTTCACATAAAAACTTAAACACTATGCTGATAGCAGGATTACTTGACAATGTCAAAAATGTATACATGGCTAAAATGTCCATCTGCTGATACATAAAATGTGGCCTCTCCATACAATTGAATATTTTCCATAAAAGGAATAAAGTAGTAATATATGCATGAAAGACATAGGTGAATGTGGAAAACAATATGCTAAGTGAAAGAAGCCAATCATAAAAGACCACATATTTTATGATTCCCACTAATATGGAATGCGCAGAAGAGGTGAATCCTCAGAAACACAAAACAGGTTAAGTGATCACAAACGGCTGGGAGAAGAGGAGCTCGAAATAGAGAATGACTGATAAAGGCTATGGAGTTTCTTTGGTTGAGAGGAGGGTAGATAAGAGTGGCACACTGATATAACACTATGAATACAGTATAAGCCAGTGAACTGCTCACTTCACAGACTGTATTTTAATTATGTCTCAATAAAGTATTCACTTAAACAAATTGTCCAGATTGCCAAACTGAACCTTTATCTGATTGTGCAATGTACACCCAAAAGTTTGACAGTGGGGCAGGAATCCCATTGCCCTACTAAATATTTAAATCCTATCATATTGCAAAAGGAAACAGATAGATATTACAGAAATAATACAATAAGAAAACCTTTAACACCAGAGTTTTCTGTATGGCCAAAGTTTATTACTGTGAATGTCTTTTATTCAATGTTGGATGTAAACTCGGAAAATGAATCTAAACATTAAATCTGAGCCTTAAAGAATGCTATGGAATGCCTGCCATTTCAACTGCATTCCAGCAAGTGGTAGTAGATGGTCCTCAAGATACGCCAGATACAGAATGGTAAGTTTGAGACAGGTAAACCCAGAAGGAAAGACATCCCTGGTACTTCCAGGTACCATCATTATAACTAGAGTGAAAAGCAAAATGTTTGTAATGGGCAATATCTGTAAATGAGGCAAAGTTTAAAATATACAAATAACTGTTCAGCAAAATAAAAGTCTGTATCCTAATCATGTCCCCAGTCACACTATTTTTCAAAAGTTATCATTACCAGTTTCTTGAGTATTGTTCCTGAATTCTCTATACATTTACAAACATGTATATTCTACACTGTTACCTTTTTTACTTCATTTATCTCCACTTTCCAAATAGTTCACACACATTATTCTATACAAAAACTTCAAAAGAGTCTATGATATAGAAAAATCATACTTTCTTAACCATGGAATAAGTTTTTATCACCATATCTACAGCAGAGATCAGAAGTCAGCTCCTTACTGGCAGACATTATGCACGGGCGTGTCTTGCTAAGCCATTACAATAGTCTTGACATGTAGATCGCAACGTATTTGTTATATGGTATGCAGTAGAAAAAGCTGGCCTGGAAGCTAACTATATCTATTGGACAAAGTCTCTTTCGTTGTTAGATTTGAGTGAAAGTCACGAAATTTCCCGGTGTGAATGGCTGTGTCTCTTCCAGACAAGCTCTGCTCCATCTGCCAGGGTGTTCAATGGCTACAACAGGGACCTCATGGCAGGGGCAGAACTAAGGTTTGTTCATTGTTGTTGTTTAGTTTTGTTTTATTTAACCATTTCCATGGAAACCTCATTGCAAATCTCAGACATGGCCTTAAGAAGAGGTGGATCAGTGTCAAGACTGAAAGCAGAGGAATTCTCATCCTACCCATCGGAACAGAAAAAATTCTATGCACAACATAATTTTATGATAACAACTATTTCAATGAGGAAAAGAAGGCTGATGTCTAGAAAGGACCAGTTTTACAACATTATTTTTCATAAAGGAATGTCAACCATAATAGATATTTCATAGCTATAAATGTAGAGCTATAAAATTGAAACATCACAAAGCAAGTTTCCATTTTGACTAATTTATCTGGGGTTTTCACACTTGCATCATCACTGACTCAAGACTTCCTTGCACATTTTTGTCTCTCAGACACAATACATGTGTGGGACTCTGAGGGGATGGTTCCAAGACCTGCATCAGCTATTACAAATGTGATCTCCCTATGACATACAGTAATCTGCTTATGTGACCTTGTCCCAGTGAAAACATGTGTTTTAGGTTTTATTCCCACATTTGGAGCCCTGGAATAGTCTAGGCTCCTGTAAATCACATGTTCACATTCTACAGATATCAAAGTTGAAGTTCTATTTTTGTTCTATTTTTCTAAAATTGTCTTTGTTCATCTTTATAAATTTATATTCTAAAACATTGTTTTGTGCCTTTTTCCATATTCATAACAATTTTCATATATTTGAAGGCATTAGTGTCACCTACTTCCAAATCATTTCCTTAGATCCTACTTGAACAATAAACTAAGAATCTGTAGACTTTCCTTTGGTTGATTCTAGTATTTTATTCTATTTGTAACTTCCTATTTTGTAACAGCCATCCCATCTTTCACCTTATTTTCTTTCACTCTTATTTCTATGCATCTTCTGTCCAGCCTACTTATTCTCCATATTATCACTCTGCTGGAGGTCAACTTGCCTTAGCAACTTACCTTCACTCTGTTTTTCTCCACAAACCTTCATTTTTAAAACATGCATTTCACTTTATCTTTCTTTTCAGTGCAGGTTCATTACTTGTTTCATCTCACAATATCTCCCCCTCTTTTCTTTCCTTATTCTTGTATTGTTAAAAAAAAAAAAGGTTATCTTACACCATAAATCTGACAGAAGGAAAGGCAGGAAGTGGGTAGGATGTGGGATTTAGAGGGATGTGCAGCCACAGAAGCAGTCTAACTCTGCAGAGCAAGGAACCCATAAAAGAAGAATCCTTGCTGGCTAACAATGATAGGAAAAGATGCTTATCCTCACTAGGAATCAGGCAAACACATATTTTTTTGCCTATCATATACGTAATGATTTAAAATGATGAACATTAACTCGTGTTGGCAAGGATGTGATGAAACAGACAATATTAGCAACTGGGTAAATTGACAGGTTTTCTAAACCATGGCTTGGCAACATATATCTACATTTAAAATGTTTATAGCCTTTGACCATACAATTCTGTGTAGAATTTAGCCACAGAAAACCACCGGAAATGGAAACAAAGATATAGATATGAAATCATTACTAATCTGCCTTGTTTATGATTGGAGCAAAGTAGGCTTGCAGGACAACCTGGCAAAGGGAGGCTCACACATATCAGAGATTGGGGTGAGAGAAGAGGGAAGGTGGAGGAAGCAAAAGCAAAGTGGAAAGGGAAAGGAAGAAAGGGAAGCAGAAAGTAGCACAAGATATGGAAATGGGTAAAGGGAATACAGAGAAAATAGTGAGAGAAGCTTGAAAGAGTGAAAAAGGAGCAAGAAGTAGGGACAGGGGGTAGCCAGTGAGTTTGAAAGGAAAGTATGGAGAAGGGAAAAGAAGAGGGAGAGAGAAAAAAACTCCACACCAATACACAGTCGATTACAGTAACCACACAGGCATTAAGTGGGATGATACATTATCCATGAGAAAATAGAAAGATGGGTAACTGGAAATAAGTGGCCATGGAAAAGCACAGTGTGACCCTACTGGTCTATAATGATTCACCACATAAACAGGGTCAAAATTCTCATCAATGGACTCTTCCACTCCACATGGACTCTGTGCTTCTACGTTTATCAGAATTTCAACAATTTATTCCTGCCAACATGCAACACGCTAAAACTCTACATCATTCAAACTTAGACTTCTGTATTTTCCATGAGAATTAACCAACATGGAAACAAAGTAGATGTAGTGATGCCACCAGCTTTCCACATTCAGAAATATGCTCATATTGTGTGCTAAATTTAAACTGTTGTTAAAATTCCATTTGTGTAAAGCTGTACTGCAGATAGTGGAATTTGCCTATAAAGACAGATGTCACCCATGTCACTGCACTTTGCCCAAGTCTCGGGTTTATCTGAACTATTATAAGAATTCTCATTAGAAAATCTGTCTTCCATCCAAGTACTAACCAGGCCCGACCCTGCTTAGCTTCCGAGATCAGACGAGATCGGGCACGTTCAGGGTGGTACGACCTCACCGAGCGAAACTGGCAGCGATTCATAACTGGAGAACTATTAACACCACTTGAGCAAGTATCTCAGAGCATGCCCCACATCCGGGACTTGGGGTGGGCGGGAAACCAGGTGGGGCTTCTCCCTCAATATCCCCCTTTACCTCAGATACATGAAGGAAACAATATGGACATAATAGTCTTACCCACTTCCCTATCCCCCTGAACCTTTTTTTTTTCTTTAACTGTAATTATGTAAAGATTGTCAACAACAATACAATAAAATGGATTAAAAAAAAAAGAAAATCTGTCAAATCAAAATGTTTTTCATCTTGAAGTCATATTAACATGGGTGACATGGAAGGAAGCTCTCTTAACTCAGGTTCTCCCTAAAGTAGACTATGGGTCAGGGACTCGAGAATAGATATTTTATTTGAGTGTGGGGAAACTCAAGAAAAGGCCAAGTTAATGGAAAGCTATGGCAGGAAATTGGCTATTTAGTCCGTCTCTGAGACTTCTAAGGAACTGTGAATAAGCATCACAGATTTGTTCACTGTGGGTCAAGGGACGTCCCTAGTGACATGAAATCCCTGGAACTTGCAAACCATGAGAATATGGGCCTATTAAGGTCTCTGGGGCCCGGCAGCGTGGCCTAGCAGCTAAAGTCCTCGCCTTGAAAGCCCCGGGATCCCATATGGGCGCCGGTTCTAATCCCGGCAGCTCCACTTCCCATCCAGCTCCCTGCTTCTGGCCTGGGAAAGCAGCTGAGGACGGCCCAATGCATTGGGACACTGCAACCGCGTGGGAGACCCGGAAGAGGTTCCAGGTTCCCGGCTTTGGATCGGTGCGCACTGGCCTGTTGCAGCTCACTTGGGGAGTGAATCATCGGACGGAAGATCTTCCTCTCTGTCTCTCCTCCTCTGTGTATATCTGGCTGTAATAAAAAATGAATAAATCTTTAAAAATAAAAAAGGTCTCTGGATCAAACAGTGCCATTTGGACTATGCTTAGCTCACCAAAACCATTCTACTCTATGGAGTGTTGGCCCTATTTCACAGATTAGGAAGCTCAGGTGCCAAAAGATCAAACTACTTATTGAAGATGAAACAGTTCATAAGCAGCTGAGGTGAGCTCCAAATTCAGTGTCAGCTCTTCCACTATTGGATGCCACATGGTAAAAGCCACCATAGAAGCTCTATTCCAAGACACAGCTGGCCTTTCCTTGCTGGGTCACACAGCCCAAGAGGCCCTTACACATTACCATCCTCCCTATTTGCATGGGAAATGTATTGTGATAGCTTCTCAGTTGCTTCAATCTTCCTGCTTCCATATAAATACACTCTAAGTCATAGTCCATGAGCCATGTGAAATTTTATAGAATCATCACCTGTGGCTATTCCTAGCCTAAACACTAGTTCCTATGAAATCGTGCCAGAATGGAGATCAAAGTATGGGGTGGCAATTTAAGGCAAATTTTTGTCTGATGACCTCATTGCAGAGAATCAAGTTTCACAGAGATCGAGAATTGAAGTATATTAAAAAACAATCTATAATTTTACTGTGAAGAGAGTACTATATTAGAACAAATACAACATGCTGAGCTCTGCCCAGACACAGAGGTCATGCTAACGTGCGAGCCAAGGAGAGTGTTTTCTTGCTTTAGTATAAAAGATAACAATCTGCTAATCATTAGCATCTGAGGCTGGTCTGAGTTAAAAGCACACAGAGATGCAGAAAAAGTTTCGAGAAATTATTGAACTTTCATTTTGCCCACAAGGGGTGGTGGCAAGTTCTGTGCTGCTGCCCCGATGACACCTAGAAAGTTACCAAATCCTATCACCTCCAATAAAGCACCAGCAGTTCTCTCATCACCTGTTCCTTAGGTTCCCTAGTAGGAGGTCTCCTGATTCACAAAGACCCCTGAGGCCTCCCTCCCCTCCAGTGCAGCTGTGCATCTATCAACTCAAGGAACTCCCATTCTGAGAAGTCCCATGTGAGGGGACCCTTAGCATAGACACCTCCACCAACCACCTGTCAGTTAGATCTGTAGACCACCTCCCCACTCTAAGCACTGCATACTACAGTATCTTCTCCACAAAGATAAACTGCAGAAGGCTAGGGCCAACACTGTTCACCAAGCTCTTTCACAGAAGAACTACATAAGCATCTGAGGAAATGACAGTGGTCTTGTTTGCCCACTGCATGATGCAGAAAGCAAGACTCAAGCCACATACTCAGTGAACTTTGTTGGAGTAGAAGCATTTTTGTCCTCTTGGTAGAAAGTTTTATGATTCTTGATCCACAGCCAGTGTGGGCAAGACTCCAGACAAACGTGCTATTTATTTGTCTAGAATTCTTTTGCCACCCAAGAATGCCATAGCAACGTAAAGACCTTCTCAGTATGCAAAACACCCAAGTCTGCTCCTGGGACTCACAAAGAGCTCTGTAGCAGACATGCAACCAGGGGCTCCAGCAGGAAAGGGAAGGACTCAAGGAGTGAAGGGGCACTTCACCTGGCACACTGGGTTGGAAGACTTTATTCAGATCCAAGGAGGAGGCTCTGGAATGAGTTTTCTGTGGTCGCGGTGGTGGGGTGGGAGGGTCCTCACCCCTTTTCATGGCCTCTTCTATGGAAGTGCTAGAGTAAGATCTGCAGCAAAATAAGCGGAGATCAGAAGGGAAATAGCAATGTTTTACTCTCTGAAGTTGAGTTGAAACAGAAACACAAAATCCAAGATGAAAGTGACTGCAAAGGACTGACATAAATTCTGCTCTTTCCTACTTGCCACTATGTACAATAATTGTCCAAATCTAACCATGAATTGGCTTTTCAAAAAAAATTTGCTCTAATTGTCTCTTAGACCTAAATTTATCACCCCCTCAAAAGCTTTCTGCAAATTAAAATCCATTTCTACTACAATTTTTAATAAAAATAACACATAAGCCTTTCAGCTTAGGTACTTCCATGTTTTTAACAGAAGGGATTCATAGTGTTAAGTGATTCCAGAACCATTCTCCTATTTACTTTCAACTGTGATGACAGCCACATATGGAATTAGGACAGCTAAGCTGAAGCCAAGAACCAAATAATCAAAGGACTATACTACAAATTAAATTTACGAAAGGAAAACACACATTGATAAGCTTGAAGGCTCTGGTTTGTCTTACACCTGAGAAATGCAGGTTTTGTGAAATTTCCAAAGCCAAATCCTAATCTTCAACTTTGTCCTCAAATTGTAGCATAGCACAATTTACTAGGGAACATTATTGGAACTGTAATTCCAATAATGACATTTAAAGGAAAAGGAATTGGGGGCCAAATGATCACCGTTCCATTGAACTGCTGTCTACAGACCTTGCCTATATCCCCACTAAACCGAGATCCTTTTGCTTTCACTTGTGGAATTATTTATTTGGTAGAGAACTAAGCCCTTGATTTGAATGTAAATTTTAAAATATGTTATCTTAAAAACTAGAAGAAACAAAGGAGGGAAAGAAACAAGGAATGAAACAAAGTGAGAAGGGAGAAAACCGAGAGGGAGAGGAAATCACTACATTCCTAGAATTGTATCTATTGATGATATTAAATCTGTTAAAAACTAAAAAACTAAAAATAAGTAAATTTCTAAAACATTCTAAAAATTTAAAAATCATTCATAAAAAAGAATAAGACCTAAATAATATGCTAAACAATAATAGCTGAAAAGTTACACAAACGTTACTCAAACTTCAGCCTCTGGTTTTTAAATTGCATTTTTCGAATGTTTTCATACTGTCTATATCTAGGAGAGAAATTATTGTGCAATATTTTGGACTATTACTTAGAAACCAACTTATTTCTAAATTAGTTCAATTCCATACATTAGTCTATTGCTTAAGCACAGATGATTCAAGGACCAATTCCCAATATGCTGACCACAAATGGGATGTGTGTGTTTGTTCTATTCAACTCCTCAGCTAATCTGCCGTCAAAGCAGAAAATGACTTCTGAGTCAGAGATATGTCCTAGAGAAATATTAATCTCAGACAACTGTCCCTGAATGTAGCCATTAGAGTAGCATTCAGGAAATTAGAGCCTATCAATTATTATTAAGCTCCTTTAGTTGTTCATTCGGCTATTTTTTACTTAGTGAGTTTTTATTCTCCTAAATAAGTATCTCCAGTTTCTCTGTGGTAGCCACAAGTTTTGTCTGCCTTTCAAGGTTGCAGTCTTCAATAAAAATCACCATAATGGCATGAGAGGTACTCTGGGATGATTCCTGTAACAAAACTAGCAACAAAGATAGGCAGGTAGGAACTAGCAGAGGAATTTTCTAATACTTTCAACCAGAATCAAAGAAATCGACATGAAAGGACTGTGTTTTACAATGGTAACTCTGAAAATAAAAGAAAATCAGGGTCTGGCGTGGTAGCTTAGTGGCTAAATTGTTAACCTTGCATGCACTGGGATCCAATATGAGTGTTGGTTCTAATCCCGGCAGCTCCACTTCCCATCCAGCTCCCTGCTTGTGGCCTGGGAAAGCAGTCGAGGACGGCCCAAAGCACTGGGACCCTGCACCCACGTGGGAGACCTGGAAGAGATTCCTGGCTCCTGACTTCGGGTAAGCTCAGCTCCAGCCGTTGCGGCCGCTTGGGAAGTGAATCAACAGACAGAAGATTTTCCTCTCTGTCTCTCCTCCTCTCTGTAACTCTGCCTTTCCAATAAAAATAAATAAATCTTTTTTTAAAAAGAAAATCAAAGTACTTTCTATGCTATGTACAGCTTTAATAACATCTTTCACTTAAGAAAGAGAATAGTGGTGGCACCGCAGGCTAAATTGTTGCCTAGGACACCCACATCCAATATTAGAGTGTTCTTTCAAATTCCAGTTATACCACAGCAGATTCAGCTCCCTGAGAACGGAGCTCAGGTGGCAGCAGACGATGGTTCAAGTGTTCAGGCCCGTGCCGCCCACGTGGGAGACCCAGATGGATATCTGGGCTCCTGACTTTGGCCTGGCTCCATCCTGGCTGCTGCTGCCATTTGGAAAGTGAACCAGCAGATGAGAGACCAATTTCAATTTTATTCTTTTATTTAGATAAAAATAAATAAGCAAAAGGGGAAAAATACACATCTAGTGTAGAATAACACATGTAATTAAGCAAACTATTCCATACCACATACCTTATTTCTATTTTATTTCCATATATAATCCATTTTCATATGGAAGGCTACTAAATATTAAAAATAAGTACAATTCAATAACTACAATCAATTATAACACAGATGATTAGGGAACTGAGAAATGATTAATGTATTAGTGTTAGGATAGTGATTTTAACTTGCATTTTCCCTTACATTTCTGCAAATTTTTAAAGAGAGGATAAAATAATTTGACTCTCTTGATCTCAGTAAAGGCTCCATTAGAAATAGTGAAAATAAAATCATTCAAATTATACCAGGAGATCAATTACTAAAATAATAATATATAAATTTAGCTAGGCATGAATATGTATGTATGAGATGTTTCAATTACATTCTCTCTGAAAGAGAAGCTAAAAGTGAAAGTTCAATGTATGATTAACATCTATATATATATATATATATATATATATATATAAGCATATATATATATATATATATAAGCATATATATGCAATTCAAGTGTTTTTTTCTACTATGAAAGGTGGTAAGTATTATCATCCCCACAACCCACAGCTAGAATAATCTGTAAAACAATCACTCATTGCTTCCCCCAAAAGAGCTGATTAATATGGTGACCAAAGATTATACATTTTCTATCTATCAAAATGAATTATCATATTGTTTTTTAAAATCATTGTAGATATTTGTACCTTCTTGAACAAGGAGACAAAACTGCAATTTGGAAAACAGACTCCTAAAAATAAACTAAAGTATAACTATGTTTTACAAAAAGATTACACTTCCTTACATGTTGGTATTCAAACACATAATGTATAAACACACTTAAATTCACTTTTTCAGGAATATATCTAGACGCTAAAGAGGAGAAATGCCACTAAGAACAAAGTAAAACCTAAAACTACACAAATGTATGACAGCTCCATTGTTGAAAAATGAGTCCTGTACCACTGACTTTCTTTGATATCTAAACTCAATCACCATCTTCATTTCTCCTCTACACCTCTCCTCCAAGTGCGGCAACAACTACAGCTCTGCCTTACTGGCTCTCCCTCTTCCACTAGACTCTGGTTCCTTAAAAAGTATGAGACTAAGAAGAGGCATTACATTTGAAAACTATTTCCCTATTTCCATAACTACTTTTCTCTCAGTCATCTCACACAAGCCACTTCCTCTCAGGGAGCCAGAGGACAAGGGCTTCTAGCTAGCTTCCCACCTTCTAGTCCTAACCACCACAGACTCCCAGAGGCTTGCAGCTGCACTGTGCGTTCAACAACACATGTGCAATGAGTGCAATGACACACATCCCAGATGTCCAGACTAAAGAAAAAGGAGACGCTGGGTTTTTATTTCTAGACAGGAGTCGGGGACAAAGGGTATTAAAACAGAAATTAAACAAACACTACCTGGATCTTGGTCTTGCTTTGAGACTGTTGGAATCCTTAGGAGTTGCTGAAACAAAGATTATTTGTTGTTTGTTTAGGTTTCATGTCTAGTTTAACAGGTGTATATGTTGCACCTGGGCTAGTACAGAACAATATCAACAGGTAAATGTGAAGCACAGAGGTCCGTGTGTAAACTTTGCCGGCGTCTACATTTTCACTAGTAATTTTATTCCTAAAGCTGAAGGCAAACTTCGAAAAAGGGAAGGAAGGAAGGAAGGAAGGGAGGGAGGGAGGGAGGGAGGGAGGGAGGTGGGAAGGAGGAAGAAAACACAGTGTATTTTTCCTTTTGTCAGAATGCTGAAAAGCTCTTCTGAAATCTAGGCTGATTCACGGAGATCTTCCAGTATGAAAGACTAGGAAGTTTGTGATGGGTTCCCGGCATTATCAAGATACACTAGCAATAGATTTTGAAACATTTTCCCAGGAAGGCTAGGAAGAAATCTGTCCACACATTTTCTTAAAATGTAATTCTACTACCAGAGGAGCCTGGCCACAAGAAGGCAAAGCTCCTAAAAGCAAGCAGAAATGAGCTATGCAGCATTCTAATAAGAAAATACTATGTTCCAGGGCTTGGCGGCGTGGCCTAGTGGCTAAGGTCCTCGCCTTGATCCCATATGGCCGCTGGTTCTAATCCCGGCAGCTCCACTTCCTCTCTGTCTCTCCTCTTCTCAGTGTATCTGGCTTTGTAATAAAAATAAAATAAATCTTTAAAAAAAAAAAAAGAAAATACTATGTTCCGCATTTGGTTAAAATTACCCAAGATACATGCAGTAAACAGTGCAGTATCCAGATTCTTTTTCTTTGTTTGTTTGTTTGTTTGTTTGTTTATGCTATTGAAAAGGCAGGTCCACAGAGACAAGAGAAACAAAGATGCTCCATCTGCTGGTTCACTCCCCAAGTGGCCACAATGGCTCGAGTTGAGCCAATCCAGAGCCAGGAGCCAGGAGCTTCTTCCAGGTCTCCCATGTGACTACAAGGTCTCAAGGCTTTGGGACAGCCTCCACTTCTTTCCCAGGCCACACTCAGGGATACACACTGCATTAGATACAAGGTTCATTGGCAGTGGAGCAGCCAGGACATAAACCAGCACCCATATGGGATGCCGGCGCTTGCAGGTAAAGATTAGCCAATTCAACCACTCCGCCAGCCCCTTGTCCCACTTTTCTGCTACCAAGTCAGTCAGAGAATATTATAGATTGAAATCTTAAAGTAGTACATTGGGGTTGGTGTTGTAGCACAGCATTTTGGTCACTGTTTGCAACACTAGCATCCCATGTGAGAGTGCCAGTTTCAGTCCCAACTGTTCCACTTTTGATCCAGCTCCCTCCTGGAGGAGGCAGCAAGGATAACTCCATTGCTTTGAACTCCTGCCACCCTCGTGGGAAACCTGGTGTGGCCTAGTCTTGGCCATTGTAGCCATTTGGGGAGTGACCCAGTAGATGCAAGAGTTGTGTGCGTGCGTGCGTACGGGTGTTCATCATTCTGCCTTTCAAATAAAGAAATTGCAGAAAGTAAAATATTTGAGGCCAACATTTTTGTGTAGTTGTTAAGCTGCTACCTGATGCATCAGCATTACACATGGATTCCAAGTCCTTGCAGCTTCACTTCTTAGATAACTCCCTGCTAATGGCCTGAGAAAGTGAAAGAAGATAGCCCAAGTATGTGGACCCCTGCCACTCATGTGGGAGGTCCAGATGGAGTTTTAGGCTCCTTGCTTCAGCCTGACCCATCTTTGGCTCTTTTAGCCATCTGGGGAGTAAACCAGAGGATGGAAGATCTTTCTCTTTTAATCTCAATCTCTCTCTCTCTCTCTCCATCCCTCCCTCCCCTCCCTTTCTCTCTCTTTCTGTGTGTGTGTAATTTTGTCTTTCAAGTATATAAATTTCTTAAAGTAAAATATTTTGTCAACCATACATCTGCTCTCCATCAAACTGAAATCATAAACTAAGTTCCTCACTACCTACACCTATGAAGCCTACTTTCACATCCTAAGCTGGGAAGGGTAATGAGAAACATCAGGAGAAATTAATGCTCCTTTGTTGTTTTCAATCTTGTGGAAGTCAACTTTAGAAATCAGGATCTATGCTAATATTTTACAAATATTGCAAATTTTCATCATAAAATTCATAGAAAAAGTGCTACTATTGAGGAATAGGGAAAAACTATTTCACCTATTTTACAAATTCTTCCAAAAAGAATTTCTTCCACACTGCCCCATTCTCTGCATTATTTCAAATATAAAAACCTCCTTGCTGAAAAGCAAGGTAAATTGATGATCATCATCATTAAAATCCATGGATTAAACAAGCAGGGCAGAAAGGAGGACTGAAAAGCCTCACAAATTCTAACAAAACACAAAGCCAGCAACCAGCACGCAGTCCCTTTACATGACTTTGGTTTGCAGTATAGATGCAGTTCTCTCAACTTAAACATTTTGATTTGTTGTGAGAATGTTAAGTATCACTCACAGCAACCAACTGGAATACAGCAACAGCCCTGAGAAACACAGGAAGTCTGAAGAATGCAAGTCCCTCTCACCCAGCAGCATGTCAAGAACTCTCTCTCTTTCTCTCTTTCTCTCTCTCTCTCTCTCTCTCTCTCTCCTGGAAATCTCACCCAACAAAGAAAGGCAGCCTTTATGGGGCCTCTCTCACAGCCAAGGAGGGATCCCTGAGGTCAGGAGGCAAAACTCACCAGAGAGCTGGGCAAATGCACCTGAAAAGGCTGCCTAATGCTGGCTGTGTCCTTCTTCTCCCTGGGGGCCCACTGCTTTCCAGAAACATCTAAGCAGGAGAGGTCTTGACTATGTTAAAATGCTGTTCCCGAAAGCAGACCATGGTGACCGTTAATTCTTTGGTCAATTGCTATTATCTTTGCCTTTTTTGCTGGTGTAAAGATGGGTGTGGAAGGGTGGGTGAATCCTGCTGATGAGAGATAGGCAGGCAGGCCAGCTAACAGATGGGGTGATGATGTAGATGAGTGATGGAGAATTCTGAGACCTACATGTTCCTCCTCTCAATGACACTTTCCAGCTGTTACCTCCATGAACTTCAGTTTCCTCACCAAAAGAAAGACAATATGCATGTAGCCCCTTTGTCACAGGGACAGCTAAGAAGGTCATGGTACTCTGAAAACTTATTTGGATGTCAGCATTGCAAAATAGCACTCATAACGACAGTACACACATTCTACTAAGGCTACTAATTTTTCAGGCTAGGAATTGTTGTCTGTTTAAATTTAGTTCCTTCTAGGACAGTAAAGAAGGTACAAGTGGGAGCAGGTAATGGAGAGAATTGCTTTACCCCAGGAAGACCATGAGTGACAGGTGGCACAAGAACAGCCACTAGAATCACCACCAACAGTCATCAAAAGATGACACTGCAAAGACAAACTAACCTAGAATACTTCACCCCAACCCAGAAACATCAAGACAAAGATCCCCATTAGGCAGTGTGCTTTGCTGTAAAGTTTGAGATGGGGTATTGGTTTAAAAAAAATCTCATAGATTCTACTAATGAGCAACTAAATTCCATTAACTCCATCTTAAAAGGCAAAAGGGCATATGGAAAATTATTTAACAAGGAATGTCTTAGTTCCCTGATAACAGTACATCTCATGTGTCATCCACCATTTTTTCATAATCATTATTACCACCAATTCTGGAAGACCCAGAGAGATTTCTCCTTCCAACTATACAGGCAGTGGACACCATGATTGTAGTTAACCCTTCCACTAGTCTCCTCGTCCCTGATAATCACACTCAGCTTCTGGTACAGCTGAGTATCTGCAAAGATGGCCAGGGCACGCAGTATGGTGAATTCAGGCAGAGGTAGCCGGAAACAGAGAAGAAGAATGACAACTTCCTAGAATGCTCTAGGCATGTCATCTTTCCAAGGAATGAGAATGGGATGAAGGACCAAGCTTAAGAATAATTCCAAAAGGCAGCAATTGAACTTAGATTAACCATTCAAATGGCATGGAAAAACATGTAAAATTATAAATCACCAACATAAAACTCTAGTGTCTCACATGAGGAATCCAAATACTTCCCAGGAAAGGGAGTATGGGACATTTATAGTCTGAAATGAGGGATTTCCTCATATCAGAAAGGGGCAGCAGTAGGAAGAATGAGCTTGAAAACACAGAATCATCAAGAAACAACATAAAATCATTTCACACACATTTTGCACACTGTGGCGCATGACTTATATCATGTTTGGTGATGCCATGTTCCATTCACTAAAGGTAGGCTAAAGATAAGATCTAAGGCTCAGGCTCCACAGAACATTTGAGATCATGCAAAAGTCCCTAAGGGGAAGCGGGGGGGGCGGGGAGAATATGAAGACCTAAGATCCTCAAAGGCTGCTAGAGAATCAATCATCAATTGAAAAACCCAAGCATAAAAAGCTTTTGTTAATACCACAGCATGAAATGTATAAAAAAATGGAATTTATCTAGTTTATTTCAAGACATCCAAGTTGGAAAAAACTAGCCTCAAATGGTTTGCCTCCACAGAGCATTTCATCTATGATGAATGAATCAAAATCAGTTTGAGAAGTCAAATTAGATTTGGAATCTCCACAACTTTTGGAATTATGAATTATCTACAGTCTTAATTTTCTATTTTGTAGCATCTTCTAGAGTCAGTAGCTCATGAAAGAGACTGCATATCAGAATCATTTGGCTGAAAATAGATTTGCAGGCCCCATCCCTGAAATCAACCATATACTCTTTCTCTCTCTCTCCCTCCTTTTCTTAATTTCTTTCTTTCTTCCAAGTCATTACCAACCCTTCTCTCTTTTAAACCCTGAATGCCGTAGGTGTCTGGGAAATATTACCTCATATCATAAGTCTCAATGCTATATTGATCATCTTGAAGAAGATGATAGCTAATCACAACAGACATAATTTACTTACTAAATATACAAAAGAGACAACAGTAAAGAACAAATCAGCAACTTATTTTATATCCTCATAATCAGAGTTCTAAATAACAGTGTCTTCCATGGCCACTTCATTTTTAGCTAGGTTTACCTTGGTTAAACATTAATAAAGAGCTAAAGACACAGACACATTATGACACTACCAGAAACTGAACAAACACAAATTTAATTTTTGTCCTTGGAATGCACTCCATGCACAAGTACACATACTTATCTTCCTGGAAGTAGAACATAGCAAAATATTTGAGATTTTTGCTTTAGAAATGCGAAGCAACTCAGCTTCCAGTTGGTCAATCCCATTAATTCCTTACTATGCAAAAATAACAACCAAAAAAACCATACCTGAATGAAATCATCTCAACTCCAAATCTTCTCAATTTCATACTTAGTTACAAGACCCTACATTCAACCTGAGTGATCCTTTGGCAACACTTAAGCATGGAACTGAAAAAGAAATCTTATTCTCAGACAGGAAAAGAGGAAAATGATCAAAAACCAAAAGGCTCCCTTATAACAAAACACAGATATTTGGAAAGAATCAGACACACTGTCACAGAGGCAGCAAGCTTTTAGAAATTGTTTTGTCCAATTAGAAATAATTCTACAGAGAGTATATTAAAATGGTTTCCTCCTACCTGAATCCTCAGACGCGTCTTTTGGTAAAGCTTCATTGACAGCATTTTTCAAAGCTGGTGGGTTTTTGTTTCATTTTTAGGGAACAAAAAAGAGAAAAAGAAAACCCATGAAAATTCATTTCTGAGACACATTACATTAAAACAGAGCTCTTTATTCACGTGACTTGCAAAAAAATGGGCATTACAAACTACTAGAGGCTACTACAGCACTAACTAAATAAAGCAACACAGACTTCCTGGGGTACACAAAGATGAAGGATGATTATTTTAACCTTCTAGAAAGTGCCTCTATGCATTAAGAGGAATGTTACCACGAAGTGCCTAGAATTTCCTCCTCATTCATTCTTCACACTCATATCAGTGCTTCAGAATCCCTCAGGCTTCAACACTTTTAGAATTGGCCCAATTATTCCACTGTGCAGCCAAGACTAAGATTCGGCAGTTAGGAGCGTGACCACAGCAAATGCTCTTGTGGATAACGTCCAGTTTCACCTGCCTCTTCTAACCTAGTATTTAAACAAAGAACATGAAAATATTGTTTCTTACTGGAAAACTTTTTCTTCATTTTGAATCCCTTTACAAAGTTGAATCAATGGTGGGTCTCAACAATAAAGTCCAAAATAGCTTTACTGATTTTCAGTCCCTTCAGATGAGCCTCTCTGTCTCATGGGGAGCAAATCAGTATCAGATAAAAATAAATACTGGCTTGAGACTCAAAAAATCTTGGTTCTTCTCTTAGTCATTTTTCTTGCTAACTAAGCAAATGATTCATGTTGCCTGAACTTCAGTTCGCTCATGTTTACATGTCGGGTGATAAAACACACCAGTCTCCAGTTTTGTGAGAACTGAATAAAACAGTATGTAAGAACACACCTTAGTAACAGTTTATAACGTTATGGAATTAATTGATATGGTATTGAGTAACCAATATGTTAAAAAAAAAAAGAATGCAAGTTCTGAACCACATCCTGTGACTTCTTCATTGACATTTCAATTATTAGTTTATATACAAACAGGTTCTATACACCTTAAAATGGCTATAGATTATTATTCAGCTGTCTCGTGTCTATTTTCATTTTAGTATTTAGCAGTTTATAGCGTTGAAGCATGATTTTGCTGAACCTGGCTGTTTTCCGGGTAGTCTAACTCTATAACTCTAACAAGACATATGTCAACAATTTAGGTGAACAGTTTTAGGAGGGGTGTGCAGAGAAATCTTCAATACCCTAGTGAGGAGTAAGGGGGACGGTTTGGGGAGGGGTGGGGGGAATCCCAGTGCCTATAAAAGTGTGTCACATAATGCAATGCAATCAATAAAAAAAACTGTGGCCCTAATGAGGTTAAACTCTTAAGCTAGTCCATACTCAGTTTTCATAAATTAATAAATTATCCATCTAAAAGTTCAAAAAAGGAACACACCTTAGTACATGATAAAGCATTACCAAAGTATATGAGACAGGAGCAGAAAGTCCTTCTTATTCTTTCGGTTATTCCAAGGTCAACTCATCTCTGCTCTGGATAGCAGCTCTAGCCCTGAACACTCTGTTAAACTGTTTGTCAGCTACCCAGTACAATAAGCACATTGTAGCTGGTTCCTTATAATATTTAGACAAAGTCACTAAGAAACAAATACATCCAGAAAGCTGCAAGAGAATTTACTCATGGATTAGACCCGTATGGGAAGCCGCACTGATGGTCTAGTGTCATATCTGCCAACAGCACGAGCTCTCGATCCTTTCGGTCTCTAGTCATTTCCTAATGCGCATGACCAGACCCCCACAAAAGGCATCAGAGTAGCTTGAGGGTCAGCAGTGACTAAGGGACTGCTGAGTTGGAGGGCTTGGAGGGCACTGGACACCTAAGTTCTTACTACCTGCTTAGGAACTATAGTTTTCTGACAACAATTTGTTTTATCTGTCCAAATGTGTTTACATGCAGAGAAGTGCTCTCACATGCTCTGAAAGCTGCCTGTCTGAGACAAGCGGATAAGAAAGCAGAGAGACAATGTCTTCAAAGGGACAAAATCCATTCTTTCCATACCTTGTTTGTCATCACCAGTCACATCTTGAGTAGGGGCAGGAAAGTCAGCCAATTCTTTAATAGCTGTCTTCTTGGAAAATAAAAGTAAATGAATTATACAGGTTGAGATGGAAAATAAGTGATGTGCACATAAAATAAAAATGACTAAAAGGCTATATTTCTTGCAAATATTTCTGTCTTTGTTAAACCCTAACAGTCAACATTTAACAATATTATATTTTTTAGTTACCCAATAAGGTATAAATCAATATGTACTGAAATTTTTACACAAAGGAAAAAATGATATCAATCAAGGCATACACACACACACACACACAACACCATGAATTAAATCTAAATTTGGATTGAGATTCAACCAGAGGATTCCATAGCATTTACTCATCCAGCTAAGAACAAGCTTGTTCTAGACATGCTTTTTCACAAACCAAGAGAATTTCTGACAAGTGACGCTATAATGCAAACATTTTATAGGATCTGTCATGTAAAGGGTGCGAAATCCTGATTAAAATAGCCTCATCTGGTGGAAAAATAAAATGTTATTGAGATACAGATCAGAACTTCCTCCTAATTTACATATGGGTAACTCCTCACTTACACTAACCAAATAAGTACCCAAATAGATCAAGTATGGATTGATAAGTGGTTTGAAGTATGCTTCTTATAAATTGATTTCTTTTTAAAAATTACGTATTTTAAATTTTTATTGGAAAGTCAGATTTATAGAGAGGAAAAGAGAAACAAAGATTTTCTGTCCACTGGTTCACTCCCTAAGTGGCCACAATGGCGGGAGCTGAGCCAATCCGAAGCCAAGAGCCAGCACCCTCTTCCAGACGCAGATGCAGGTTCCAAAGGCTTTGGGCCATCCTCCACTGCTTTCCCAGACTACAAGTAAGGAGTTGGATGGGAAGTGGAGCAACCAGGTCATGATCCAGTACCCATATTGGATTCCAGCAGATGTAAGTCGAGGACTTTAGCCTTCTAGGCTATCACGCTAGGCCCCATAAATTGATTTCTTATAAATTCTCAACTACGTACACTCGAACTATAATTAATAGTAATGACTAATACATTTCAAAATTGTTAAGACAGTAGATCTTAAGTGTTTTCAGCAGCAACAAAACTCAGAAAACAGCATGATGCTGGATAAATATTTCATAATGTATATATCCCAAAACATTTTAAATATATACAATTATATCAATTATACCAAAATAAAGCTGTTAAAAAGCATACATTTTAAGGCCTGTAATGAAATTTAAAATAATACAGGTTCATGCTGTATTTATAATCACAAACTCTTGAAAGCTGTGTAAGAATTGAAAGTGTGGGTAGTGTTTAGGCATAGGATGCCATCTGCAATGCCAGCATCCCATGGGGGTGCCAGTTTGAGTACTTCACTTCCAGTCAAGTTCCCTGATAATGGCCTGGAGAAAGCAGCAGAGGATGGCCAAAGCTTTTGTGTTTGGGCCTCTGCCACTGATGCTGGAGACCTGAATAAAGCTCCTGGCTCCTGGCTTCGGCTTGGCCCAGCCCTGGCGAATGCAGCCATCTCGGGAATGAGCCAGCAAATGGAAGATATCTCTCTTTCTGACTTTCAAATCAATCTTTAATAATAATATAATTGAAAGGGGACTTGAACTGGGAGAAAGGAATGGGAAGAGGACCCATAACCAAATGCCTTTGACATGCTTAATATTTCAAATGCACTCAAAAGCCAGATAAAGATAAATACCAAAAAGAAAAAAGAAAAAGAAATGAGATTAAATTCCTAGAACTGTCTGGTGTTCCAAAGATTAGTTTGTCACTCAGAATTCAAACAACCCCAGAGAAAATAACCATGTTCCTATTTTTACACTGCTCCAAAAATGAAGTTGCAGTCCCATTTGATGGTAACTTCACCTAGTATTTAACAATCCTCAGTCAGATCACTGTTGGAACTACAATGAAGCCTCCACATAAAATTTCCTATTCAAAGTATGTTGTCTTCCATGTAGCAGACAATGCATCTTAGCATGTTTCATTATTCATGCATTCTCCCACCTCTACTATAAACAAAACCTCTTTGGAGAAAAATCATTTGGTAATAAACAATGTAGATTTTTTTTTAAATACTTTTTTTTTATTAATTTTTTTTCTTTTTATTGTATTGTTGTTGACAATCTTTACATAGTTAATTACAGTTAAAGGAAAAAGAAGGAAAAAAAAAAAGGTTTGGGGGATAGGAAAGTGGGTAATGCTATTATGTCCATATTGTTTCCATCACGTATCTGAGGTAAAGGGGGATATTGAGGGAGAAGCCCCACCCGGTTTCCCGCCCACCCCAAGTCCCGGATGTGGGGCATGCTCTGAGATATGTGCTCGAGTGGTGTTAATAGTTCTCCAGTTATGAATCGCTGCCAGTTTCGCTCGATGAGGTCGTCCACCAATTGATATGGTCCATCATAAAGTCTCCGTTTGCCCCATAATTTGCTGCCAACATATAGCTGAGATGAATGATTGTCCTGTTCTGTCTTCTGTCTTTTCTTGGTTAGAGTTCTGAGTCCAGCAGTTCGATTGGGGAGATCTCCAAAGATACTTTGAGGTATTCCCAGACTAGTTTCTTGTATGTTCTAGCAAGCACAGGGCCCGGCACAGTCCATCACCCCGATCAGCTGGTGGTTGCAATTGCTGGGTTGGTTCTGTTTTCAGTCCCAAGTTGCACTGGAACCAATGGGTGTTGCAGTCCAGTCTGGTTCTGCCCAGCACATACTCGGCCCTTACATCACCCAGTGGGAGCTGCAGCCTAGTAGGGGCGACCCACAATAACCCCCACCAAGCCCGCCCCCTACCCTGGTTTGCCAGTATGTGTAGCAGAAGACCAGTCTGTCCCCCATCCCATTTGGCTCTGGTACTTGTCAATGGGTATTAAAGCTTAGTTCTATCTAACCAACTCAACCATCCAGCCCTCCCAGATGTTGTTGAGTGCCTCTCTATCTAGCCATCCCAGCCCCCGTCCTAGTTTTCATGCCCTCCCACGGGAATAGTGACCCAAGAAGGGGGAACCCACTTTTCCCTCGCCTGGTACAATGGTCTATTGGCTAAAGTCCTCGCCTTATATCTGCCAGGGTCCCATTTGGGTGCCGGTTTGTGTCCCAGCTGCTACAGTTCCCATCCAGCTCCCTGCTTGTGGCCTGGGAAAGCAGTAGATGTTGGCACAAAGCCTTGGGACCCTGCACCCGCATGGAAGACCTGGAAAAGCTCCTGGCTCCTGGCTTCAGATTGGCTCAGCTCTGGATGTTGCAATTGCTTAGGAAATGAACCAGCGGATGGAAGATATTCCTCTGTCTCTCCTTCTCTCTGTAAATCTGCCTTTCCAAAAAAAAATAGATAACTCTTTTAAAAAACAAAGTACAAATCTAAGTAAATGGAAAGACATTCTATGTTCATGAATCAGTAGATTAACACTATTGAGAGGGTCAATATTCTCTAAATTGATCAATATATTCACTGTAATTGTTTTTAATTTTGGGGGGTATAATTTTACAAGATTCTCTTAAATGTACATGAAACTCAAAGGAGGTAGAATAACCAAAACACTGTTGAAAAAGATGAGCAAAGTTATATAATATTCATATTTTCACTGAAAAGCCACCATAAATTTATAGTAATTAAAATAATGTGGTACTGGGGAATCAAGATGGCGGAATAGGGTAAGGACACGTTTATACAGATGGAAAAACATTCAATCAGGATGAAGCAGAGAGGACATATTTCAGGTTGTAGGAAAGGACAGAACAACAGCAGAGGGGTACCTGGAGACTGACAGACACAGGAAAGCAGTGGACACAATGGTGTGGTGTTACAGAGACTGATACTCCAGCACGGCGATCTGATCTCCACAGCAGCCGAAACTCCACCAGCAACCAGGTGGGAAGGTACTTTCACTGGGAGCTCGGGAGGTGAACCCAGACAAAGAACTGTCCTGCTGGTCCATTTGATTTGACCAGGAGCAGTGACAGAGCAGCAGATCTCAGACGGGCAGTGCAAGAACAGAGTGGATTTCACAGCTCAGTCAGCCCCCTAGAGCTGAATTGGGCGACATTTTGTGTAAAGAGGAAAGGGCAAGGGAGAGGACGGAGCATGCGCTGAGCTGGGAGTGAACTCATTTCTGTCTTGGTAAACTGCAACGACGTGGCATTCTATGGGTTCCACCCAGGGCAGGTCTGGGATAGCCCTCGGATCTGACGGCCAGCAAATCAAGAACCTTAGTGGTTGTACATCAGGCGCCATTTTGGGCACTGTGGCAATAGTTTTGGGACTGCAGGGGACAATAGTGAACTGCGCATGTGCTGATCTCGTGAGAACTTGCTGAGGATGATGATTGCACTGGTCCCACAGGAAAATAATACCAACTGTGGCATCGTACCAGCCAAAATAGGTCCGTGTGGCACCCTAATGTCCAACAGGTTCCAACAAGATCAGCACCACCAACAACCTAATTATATAGGACACCTGGTGTCTCCCTAATCCTGGGACCTGCTCCAACTGAAAGTGGGAAAAAGGTTGCAGAGACAACAGTGAAGCCTCAGCACGGTATCACAGGAGGTGGAGAGTGGTGAGCTAAGAGCTGGGGCTGTGGAGACCACGGTGGAAATTTGACATAAGAACCCAGACCTGGATTTCACTGGAGGTTGTAGCACAAGTGGCTGCAAGCAAAAAGGTGTGTACCAACTGCAATAAGTAAAATCGCATTGTAGACCTGTGGGTGACACAGCTTAGAAACCTACCCCAAGGAGAAGACTCTGCTAACCAGAAGTACAATGATCAAGAGCAAAAGAAGAAGAGGCACAATGAATATTCCCGAAAACTCCCCTGCAAGGGAGCAAAAGCCTTTGCCAACCTCAGAGTTAACTGAGGAAGACATCGAGAAAAGGGGGCACACAGAATCCATAAGATGCATTTTAAAGATTCTGATTAACAATGAGAAGCTCATGCAAGAGTTCAAAGAATTTAAGGAAGCAATAAAGCAAATCAAGGCTGATATATCACAAATCAAGAACACAGTGGAGCAAATTAAGAGTACAGTGGAGAGTCTCCAAAACAGAATGAAGCAAGCAGAAGAAAGAATCTCAGAATTGGAAGGTATTTCCTGTCATCAGGGAGAAGCAAACAAAAAGCTGGAAGCAGAGCTGGATCAGGCCAAAAAAAGTATTCAAGAATTGAAAGACACTATTAAGAGGCCAAATATAAGAGTTATGGGAGTCCCAGAAGGTGCAGAAAGAGAAGCTGAGTTTGCAAATGTATTTAATGAAATAATGAAGGAAAATTTCCCTAATCTGGAGAAAGAATTGGGAAACAAGTTCCAGGAGGGGCACAAAACTCCCAACAGGCTTGATCAAAAGCAATCTTCACCACGACATATGATCATCAAGCTCTCTTCAATTGAACATAAGGAAAAGATCCTTAAATGTGCACGTGAAAAAAATCAATTGACATATAAAGGAAAGCCAATTAAGCTCACAGGAGACCTCTCACAGGAAACTCTACAGGCAAGAAGAGAATGGAGTGACATATTCCAGATTCTGAAAGAAAAAAATTTTCGGCCCAGGATAACATATCCAGCAAATCTTTCTTTTGTCTTTGAAAATGAAATAAAATTCTTCCACGGTAAAGAAAAGCTAAAGGAATTTGCCTCTTCCAAACCTGCCCTACAAGGGATACTTAAAGATGTTCTTTTGACAGAGAAGAGGAATAGCACCTACCAACACCAAAGGCAAGTGCGAAAAAACATCCCACTAAATGACAACAGAAGACTAAACCAATGAACAACCCATTCCTAAAATGACAGGACCAAAGTACCACCCATGTATATTAAACCCTGAACGTAAATGGCTTAAGCTCAATAAAATGTCATAGATTAGTACAATGGATTAAAAATCAAAACCCATCTTTTTATTGTCTGGAGGAGACTCACTTCAACAAAGATCAGCGGAAACTATATCACATGGGTTTTGTTGTTTTCTGTTGTTTTCATCTCTTCAAAACACTTCCTTCTGATTAAATCATTCAATGACTCGTAGCTCATGCAGTGGCATCATTTTCTTCAAGAAGGTTCTTGATTTTCATTTCTTCAGGTACACATTAGTCATTTAATAACATGTTATTTGACTTCTTGATGTTGTTAATTTCTTTTTTCTCCCAGATGTTTTGTTTTGTGGCTCTTCATTTAAGGGGATGTATAGTAGCTGTGTAATGGAGACTGTCATATCTAGTAACATGTCATTTAACTACAGGCATTGTAAATTTCTATTTTTCTTTTCATTGTTGATTTTGTATCACGACTTTTCATTTAAGGGAATGTACAGCAGTTGTGTAATGGAGACTGTCATATCTAGTAACAGGTCATTTAACTTCATGGCATTGTCAATTTCTATTTTTCTATTTTTCTTTCTATTGTTGATTTTGAATCATGACTTTTCATTTCAGGGGATGTATGGTAGCTGTGAAATGGAGACTAACATTCAGATGTGAGGATGTAGTGTGGCATGCATTTCTACTTTCAGACAAAGATGGACTTACAATGAAACTGTTTACTATGTCTTGACAATAGGATTCTGGACTCTCTGCCATTGTCCGTGCCCGCAATGAAGGATATATGACTGAGTATGAAGAACTTTATGTTAGTAATGTTATAGTGGAACTGAGGGGGAGGGCACAGGGGAGGGGATAAGGGAATATGAAACTGTATTATAAAATAATAACAATAATAAAAATGTATTAAAAAATAATGTGGTACTGGCATAATCATAACATAAATCAGTTGAAGAGAACTGAAAACTGGAAAGAAGCCTTCACATTTATAGTCAACTGATTTTCA
Source organism: Ochotona princeps (assembly GCF_030435755.1). Lineage (NCBI taxonomy): Eukaryota > Metazoa > Chordata > Mammalia > Lagomorpha > Ochotonidae > Ochotona > Ochotona princeps. The sequence continues at coordinate 1,594,921 of NC_080865.1, read as the reverse complement.
TTGAAAGTGCAAGACAATTCAATGGGGAAAAGAATTTTTTCAATATGTGTTGTCTGGACAACTAAGTACACGAAAGACGGAAGTGTTAGACCCTCCCTAGGAGGATATATGAAAACATACTCCAATGGATCACAGATCCACATTTAAGACCTAAAACTAAAACTGAGAATTTGTAGAAGAAAATACAATGTCCATGCTTTTATATTAGGCAATAGCTTCTTAAATATGGCACCAAATGCATAAGAATATTTACAATTGAGTAACAGACAACCCTAATTAAAAATGGGCAAATGATTTAAATAGACATTTTACCAAAAGTGGTATACAAATGGTAATAGTCAAACAAAAGATTAGACATTAAGTCATTATGAAATTCAAATGAAAACTATATTGAGATATCCGTTAATTCCATTTGAATAGCTAAATTCTTTTAAAAAATATCAACTAGGATGCATAGAAATCGGAAGCCACATACATTGCTGATAGGAATGTAAAAATGGTACAGCTGCTGTATAAAGCAGTTTGGAGGTTCCTGAAAAAGACAAGCACGGTGCTGGGTTTCAGCTGCGTGGTTAACATACTGTATTACATAGAAGAGTGTCTGAGCACATCGACTGGCGCCAGCTCCTAACTGCAGCTTCCTGCAGCAGTGACAGTTCAAACAGGATCCAGGACACCTTTGTGAGAAACCAAGATGAAGCTCATGGATCCCAGCACCAACCCGAGCATAGCTGTGGCTGTCACAGGTATTGAGAATGAACCAACAGGATGAACATCAATATCCCCCTTTCTGGCTGCCTCTCTCTGTGTCTCACCCTCAACCCTGCCACTCATCTTCCCTCCCTCACTTGCAAATAATGAAGAAGTTAAACACAGTGTTATGATATAATCCAACAACACCACTCCTGGATATATGCCCAAGAGAACTGAAGACACACTCATGTCCACGTAACAACTTCGGCATGTTGAGACTAGAGGAAAAGAGTAGCTAAAAGCACAGCTGTGTAAAGTACAAAAAGCATATGAAACTAGCTGTACATAATGGCCGCCAAGGTAAACATGTGTAAAGTCACCAAAGACAGTGTGTGTACAAAGAAGAGCTTACATTCACCTAGATACTTGCTTTTCTTTCCTTTTAGATTGATGATAAATGACTGTATGGGGAAAGCAACACAAACGAGCAACAAAATTTTGACCCCAAGAAAATCCACATGATTGTCTCTGTTGGAAGAACAAAGACTATCTAATATCACAGTAAGTTGGAATAATGTGTTTATATAGAAATCAGAATTTATGACATTTTTATGACAATCATCTAACCACCAAGCAGGGGAGCCATGCCAGGGCAGAAGAGGGAGAAGAGCGCAATAGAAGTATCCAACCCGGCTTGCTCACCAAACCTCACCAGACATTGCCCAGAAGCCCCAAGGCAAACTGAGTGCAAGATAAACAGTGAATGACTGTGTGAGTATCTGTTTTGTGTATGAGCTGTATTATATCAGTTCTGCAGAAAAAGACATTTTAAAAACTGGAAGTCTTCAAACAATCTATCACTCCTCCTGAAATAATTTCCTTTATAAATTTTACTCCTGAGTAGAAATACGATGAGAAGAGTGTCATGCAGGTTCCAACTTCAAGAAATCAACAGTGTCAAGTAGAGATGCCCAGGCTCAGTGGGGTCCCTGGTGAATGGAGGATGTGATGGCTAACACATACTTCAGGCATAGAGCTCCCATCACACAGTCACAAGCAGTTAAGGAAATGTCCTGGAGTCCTGTTGTTCTATAATCTGCAATAATTTCATTTAGAGTCTGAGCACTCTAACAGGAGTCTGTGAAAAAAACTCCATTTATTAAACATTTTTGGATATTTTTTGAAAGGAACAAGACACATCAAAAGCTCCCACATTAGCAATCCTAATGGTGTTAGTGGTGATAACCATAACCCTAACAACTCTTACTTATTGACTCACGGTCAATGATCACTGAGAACTTGGCTAAGCACTTCCATCAAAGGCCCACCACTGTAGGAATTTTTCAAGCTTCTCTTGGGCTTCATCGCAATCAGCCTTCATTTGGTCCAAAAGCTAAAACCTAAGAGAGCTTTGAATGCAAGTTGGAGCCCTCACATAGAGTTCTCAGAGCTCCTCTCAAAACCGACCCGGTGCATCACGCCTTGTATAGCTACTAAAAATACAACTCAAATTGCTTACTACCAAATTAAAACTTAAACAACTTGACTAGCATTTTCTGGTTTAGTTTGGCTGTACACCTCTGAAAGGTCAACAGACCATGTTGCATACATTATCAAATCCAGCTTAAGGCAAAAAGAAAAAAAATAATTACAGGCATATCTAGTATCTAGATTTGTAAAGTTAATTCTCAAAATAACAATTATAAAGAGAACATATTACAAAAAGCTCATTTCCATAGCCCTTTTAAAAAATATGGACCAATGGATTTAATTCTACACAATCTTCATTTATTAGCATATGAAGTCTTCTTACCTCCATCCGATTCAAGTCACGAGGCTGTTGGTTTGCTGGCATTGACTCAGAATAAGAATCAAATAATGTGCACTCCCATTTAGGCTTAGGAAAAGCTAAGAAAAAGCAAACAGAATGCATAAGAACATTTGGTATAGCAAGTAATCAGTGTTTTTTTTATCAGCTTTTCTGTGCTTGTTAAATATAACAAAATCAGCTAGTATCAGTCATCATCAATAATGATACTCACGTATCGATACTGTTGAGGTAGGCTCTTTAAACATACAGCCCACTACTTCTATCATCCCTATTTAAATACAATCAGACTGAAAAATAATTAAGTTGAGCAACTTAATCAACGTCATGCAGCTGGTAAATGGGACAGGACTTGAATTCGCAGCAGCTTAGTTTAAGGCAATTCGTGCTATACCACAAGTAACCATTTTGCACACAAACCTACACTATTACAATATTTAAGCATTAAATACGCAACTAGCACAATTTTTACATATTAATAACTATGGTGAAAGTTTGCCAACCATGGATATTATTATGGAAATAATTCATTTCAGCTATTACTAGAAATACACAAGATTCTATAATGATTCATGCCCAAGATAACTTTGTACAATATACTGCTCTTTGGTTAGCAAAAATAGCAAAAAGAAAATCGCACCAAATTTTTGTTGGCTTACAACATAAAAATAAAATCATTCTATGTGTTTCTTCTAATCCACAACAATGACAATGGTGAATGAATTAGCATGAGGAAAAAGCATGCTACTTGGTGAGCTAATTATCTAACACCAAACTAATTTCTAGAAGCAGATTAGACTTTGCCACTTTGTCACAAAGCAATTAAGAAATATCTCAACAGCTAAAAAATATGTCCACATTCTGAATAGAATAGGATTCTGGCAAATAATAAACAGAAGCCACAGATCAAATTTGTCAAGACAATCTGTTAGGAAATCAAATTCTAATGCAATCTTTAAAAAAAAAAACCAGGTTTTTTAATCAAATGTGAAAAACAGATTGGCACTGTTTTTAACCCATCCCTACCTCCCACCCCACCAGGAATGGAAGTGAGAATATCCCTCTGCAGTAAAGAACTGGCTACTGTTTGTTTGTTTTGAGGGGTTTCTGGAGCGATCCTGATGGTCATTGCTAGAGAGGATGGGGACCCAAAGTTGGAACCAAGCGAGGACCAGAGAAAGCTCCTCTCCCGAGTCCCGAAGGGACTTTACTGTTCTGTTTCTGCAGACCGCTCAGGGCTCCTGGCTGTAGTTCCGATGACCCTGGATCCTACAAGGAAGGATTTGGGCTTCTTCCATCCCATGTGGGAAATCCAAACGGGGCTGGGTGACCTCAGAGTTCTTGGCCTCCGAAGGCACTCCAATTTCCCGTGGTCTCATTGGCAGTTGGGATGTAGTCCTTGGTGTGGATCTAGGAGTCTTCAGGGTTGGGATACAAGCCTCCTCCTGTCCACCTACTCCACTCTGGGATCCCCCTTGCTCTGTGCATATGACCTCCTATTAAGAGGTTGTCACGATCACTCCTGATTCCCACCATATGCCTTCAAAACAAACAAACAAAAAATCTAAAATAGAGAACAATAAGGAAAGCTTAGAATCAGACAGGAAATGGTCAGTGTGGATTCACTTATACCTTACTAGGTGGGACACAAAGATTAGTTACTCCTCACTAGGGTATTGAAGATTTCTCTGCACATCCCTCCTAAAACTGTTCTGCACCTCAACTGTTGACATATGTCTTGTTAGAGTTATAAGCCAGTCTAGACTACCCGAAAAACAGCCAGGTTCAGCAAAATCATGCTTCAACGCTATAAAATGCTAAATACTATAATGAAAATAGACATGAGACAGCTGAATAGTAATCTAAAACCTTTTTAAGGTGTATAGAACCTGGTTGTATAAACTAAAATTGAAGTGTCAATGAAGAAGTCACAGGATGTAATTAAGAACTTGCATTTTTTTCTACTTCTTTTAACATATTGGTTACTCAATACTATGTAAATTAATTCCATAACGTTATAAATTGGGGCTGATGTTATGTTGGGGCTTTTAATTGATTGGGATGATACTCTGCCAGCTCTACCTTCAGACCAGAGATGGTCTCCCCAAGAAGCCGTTGAACTTATCTGGACAATAAGATGCTGGACTTTATGCTTGGTAGATGCTTGCAATGAAAGAGTCTCACCTGAACTTGAACTGTGGTAATGCAACAAGGAGGAGGAATCCACCATGGGGGGGGGGGTAGGGCAGGGGTAGGGGAAATCCCAGTGCCTATAAAACTGTGTCACATAATGCAATGTAATTAATTTTAAAAAAGAAAAAAACACAAGATATTTCCAAAAAATAAATTAGCATGAATTCTTGCATTGTGAGATCAGGTTAATAACTAAAATATGCTGAAGTTTGGCAAAAGTTGCATGGAATCATTCCCTCTAAATTTCATTCCATTCTTAGGAACTAATTCCATGTTTTACCTTTTCCCAATATTAAAGGACCTTCTGAAATAAAAAAAAAAACTGGCTACTGAATACCAGCTCCATATGAACCTGAACGCAAGCACGTAGGTTTGTTCATTTGCTTACTCTGGTCTGACATTTTGCTAATAAATGGGAAACTATGGGCCTGGTTGATTGTTTGAACATATATGGTAATTTGATTTCCTTGGTAAAAACTCTCAATAAAACATTTTTCAAAGCAACATTTCCAACCCAGCTCCAATGAAAAAATAATGTATGTAATATAATGTATATGAGCTAACTTGATATTTTGAGATTTGATTATTGTTTATACATTATTATTTTTATAATGTTTTCTACTTAACTATTTGCTCACTTTAGTGGAGGGTTAAGCTTGTGATTATAAAGCAAACTGAAAGTATGCCATTGTAAAAATTAGAAGAAAAATAAGAATGAAGAGTGAGGGTGAGAATGAGGAAAGGAGGGAGGATAAAGTGGAAGTAACATTATGTTCTTCAATTGGTATACATGAAATATATGAAATTTGTTGCCCTTAAATAAAAAAAATAATATTCCCAAGTAATAAGGACTGGTTAAGAGGACAATCTATCTTTTTATTCGTATGTTTCATTATACAGTTTTGTAGGTATAGGGCTTATCCCTTTCTCTCCCTTTTCCCCTCACCATTGTCCCCCATGTTTTCCACTATATAGTCATTCAGCTGTAGTGTCAACTCCAGCTTTCTGTTCTTTATGTGTGTCATGACATTGCAGGTGTTAGCAATGGTAGAAAGTCTAGTACCTTGTTGTCAAGGTATATTTAACAGTTTTATTGGGGATCTTCTTTTATTCAGGAATCGAGATGCATACTGTAGTTCTTTCTTTCCCCAGTACTCTGGTCTCCATTACACCACTCATTTGAGATTACAAGTGTATATTCGTTTACCTATATATCTTTTTGTTTCGTATTTTGGGTCAGAGAGAACATATAATATTTCTTGTTTGGGGATTGGCTTATTTCATTGAGCATAATGGTCTCTAGCTGGGAGCATCTTGCTGCAAATGGTAGAATGTCATTATTTTAATGGCTGAGTAATATTCCATTGAGTAGATTAGATGTGCCACAGTTTCTTTATCCATGCCTCTTTCAATGGGCATCTAGGTTGTTTCCATGTCTTTGCAGTTGTGGACTGTGCTGCTACGAATATAGGGATGCAGGGTGTTTTCTTGCATGTAGGTGACACTTCCTTTGACTATGTTGCCAGGAGTGGGACTGCTGGGTCATACGGTAGATCCATTGTCAGTTTTCTGAGCACTCTCTATACTGACATCCACAGTGGCCGCACACGTCTGCAATTCCACCAGCAGTGGAGTAGGGTACCATTTTCTCCAAATCCTCGCCAATAGTTGTTATTACCAGATTTCCGAATGCAGGCAGTTGTTGCTGGAGCTAAGTAGAATCTCAATGTGGTTTTTATTTGTGTTTCCCTGACAGCTAGGGTGCCTGAGCATCTTTTTCATATATCTGTTGCCACTGGAACTTCTTCTAAAAGGACAAATTTAGTAACATCAGTAACTGATGGGCATATTGCCAGGACTTTACTGATCTACTTGTCTACAAAAATAAATCTCCTTTCACATAAGTTACACAGAAAGAGAACAGCGTTTACGAATATAACACACACCTTTCTAGTCTACTAAACAATGCCCTGACTAAGATGATACGTAAGATTAATGGCTTTATCATGAGAACGTCCTCCTACACAGAAAATTAACACTGGGAAAAATTGTAAATTTCAAATTTTTTAAAGATTCATTTGTTTTATTTAAAAGAATTACAAAGAGAGACACAGAGAAAGAGCTCTTTCATCCATTGGTTCACTCCCTGCAATAGTAAGGGCTGGACCAGGCCAAATCCAGAAGACAGCTGCCTAGAGCCAGGAGTTTCATCCAGGTCTCCCACATGGGTACAGGGGCCCAAGGACTCAGGCTATTCCTTCTGGGATGACAGCATCGCAGGCAGCAGTTTAACCTTAATCCTAATGGTAGCCCTAACTACTTTTTTAAAAAGAAAATGTATTTATTTGAAAATCAGAGCTATGGAGACAGAAAGAGAAACAAAGAAAGATCCTCCATGTGCTGGTTTACTCTCCAGATGACCACAATGGCCCAGGCAGGGCCAGACCAAACCAGAAGTCAGAAGCTTTTTCTGGGTGTCTCACGCGGATGTCAGGGGCCCAAGCACTTGGGCCATTTTTCCACTGCTTTTCCAAGGCCTTTAGCAGGGAGCTGGATTGGAAACAGAATGGCTAGGATACAAACTAGAACCTATGAGATGCCAGCCTTGTAGGCAGTGGCTTAACCTGCTATGTCACAAGGCCGGATCTCATGTCAAGGATGAACTGCTAAACCTCTTAAGGAACTCCACATCTTCACCTCCACTGTCACCTGAACAATATGAGGCCTCTTCTGTGCTCCTGATTGGACTGTTCCCTTAACTTGGTCTTCTGCTTCCCACTCTTGCCCCAGAAAGCTATAGCACCCAGCATGATCACTTCAAACAGCAAATCTGATTCTATCACTTTCCAGCCTGTATTAGGTCAATTAACCAACCATACCTTCCTCTTCAACACCATTCTAGCCCCTCTACACCTCACCTTGTGCTGAAATTTCTACTGCTCTTATGTTCCAAATGTCCCTCTCAGTGTTCATCCAGCATTTCTGAAGTGCCCTTTCTCAAGAAACCATCCCCTTAGCTCATCTTTCACATCTCAGCTCATGCAGCACCTGACTGTGTTGGGACTTCCCCTTCAAAGCACGTATCACTGGCTCCAATGGCACTGTGTGAGCCTATCTCATATCTTTCTCCTAACCACAAGCTCCATGAGGGTAGGAACTCTGTTTTACACAGTGTTTTGGCCTCGGGAATCACACAGTGCCTCTCTCATAGCAAGTACTCAAGAAATATTTTTAACAAACCATATGGCAAAAATTTTCAATTACAATCTACCAAGTCTCATAAACATGAAAACAACAAAAGACTCATTCATAGGTAAAGACACTAAATGCTCTAGCTTCTCCTTCCAACTTTGGCCTTAAATTATCAGTGTTAGCAAAAAGGGCTGTATTTGTAATTAGAATTCAAATGACATGAGCTACAACTCTTATTTCATTATTTAGTTGACAGGAAGCTTGTGCAGTTTTGAATGCATCTATACTCAACAATCTTCCTGAAAAACAGATTTTTTTCCAAAGATTGCATAGAAATCAATTAGAAAAGTCTTGGAATAAGACATAAGATTTTTTTAACAAGTAAACAGTTTCATATTAAAAGTAAATTTTATAAAACAAAACATAAAAGGTATGCAATAAAACTGAAGCAAAAAATAAACAAAAAGGACCACCCATATTTTTGCAGTGTCTAAAAGTATAGAAGATATCTAGATGGTTCTGGCCATTTTCATGAGCTTCATACAGGGATAAATATGGATGATAAAACAAAGTTTCCTTTAATATACTATTACTGAGATTTCTGCAATTCGATGAAGCTTCGCATGTATTCTTTTACAACTATAGAATCCAGGATCAATCATGCAACCTCTGGAAATGACGTACATTTTTATTTATATAAACACAACAAATTTCATGTATCTCACCTATACAATTTTATGAACATAATGATACTTCCTACCATATCTTCCCTCCCTCCCTAAACTTCCTTCCTCTTCCCTTTCTTATTTTTCTTTTCGTTTTTATAATGGCATACTTTCCATTTCCTTTTTTATTGTTGATTACATTGCATTATGTGACACAGTTTTACAGGCAGTGGGATTCCCCCCACCCCTCCCCAAACCACCACCCCATGGCCCATTTCCTTTCTAATCATAAGCTTAACTTTGGAAGATATGCCATGCAGTGCTGTTTCCATATAAGTGCATGGGGCTCACCATAAAAGACATAAAGAAAAAAAGGGGTTTCATTTTAAGTAAAGGGAGATGCTTTTTGATTTTTGTTTATAGACTTTCCTCTGTTAAATATGCAAGTCAAAATGAGCCATCTATAGTAGTACAGGAATCAAGTTACAGCCTGTTGTAGGCAAAAAGTAGCTGTTATCACTAAAGTCGAAGCCCTACAATCAGTAGCAGTCCAGAATGGGTCATTCTTCCTCCAATATGCTTACCCATCACTGGCACCTACCACATACACAGGGTTTCTTTGTTTTAGTTGAGTCCCTATCTTCTCCCTACCTAATACATGAAATAACAACCTGTTTCTTTACCTAATATATGAAAGGCAGATATACAGAAAGAAGGAAATACACAAAGAAAGATCTTTCATTCAGTGGTTCACTCCCCAAATGGCTGCAACAGCTGGAGCTGAGCTGATCTGAAATCAGGGGTCAGGAGCTTCTTCTGGGTCTCCCATGTGCGTACAGGGTCCCAAGGCTTTGGGCCATCCTTGACTGCTTTTTCCAGGTCAAAAGCAGGGAGCTGGATGGGAAGTGGAGCAACCAGGACATTAACTGGTACCCATATGGGATCCTGGCGCATACAAGGCAAGGACTTCTGGCACTAGGCTACCAAGCCAAGCCCAACAATCTGTTTCTTTAAGAGAGTCAGAGGCCCCAAGATTCGTCCCTTTGAAGAGAGCGCTACACAAGACAAGCAAAGGCCTTTCCAAATCCAGCCACAAAACTTATACTCTATTAATGAATAGTTACAGGTTTTTTGAAGACATTGCACCCTCTTGCCAATAATCAACCATGACTAAGCTCTCATTTACTTAGAGTCCTTCCCAAAAAGTGAGAAACAATTCTAAAAGCATCAGCTGTTGACTGCATCCATTCACTGGACAATGAGAATCAGGTCAGCACCCAGTGTCTTTGAGAAGAAAGCAGTAATTCTTTCCGTCTTCCAAAGGAAGTCATACTTATGTTGGACTCGCCATTACTCTATGCAAAGAGTTCAAAACCATAGTCACAGGAGAACTATTGAATATATTGAATATATTTGATGGTGGGCCCATAGTATATCCATATATAAAAACTCATTGCCTGCACATTTCAGATGATAGCACCTTGTAGGGTTTACTGCATGGAATTTTTTCACTAGCTAATCAGGCATATCAGTTTTATTTAATTCCATAGCCAATTGTCACTTCAGTACACTGGGAGGTATGTCAAGTCAGCACTTGGCTCTGCAAGATGTTCATTTCATATCACCTGGGAAGTTCAAGACTTGCCGATTCCACAACTGTGATGAATGGGTGACTTTGGTACTAATCCAGTCAGAGGATGGAAATAGATATGATTCACCCTTACCCAGAATAGTCCTATTTCTCGTAAGACATGAAAATCTAAGATCAGTTAAAAATAATTATAGATACTACTGATTGCCCAAATAGCTGGAAACCATTGTAAGAAACGAAAGTTTGGCAGTAGATCAGGGTAGAGATGACACTTGGCATATTAGGCAAGATGCTGCTCAAGGTGCCTGCATGCTATACTGGAGCTCCCAGGTGCAGATCCTGACTCCACTCTCAATTCCAGCTTCCTGCTAATGTGTACCCTGGGAGGCAACATGTGATGGCTCAAATCCTGGGTTTCCACCACCCACCTGAGAGATCTAGATTGAGTTTCAGCCCCTTGCTCCAACCTGACTCTGCCCTGGCTGCTGTAGGCATTTGGGGAGTGAACCAGGAAATGGAAGATAGCCCTGTCTATCTCTAGGTCGGTCTCTCTCTTTTTTTTTTTTTTTTTTCAAGAAAGAGAAGAGAAGGGAAGGGAAGGGAAAAGAAAAGAAGAGAAAAGAACTGAAAGAACTGAAGAAAAGAAGAAAGAGGGAGGAAGGGAGGAAAGGAAGAAAAGCTTCTTGGAAGGCCTGGATGCAAATGTCCGTCATCTGTGATTTCTGAGGCAGCCTTACCTGCTTGCAGGTACTCTGGCTGCAGAGTCGGAGGCAGGCCCTCAGGCAGGGGGTAGCCGTTCTTCCGGGCCACAATGAGATGAAACGCAGCACAGAACTCGGGCAGGGTCAGAGCACCATCACAGTCAGCATCACTAAGCTCCCTGAATGTAAGAGACATCATAAGCACCCACCACTTGGCACAGACCAAAGTTGCTGGGCTTCAAACACTCAAACATATCTCCCAGGCTCTCTGGCAGTGGCTCCACAGAATCTCCAAATTCCCCCAGCCAGACCCATTTGAAATGAAAGGGACCACTGAAAGGAGGAAAAAGGCATCAGTATTTTATTAACCAAAATTTTAATTCTTCCACTTCTCTAGAAAATGTGCTTTATAACACCAAGGAGCTGGCACAGGAATCTAACCAGAAAGAAAAAAGATGGCTGTGTTTGCAGTGAGCTGAGAGTCACTCCATAACATGGCTGCGAGGTATGAAGAACCCCAGGTTTGGTGCTCAAAGTCCATAGGGGAACTGCTATTTTACAGGGGTCCCAACCACTAAGTAGTTTGCTTCGTTTTTCAGCTTTCGGGAAAATCACTGATCTTTTGGAGATACACAGATTTTTGCATCAAACCAATCTCTGCTTGAGGATTTGCTCCTGGGAAAATACAAGTAAGCCTAGAAAGCAATGACTGGAATATGTTTTTAGATGAAACCAGTACCTAGAGATGGCTGGAAACAGACAAGGTCAAAAGCAAGAAAGGGAACCTCTTGCAACAGTTTATCTGTGCTTCAGTTGCTGCTTCCCTCTGAAAGCCACAAACCTATTTATTCCACACAAAAGAAATCTATTTGCCAAAGTCACTACAACCCCAGAAGCTCAACGTGCACAGAACAGATATGTATTCTTGTGTCAGGACAAACACTGAGATAAGACAGTTACAGAATTGTAGTAGAATGATGTTATTTGAAAAAATATCTCTAAGCTAAGTGGCATTACTTTCGTTTATATCATTCACCTCATTCTTCGTGTTGTCCTCCTCCAATTCAGAATGCACTAGCCATGAAAAAGTGGCTCCCCAGGGTAAGAAGCTAAGGAACTACTCCAAATGCTGGATGGGACCGCAGCATTCCACTGTCAGGGGCATGTCGTAGCCAATAGAGAGGGAGCCTCATGCCTATTACATGAAGGTTGGGGATTTTGCCAACACAGACTGTATTCTTTCCAAATGAGAATTTCATCCCTTTTAGCCTTAAAATCTAATATTGCAATGTTTTAACCTTACATTTATGGCAGCATAACCTGAGGCCCAATCATTAGGAGGAGCTAGCCTACACAGCCAGGAGTTACAGCATCATTAAGCACTTTCATAAATGCAAATAGAGCCATCTGGACCAGCCCAGCATGGCCCTGCTGGAGCCAGAATTGCAGCAGGCTCAACTCCAAAGTGCAGTGAATGCTGTAACTGCAAGTCTGAGTCACAGCCCAGCTGATAAACATCAGCCAAATGTTCAAAACTCATAGGCAGCTAGAGTTGCTGAATTTAATTACAAAATATTCCTGGAACTTCTGTCAATCTGTCCTTATAAAATATTATCAAAAATGACTTTTCAAGGTTCTCTGATTTCTTACATTACAATGAGTAGGACAATCTGAAAATAAAACATAAAAAATAGCTGGTATCACATGTCCAACATTGTCTAAGTGGAAAAGGGACCAAGATAGAGATAACTAGGAAATAATAGTTAACGAATATCGTGCTCAGCATGGACCAGGCAACATATATTGTACTTTCATATGACTACTTACTCAACCCTCACAGCAATATACCAAACTTGTAAAACATCATTCAAGACATCAGACTTTAAAAATGCTAAAGGTATATGTATAATAATATGATTCAATCAGTGTTAACTATACTCACCATATATAGGAGAGTTCTGGAATGGAAAGCTTTGATTTCGTGAAGAAGTTTTTGGCCACAGAACCTACCAAAAGCCATTGTTTAAACAAATCATTAGCTATCTAGAACAGTTTTTATATTCATATACATTCTAGTCATCATTTTTTCATTTAACAATCTCTACCTTATAACCACAAACATAACAATTGTTCCTCAGAGCAACCCTGAACCATGGGGCTAGACAGAACATATGAAGTTTCTTAAAAGAATTTATAACTTTTCTTCTATAAATAGCAAAAAGAAGCAATGACAATAACTTATGACAGATACAAATCATATAAATAAATCAATTCCTGTTTTGTTTCTCTCAAAACTGTAAGATTTTACTAGAAATTCAAAATCAAATTGGAAAATCAGCAAAGTAACAATCTATCAAGTGCTCAAACTGAAGTAGTGGAAAATTAATAGATAGCCAAAGGTAGAAAAATGGGCAAAAATAAGGAAATTGACTTCACTAATCCCACCAAAGTCAGAGACACCTTGGAGAAAAGGTCTTTGGTGAGATTTCGGATCTCTTGGTAGCTCTTTAAGAATGTATTCAGGAAGTTTACTCTAGTCACTATAATTTACATACAACAAATGATATCAGGCATCATCACATTTTTACATGTTATACAACTACAATTCTCAGTTGTACTTGAAATGTAGACCTCACTGAGACTATTTTATTTTAAATCTTTAAAATTTTCAGTTATCAACACAATACTGTGGTTCAAAAACCTCAACTTTAACACAAAGAACAGCCAAGCAAAGCCCAATCTCTGTTCTAAATTGATAAAAATCAAGTCTTCCATAGCAATCACAAATCTTCTAATTTGTCTTAAAATAACAGATCATAACAAACCATAAAGCAGACTTATTTTGTTGGAGAGATTGTTAAGGATCAAAAGCAAAGTACCCTATAAACCAATAATTCTCCTCTCCAAAAGTATCCAGGAAACAAAGCTGACATCTGGATTCCTGACCATCAATGAAGCCACCTGTCAAATACTTGTTGGATCTATTTTCCAATACTTTTTACCAATGATTTCATAGATGTAAAAATATAAGACATTCTCCCCAAATCTCAGTCTACATTTCCCCCACTCTAGTTTCTTATGTCAAAGCACACTACACCCAAACCTTCAGCAGAGCCCTGGCTTTGCCTTCTGGACAGATCACCACAGCACTGAGCACCAGGGAAGTGAGATGGAGGAGAGGAAAGTTGACAGCTAACAAGTTTAGTTGTGCCCTGGCTGCCACCTGATGAAGGAAAGTCTATGTGTTCCCTCCTTCTGGGCTGACAGGAAAGTTCAAAAGCTAAACTGGATCTGTCACACCAGCCCTATCACAAAGCACCACAAAATTCCATACCAGGCTCCATTCCTGTTCTTTCAAGCCATTTTCATATCTGCTTTGTTACATAAGTGGAAGAGGGAGGGGTTAGGTTAAAATTATGAATAAATATAAAAATGGATTTAGGAAGCAGGCGTTTGACCGAATGACGAAGAAAATGCATCCCACATCAAAGTACTTGGATTGAATTCTTGGCTCCAACTCCTATCTCCAGCTTCCCTATGTGGGATATGTGGCTTATAATTCAGAACCAGAAGCCTCAGCCCAGCCCTGGGAAGGACATTAAAAACATTTAGGAAGTGAACCAGCAGATGCAATTGATCTCTCCCTCCCGAATCAATAACATATAACTATATTTAGGCTTTTTGTTACAAGGAGTGTCTAGTACCTATTAACTACAGCTGCACAAAGCATTAACGTAACAATGATAAACTATTACTACATAACATACATATAGACTTTAAAAAATAAAGATCAGGGAGCAAATGCTTAGTGGTCTCACATCAGAAGACATGGATTTGGTGATCAATTTGTTCTTTTTTTTAACATATTTTTTAAAATTTATTTAATTTTATCAGGGAGATTTCCAGAGAAAAGGAGAGACAGAGAGAAAGATCTTTCATCTGCTGGTTCACTCCCCAAGCGGCCACAATGGCCAAAACTGAGCCGATCTGAAGCCAGGAGCCAGGAGCCTCCTCCAGGTCTCCTACACAGGTGCAGGGTTCCAAGGCTTTGGGCCATCCTCCACTGCTTTCCCAGGCCACAAGCAGGAGTGGAAGTGGAGCAGCTGGGATACAACTGGCACCTAAATGGGATCCTGGTGCATGCAAGGCGAGTACTCCAGCCACTAGGCTATCACGCTGGGCCCTAGATATTTTTTAATTTTCATTTTTCATGATACAGTTCCATAGGTTCAATGGCTTCCTATTCCGCCCTACCCATTTCCCCTCCCCCCACTGATTTCCTCTATAACAATAGTATAGTCCTTCAGCAACAGTCACAAGTCCATCATTCTGCTACTTAAGTGTATGCTGACACTGTAGGTTTAGACAATGGTATAAAGTCCAGCATCCTATTGTCAAGATACATTTAACAATTTCATTGTGGATCTATCTTTTATTCAGCAGAGATGCGTGCTGTACTGTATCTTACTTCTCGACACGAGTCTGCCTTACAGAGTTCCTCTAGATGAATATCCATGTTTACCTATATCTCTATTGGTCTTGTATTTTGCACGAAGGCTGCCTTACATCTCAGAGAACATATGATATTTGTCCTTTTGAGATGAACTTATTTCACTTCATTCCAGCTTCCTGCTAATGCAGACCCTGGGAGGCAAAGGTAATGGTTCAAGTGATAGAGTTCCTGCAATCACCTGAGAAACCTGTAACACATTCCTAGTTCCAGATCGCAGCTGAGTTCAGCCCTGGCACTTTCAAGCATTCAGGGAATCAACTCACAAATGGAAGTTGTCTATCTTTCAAGTCAAGAGATATTTTTTCCAAGTCTTCAACCTTTTACTCCCTTCATATTTTCAAAATATATGAAGTAAAGACCAATAACACTATAAAAATGGGTAGAGGCATAAGAGCTCACAGAAAGAAGTATCATTTTAGTTACAAGGAAAAAGCCTTGTTTATAAGAGACCTATAAATTAAGCCCACACTAAGATATAATTTCTTGCTTATCAGATGGAAAAAAACTAAAAACATGAGTAACATGCTCTGATAACAAGTTGGTGGGGAACTATGCACACTTCTAAAATGCTGATGACGCAACTCCAGTGCAAGGATAATTTGCAATATCTAGTAAAATCATACATGTCCCAAGCCCTTGAGCTAGCAGTGTCACTGGAAAAAAAAAATACAAGACATGCAGCAAGCTATTTTCAGCAGAAATGTCTGGAATAGCAAAAAGCTAAAACAATCGCAACATAGGAGTGGCTACCTAAATGATGACACGTTCACACAGTCTAGGAGGACATGTATGGATGATACACACCACAGCACAGTCACCACCAGCATACATGTGATCAGTACGGGGAAGAGCTAAGTAGATGCAAGGCTTTTTCAAAGTTATTATGCATCTAAGACAAGATGGGGATACACACACACGTACAGACACACACTTGATGCATACATATATCTGCTTTCTAAGAAATGGACAGGTTAAGCATCAAAAAGTGGCTACATATATTGGCAAAGAAGGAATAAGGAAGACACAATACGAATGAAAATAAAATGTTACTTTAGTGTCGCTTGTTATAAGTGCAGCCATATAATTTTATAATTAAAATTTTAAAGCACAGTACTTAAAAGTTGAAATCAAAACAAATAAAACTGAAAAGTTTTATTGGAAGGTTTATTGGAAGGCATTAATAAAAAACATTTTAAACCGAATTACGAATATACTCAGTGAATACCCTAAAACCAATGAATTGCATAATGTAAATCAGTACATTTGATGGTATATGAATCATATCTGAAGTTTTTAAGGAGATATCAGCTAATTAAATGTATGAGCACCTTTGTCAGACCAAACTTAAAAAAAAGAAAGAAAGAGAAAGAGACCTTTGTGGAGGTGGCCATTTGGCACAGCAAAGCAGCTGCTAGTCTGAACACCTGCAAGCCCCATCAGAGGGCCCGAGGTTCAGTTCCAGGTCTGTTCAGTTCCAGCTTCCTGCTAATGCAGAGCGTGGGCAGCAGCAGGTGAGAGCTCAAGTCCCTAGGCCCCTGGCGTACTCACTGGAGACGTGGGTGGAGTTCCAGCGCCCAGGCTCAGCCTGCTGCAGCCCCAGTTGTGGGCATTTGGGGGAGTGAAGGAGCAGATAAGGAAACACTCTGCTTCTGTCTTTTGCCTTTTTCTCCCTTTTTCCCCTTCTTCCCCCTTCTTTCCTTCTCCTCTCCTCTACCTCCCTCCATTCTCTAATAAATCAAATTTTAGAAGGTATTTGCAAGGAGCAATGGCACGGCACATTATGCTAAGCCTCTGCCTGCAGCACTGGCATGCCTTATGGGCACCAGTTTGTGTCCTGGCTGCTCTGTTTCTCATCCAGCTCCCTGCTTGTGGCCTATGAAAACAGCAGAGGATGGCTCAAGTGTTAAGACCCCTCCCACCTGTGTGGGAGACCCAGACGAAGTTTCTTGTTCCTGGCTTTGGCCTGACACAGACCTGGTCATCGCAGTCATTTGGGGACTGAACCAGTGTCTAGAGGAGCCATCTCTCTGTCTCTCCCTCTGCCCATCTCTCCCTCTCCCTCCTCTTACCCCTGTCTCTTTACCCCTCTCCCTATCTGTACCTCAAGTAAATTTTAAAAATCCTCTTAAAAATAAAATTTAAAAAGGCCTTAACATTAGAAACACGTTTTGAAATATTTTTCAAATGAAATGATTTGCCAGTTATCTGGGCTAAAAAATGATACAAGTAAGAACAGTCACTTCTTTATGATAAATACGTAAGTGTTTGTCACACTGGTTGGCAGAACTGTATCTACATTTGCAATTCCATAAAACAAAAGCACTTCTGACAAATATCCATTTATATTTTACTGGATATCCACATATACTGGGGAAAAAGTGACTTGAGTAGAGAGCAAGGTGACCAAATGGGAACACATGAATGTGAGCTGCTCTTTGTGAATCATCATGCCAAACATTCACTTACTGCGTCACACTCCTCTGGCTTCAATACAGCCACTGCCACCAATCAGAAAGTGATGTGTGCATTTATCTATACAAACAGATTTCGATTACACGTGTTATTTCATGGAAGGAAACTAGCCTCAGTCCACATGCCCAGATGCCACACCACAACGTCCACGCTGTTATTGTTCAAAGTCGAAGTACGAGAGAGAGAGAGAGATTGATACATTTCTCTTGTAGACTGTACTATTTCACTGCTTGCTTAGTCTTCAGCCTGGCAAGATACAAACGCCCAGGGATTCAACCCATTGCTCTTGGCTTGCCGCAGGCGGGAGGGCTCACCGGGAACACTCCCCTCAGCGGGCAGCCAAGGTGAAGACGTTTCCGAAGGAGGGACCCATGGGGAAGTGCAGGCCACTCTTCCTCATGAATCATAACTTCTCTCAGGAAAACCAAACCCCAAAGACTTGAGCCAAAGAAATGAGCAAGAGTCTGCAGCTGTATGGCACGGGCCACTCAGGAGAGCCAAGATGCTGGCTCCCAAGAAAGCGACGGGCCACTATGCCCTAACATAAGCAGCAAGCAATCCGAGCAACCGAGGCGCAGGAGCAGCTTCCCCATGCCTCCATTTCATCTCTGAGATGGAAGCATGATTTTACAAATGTCGTTGCCAATTTTTTAGGCATTGTTTATCCTTGATAAGAAATTCAACCTTAGAGGAAAACAAGTTGAAATCACAGAGGGTTGTGGCGCTCATTCTGTGTGTAGCTGTTTCAAGCAGGGGCACCTTGCTCTCACCTGAGATGAAGGAAGTGGGGTCAGGCTGCAGGGACCGGAACTGGTTGACATAGTACTCCCGCTGCTCGTCTGTTATCCTCCAGGGCTCGTCGGGATAACTACTGCTGTGATCCTGCAGTTCTCTCTCCACTGAAAAGGACTTCAGAAGCAAACAAATGAGCAAATGCTTGGAGAACCTGTGCTTAGTGAGATGAAGCAAGAGTCAAACACCAATAAAATCTAGTGTGCCTCCACACTTAATTTTTCCTGAAGGAAATGAATTGGACAGCTTCACGACCAGAATGTGACTAGAACATAAACTTCAGAGGCAAGATCATACTCTATAATTTCTTTCTTAATTTCCCAAAGTTGTTAACAGGACTGAGAACTTGGTGCCTGACATAAAAATTCTTCCAATGTGATGATTGGTTTAAAAAACAGACAATCTTTCTTCTTCTTTCTTCTCTTCAACTATCCACCACAGTTAGATTCTTTCTATCTGTGTGGACAGAAAATAAAAAGCCGGCATGGCTTTTGAACCCACAGGGATGGAACTACCACAGCAGCTTGTAGCCACATGATCTTTTTTTCTGTGACATTCACCCTGAATCAACGCAGGAGTCAAAGCCCTGGTTAAAATCTATACCCTCTGCTCTTACTTGAGTGGCAAGTCAGGACCATCAACCCTCTCACTGCACATCTGTGGCTGAGGATAACGCTCAGGACTAGAGCTGGCTGGTGAGAGCAGCTGCTCAGATGCCATAAACATGGTAATACAGTGGGGGCTGGGGTGCAGAGGAGCCGTCACTAGAGGGCGCACACGTCAAATCTGAGGATTTGAGTCTAGAAGGTCAGAAATGCGCTGCAAGAGAAAACAAAGCTCTGCTGCATGCTGTGGATAAGAGACAAGCAAGAGCAGCACTGCGGGGAGGGGCCACCAGGGCTTCGTTCTTTGCCTCCCATGTGCCCTAAGACTAAGGCACTGCTTGCCAAGGGCCTTCTGCAGGGAACCAAGAGGTGAACACAGGGAGGGCGAGGTTTTACAACAAAAGGAAATTCAAAAAGGAAGGGCCAGGTGTTCCAGTTGAGGTGCCCAAGAGTCGTCTGCTTCAGGGCACACCATCAAGGAGTTAAGCATTTGGAGGGAACTCTGCCACACTATTCTTGAGACAGCCCAGCACATGCTGTTCCCCCAAAACCATTCCTCCCAGAAATTCATTTCCCCTCTGATGATGTTCAGAGAACAGTCTTCATAAGATTTTAAGATTTTGTGCCGTGATATAACCTTCACATGCCTTTTTTTAAAGTCAAATACCTAAGACTCTGACATCCACAACTTTACACGCAGGGTAAAGTGATTTGGAGGGCAGGTGACTGAGAGGCAGTACCACCTGCACAATGCATAGTCCCAGGAGGGCTGAGTGGGCAGGCATCCAGCCAGGAAGCCATTCCTCAAGGAAAGAAGAAGAAAAACCACGTAAGGATGGCAAGAGTTGTGCACATGTTACTCATCACTGATTAAGACGTTGCTTTCACACCCGTCGGTTTGAGTGGAAGACAGGGCTAGAAACAGAACTGACCCAGCAATTCCAGCGACCAGCATGTGCAGGAGCCGACTGGGGTGACGGGCGGTGCCAGACCCTGTACTGGCAAGCACACACAAGAATCTGGTCTGGGATCACCTCAGACAAAGTTTCTTTGGGGATCCCTCCAACTGAACTGCTGAGCTCAGAAACCCAACCATGAAGAGACTACGTTAGCCAGTGGATTCTGAATAGGTTTCATCGTGATTGGAATGGCGAGACTGGCAGCAATTCAGACCTGTTGAACTATCAAAACTGCTTGAGCAGGACCCTCAGCATGCCCCACATCGGGGATCTGGGATGGGTGGGCAGCGGGGTGGCGCCTCTCCCTTTGTTTCTCCGGTGACCCCAGATACAGGGAAAATGATATTAGTGTGGGAACAATGGTATTACCCACTTTCCTGTAGCCCTTGACCCTTTGTACCCTAATCAACTAAGTAAGATGATTAAAAAAAATTAAAAGAATTTTAAAAAATGTTGATTTCATGCTAAAGAAGCTCCTAGTAAAAGTAAACCCAGTTTTAAATGTCCAGGAAATCAGTACGCACTCACTAACCTTTTACATTCATAGATGGCTTTGCAATTCCCCAAGCCTCCCTGCCTTGCTGGAGCACTTCAGGACAGTGGGGATAGGAGCGCCCATGCTTCCTTCAGATGAGGAAACCAAGGCTCAGCAAGCTTAGGGATATGACCACGGTCATTACTAAACATCTGGAGGCAGAAAATCATGTCCTCCTTCCCTCTTCTCTTTTTTTTTGCAATATTAATTTTTTTATTGTGTATATAAATCTCAGTGAGACATTTACAATGTCAAATACTTGTATTAGAAAAGAAGAAAATATGGGCCCCGGCGCAGTAGCCTAGTGGCTAGTCTTTGTCTTGCACATACCAGGATCCCATATGGACACTGGTTGCTTTTTTATAAATTTTTAAATTTTATTTATTTATTTTAAATATCATTTTATGACACAGTTTCATAGGCTCTGGACTCCACCAGCCCTTCCCCAAGTCCTCCCCTCATATTGATTTCCTCCATATTGTTACATATTCCTTCATTGCGGGCGTGGACCATGCAGAGAGTCCAGCATCTTATTGTCCAGATAAATTCAAAAGTTTCATTGGGAGACCATCCTTGGTTTTTTTTTAAAGACCTACTTATTTTTACTGGAAAGGCAGATTTATAGAGAAAAGGTGAGACAGACGAAGATTTCCTGTCCTCTGGTTCACTCTCCAGATAGAGGCAATGGCTGGAGCTGAGCTGGTCTGAAGCCAGGAGCCAGGAGTTACTTCTGGACCTCCCACATTAGCACAGGGTCCCAAGGCTTTGGCTGTCCTCCACTGCTTTCCCAGGCCACAAGCAGGGAGCTGGATCAGCAGTGCAGCAGCCAGAACACGAACTGGTACCTATGTAATGGGGTTCAGGTACCTGCAGGCAGGGGATTACCTGTTGAGCTATGGCACGAGCCCCTCTCATCTGTTTTTCAAAGCCAGGTTTTAATATCAGGATTTTTTTTAAAGTTGGCTGCTGCTATCCTAATCTTTAAATATGTATCATTCTAGTGATAAATAAACAGTATAAGTAAAGAAAATTAGGGAGATCAAAAGTCAGTCTAAGTACGCAACAGCCCACACAGCAGCTTTTTAATTTGTTCCTATCAAATCTAAAAGCCATGTTCTGCCAGCATCTTGGAAGGTGTCCAGATACCTGACTGGGCATGAAGGCAGAATCCAACGGGGATATCAGCTGGCAATAGACTGACCTCCTGGCTGTGCTACAATGCAGGCAACTCCCAGAAAGTCTACTCTCCAAGAAGGCACTGACAGCAAGAGCTGCAGCAAAGGTGCCTACAGCGCTGGGTGTGCACAGCCAGCGAGCAAGGCAGATGCTTGTGCATGAACAGTTCATGACAGCACGGCTCATTTCCAAGGTCTAGTCCCAGCATGTGCAAGCCAAGAAAGGCAGAGAAGGCTGCACACTGTGTGCTGGTCTGCTGCCTTCCCTGGCTCTGACATGGACGCTCCTACCCCCGGGGATCTGCCCGTTCCATCCCCTGTAGCGAGGCAGTGCCTTCCGTGGCAGCTATGGTCACGTCCTGTGCATCAGAGAGCCCTGCAGGCAGCAGCAAAGACCGGAGCAGATGCACAGCAGGACCATGATGTAGGGAAAGGGCCAAGCGGGATTCAGAGTTAAGAGTGAACAAGAACCCCAATCCACACTATGACGCAGGCAAGAAAGCAATACAAAGAGGAACAGGTGAGAAAGGCTACCAGCGGCTGAAAGATAAGGGGACAATGAAGCAAACTCAAGGCTACAGGGCAAGGTCAGATGCAGGACAAACAAGCACAAACAACCAAGGACTCCCACCCCTCGGGACCACTGGGCTACTTCTTCCCTCTCATTTGTTGAATTCCTGTAGGAAGCATGGGGCCAGGTCAGCAAAAGGAAAACACTTGCAAAGACACTGAAGCAGGAAACAAAATGCCTGTGACCAGGAAGCAAGTCACGAGCCCGAGCACAGGGAGAGCAGGTGCCAGGGCATCACAGCTGTCAGTGCAGCTGCCTCAAGATGCTCCAGCAGACCATGCGGGCCCAGCGCGCCAAGGCAAGGCATCTAGGCTGCGTCCAAAAGACAGGAGGAGGCCGCAGGGAAGTATTAAACAGGCTAACCTAACAATCACATGTGAACTGCAGAAAGACACATCGGTAAGGAAAACAGAGGGGGAAGCCTCCAGACAGGAAGAGCAGTCATGGCTGAATTAGCAACCCCAGCCAGGAGTAAGGCACTGCAGAGCTAGGGAAGGCTGGGAGAGAACTAGCAAAGAAAACCCCACGTGGCCACCGCCAGAGGAAGCTCTTCACATCACCAGCTAGGGGACCCAGAGGCATGGCACCATGGGCTGCAAACCAACCTCCAAATAAACCACAATGCTGACACAGCTAGGGGATCCAGAGGTATGGCACCATGGGCTGCAAACCAACCTCCAAATCAACCACGACGCTGACACAGCTAGGGGACCCAGAGGTATGGCACCATGGGCTGCAAACCAACCTCCAAATCAACCACGACGCTGACACAGCTTTGCAGACAACAATCTGAAAAGGTAGACACAGTGACTGACTGTAAATGCTGGAGACAAGGAGACATGGGGTGGATGGTTTATGAGGCCTGGCCATTCCAGCAGAAGCCAGAACCGGGAAAAGAGTCACGTTGAGACACACTCTAAGAGGCTCTGCTCCAGCTCCAGAACGTTTACTCAGAAGGCTAAGATATTTGCTTCTTGGTGTCAAACATGAGCTCTGACAGTATTTTTAAGAAAAAATTGGGATAGACAGAAAAAGAAATCATCTACATTGCTTAAGCCATATGCATATGATTAATTATACAGTTCCTCCATACACAAGAGAATCAGACTAGCTTATATTTAAAATACTCAACTCCTTGGTTTTTCAAATGAAATGCAGATATTTGGCATTGCAACTTGCTCTCTCTGGGGAAAATAGGCTGTTTATAATGAAACAGACTTCAAAAGACTCATTAAAAAGTAATATCACTAATAAAATCCCAAAGGTGACATTTACCCCCACAGTATGTCAAAAATCAAGTAAAGCTGAATAATATGAATTATAAGGAGGCACTGTGAGGAAGAAGGCTATATTGGTATGCATATTGTTCCAAACATAGAAAAAAATAAAGATCTTCCTTCTGGAATACAGCCTCATCCTAGAAATGGTGCCTAAGAGCACAGCATTGCATTCACAAGTGACTTTTTACCGGTGTCCCCCTGGCGTCTGAGCATGCAAACCATCTGTATTAGCAAAACTTCAAGCCAAAGCCCCAGTGAACATCGGAGCACATATCCCCTGACAAAATGTCTTCATGCTAGAAATACCAGAAGGTAATCCCTGCTCAAGACATGACCACAATGAGCACAGATGTGAGAAAGACAGGCTGGTAAGACTACTCCACACTCCCGAGAGAGCATTTTCATCTGCTTAAACGATCCTGAGAGTTGCTCAGTCATGGGACTGAAAAAAACAAGTGAAAGGCAAACGAGAGCAGTGCTGCTCTGCAGAAGCACGGCAGTCCCCGTCTGCAGGCCACACCTCCCCAGGCCTGCGGAGGCACCACCGAGACACGCACCAGGCAGCAAGACCTTCCCCAGCCCCCCTTGTGCTTACATGCAGCCAGGCAACCAAGTCACCTGCACTGGGAACACCCGTGACTCTGTCCACCGGAAGGCAGTCGTCAGCTCTCAGCCTTGTCTGCCTGTGAACAGGGTGACTGGGTTACAGGACTGAGATGTTCTAGCGCCTAACTCGCCATGTGGAAGAAAGGCACCTGCCAGCAAAAACTGTCCTAGTGAGTGAGCAGACTCGTCCTGTGACAAGCCGTCAAGCTGTAGGGCGTATTCTTCAGAGCAGCAGCTCCCCAAAACTGTTCTCTGCTTTAAACAAGGCCAAAGGAAAGGAAGGTCTGTTCCCCAGCAACACCATCTGAGATGGAAGCCTAAGACCACTTCAGCTTTATAAATTGACTGTCTAATGACATTGACTATTTTGAGTCCAAACAGCTGCCTAATTATAAGCTGATGTCCACACAGTTTATGAGAGCACAGTGTTGCTGTGTTTTGATAGTAGTCTTTCCATGTTGGATTAACAGGAGACCATCTTTCATGGGATTGCAGGAGATTACCAGAGAAGAGGTATAGAGTAAGACAGAGAGGAGGGCCAGGCTAAACCTCTGACGGGGGAAACAACAGAAGGAAACAGAAAGGGGCTGCAAGCTTGCGCTCTGGCTACGTCATATTCATATTGCCCTCCCTATCACTCAGTACAGATTCGGGATGGTGGGCCAATAAATTATACAGAGAGTACCATCACATTTTTCACACAGGAGAATCCTACATTTAGTCATACAGTACATACATCCAATTGCTTTACTGTTATTTAGTATATGGTATTAATACTATCTGATCAACTTAAGAAATACTTGACAATTTTTCCACCAGAAATCAAGATTTGCTGTTTTACCAGGGCATTTCCCCTTAATAATTGTCAGGATTTTTCTGTTAGTTTACATAAGAAAGCCAGAAGAAAATGATACCAGTAGGAAGAGGGGACTCTGGAAGGCTATGGATTTGCAGTCAGGCTGTAATGGCATTCGCACTTCCACCTTAGGCCAGTCAGGTGCAAGCTGCCTGCCTTCTCTGCACTGTGTTCTCCCCTGCACACTCGAAGCAGGCTAAGGTCAGATGAGAGGCAAATGCACCAAGGCTTTTAACCGAATCCAAGGAACACTTCAGATGATGAGGCTACTGAATTAAAGTGCAGAAAGAATACCGGTTCTAGAGGTAGACAGATTTCAGTTCCAATTTAGGATGGTCACTTAATAACTGGTTACTTCACTCCCTACCTGAAAGGTGATCACTAAGTCCGCAAAGCCTGGTTTGCAACTCCAGCCTCATCTTCCTCTCACCCCAGGCTCTAGCCACGCCAACCTTCTCTCCATTGCTTATCCATGTCTGCTGCTCTCTGCACCATGCAAGGTTGATATTCACTCAACATCCACCCCTCTCTCACATGAGTTGCTCTTGCCTTGGTCATTCTCTCTGAGAGACAGAAACACAATGCAAAGAGAGCACCGATCATATTCACCCCCAACCCCAAACACCAGACACACACAAAGGCCAGGGTTGGACCAGATCCTGAGCCAACAACTCAATCCAAGTTTCCTATGTGGGTGATAGGAAACCAATTACTTAGGCCACTACTGCTGCCTCCCAGGATCTGCGTTAGTAAGAAGCTGGAGTCAAAAGCTAAAGCTAGAGCCAGGGGAACTGAAGTCAGGTACTCCATATAGGATGCCATTGTCTGAATCATTAGGCCAAACACCTCCCATCAGTTCTCTCTTAACATAACTTGGGGCACTGTACAATCTGGCTAGCTAAAAACTACACTGCCAGAACACCTTTGCTGTTAGAATTCTACATGGGATTAGGTTTTACTCAACAAATACTCAACTAAAAACTGATTCTGAGGCAAGTCACATGGTGAAAGAGATAAGGATGGAGCAAGGCACTCATTTGGCTGGTTAAAGTCACACATGATATGGACCCTGAGCTGAAGCTAAGCCAGGAGTTTTCCAATTCTCTAGCTTTCTTATGGCAGGGGCAAAGCTCCCTTAGTAGTTCAGCTCTGCTGTGGGGTTTAGGGAACTGTGGAACACTGCTCTCCCCCATGTAGCACTGCCCCCTTTCCCTGTTTGACTCCCACTCATCCTTCACAGCACAGCTCTACTGTCATTCCCTCGGAGGAAACCTGCACTTATTTTCTAGTCCCACGGCAGTTTTGTTATGAGCTATCAGAAGACTCCTTGGCCTTTAGACTTGATTTGTAATTGTACATTCATAATGGAATCACTTGATTCAAATCCATCTCCTCCACATAACTTTAAGTGCCTTAAGGTCAAGAGTGGCATGGTGGCCAAGTGATAAAAGCCATTTAATAAATATTTGCAAATAGATGAATGGGACATGATAATCTACCATGAAACACTGCTAGGAGGACTGGAGGGAATCAGCAGAGCACAGGCACCAAACAAGCACTCATTTGGCAGTGAGTGTTGGTGTTGGGACAGGCAGCTGGGGTTATGACACTGCCTGCTCACCCTAAGATCGAGGGGAATATTGCTGGGCCAAGGACTGAAATAGAGCTGGTGTAACCAAGGCTTCTGTGCTGACAGCCTCGTATGTAACTGAGACCAAAGGGTCACAAGCAAAAGCCAGGAAATACCACTCTCCTCCACAGTTTCACAAAGGATTGTAGGGCAGGAGTTCCATGAAGTGTTTTCAATTGTGGCTGAGAAGCTACATCAGAGCTGCTATGCATTAAATCAATGTGAGCTCTGGCTATCAACAGGAAAATTCTGGCCATCACAGCCTTTAATTCAGTGTCTCCCAACTTCTGCAGAAAAGCAGCATTGGTGATTATGAAAGAATATGTACATGCTCATTTTCATCAGTTCCCTAACCAGCTAGGTGTAAGACCACTACATTGATGCCAGAATTCCATTGGGTACCAGCCTACCACTTTTATCCTCCCAATCACTATTTCTAAGATTGAATTTTGGAAGACTTTAGGGAAGCACTCCTGATTCCTAACATTTATCAAATGGATATATCTTTCCATAGGCATCCTTCCATTTCTATTCCAGATACGCTCTTATTTCCCAGAGCAACTTTTCCTTCAAAGGCTCAGTATTCCTTTAATATTCTCATAACACAAAACATATTCATCTTTCATGTAGAAGTTCCTGACAATAAACAAATGAGGCAATTAGTGTTTCTTTCATTGTTCAGAAGTTTAGGTATCTAATTGATACATTAAGAACACAAGACACAGTTCAAAAAATGTATGTCGAGGAAACTGTGTGTCAGTTAAAGAAAATGTCTCCTTCCTGAAAAATAACAGGTGAAGGAGATAAGTGCATAAGAGGCTGATGTTATAAATAAGGCACCACTCACCATAAACAGTGCCCATTCAGGTATCTGTGGGACAACAGACTCAGTGAAGATGAACACCTGCGACCAACAGCTGGTTAGGCCTTAGGAAAGGGAGAGACAACCCTGCAGCCAGAGAATGAATGTGGTAAACCAGGTCTCAGGTCAAGAGCGAGACACTCACACATCAAAAAATACACCAAAGTGCATCTTCCTCTATCTTTTATCCATACCTCCTATTTCAGAGAATTTAGTTGTGTAAGCAATGGTGAAAGGCACACACACACACACACACACACAGTGCTGACATTTATCACCTCTAACAAGTGTTTCCTGGTCCTAATCTCTACCCATAAACTAAGTAATTCACATTATTGTCATTACTGCATAATCAAGAAACCCCCCCTGCAGGTAAGTCTCATGCACAGAACTGAAAAGAAGCAGAGGGAACTGGTGTGGTGCCTTACAAGCTAATCCTCTGCCTTAGCGCCAGCACCCCATTTGGATGCCACTTTGTGCCCTGGCTGTTCAACTTCCCATCCAGCTCTCTGCTTGTGGCCTGGGAAAGCAGTAGAGGTTGACTCAAGGTCTTGAGACCCTGCTCCCATGTGGGAGACCTGGAAGAAGCTCTTGGCTCCCATCTCTAGATCAGCTCAGCTCTGGCAGTTGCAACCATTTGGGAGTGAACCAGCAGATATAAGATCTATCTCTGTCTTGCCCCTCTGTAAATCTGCCTTTTAAAACAGAAAGAAAAATAAAAGAAGCTAAAGCCCCCAACCTTGCGTAGGGGCTTTTGGGACTCAGACCTTTACACAGAAATATAGCCAAGACCCCAGGAGAACAACAGGTGTTGTCACTGAAGTAACAAATGCAGTAATTATTGACAATATGCAGAAGACAGTTATGTTCTTTATCGCAGCATATATGTTTAGGACCTGAAAAGTGAATATGTTGTTTAAAATAAAAGATACCTTTCTAGTACGACATTGTTGTAAGTATATTTTAGCTGGCAATCTTATATCCCTAGAATCAGGTAAAAATATACTAAATCTTTTTCCAACTTGGGGCTGTTAGCATACACTATGGCTGTTGATTTTTGTTCATTAATTTTGTACCCTGCCACTCTACCGAACTCTCGTATAAGTTCTAGTAGTCTCTGTGTTGAGCCTTTTGGCTCTTCCATATAAAGAATCATGTCATCTGCATATAGTGAAAGCTTGACTTCTTCATTTCCCATTTGGATTCCTTTGATTTCTTTTTCTTGTCTTATGGCCTCAGCGAGTACCTCTAGAACTATGTTGAATAGCAGCGGAGAAAGCGGACATCCCTGTCTTGTTCCAGATCTCAGTGGGAAGGGTTCCAGTTTATGTATAACATGTTATGTTTTGAATGTTATAGGTTGTGTATAAACTAAAATTGAAATGTCAATGAGGTGGTCACAGAAGGTGGCTGGGAACTCGCATTTACTTTTAACATATTGGTTACTCATTACTATGTCAATTAATTCCATAATGATGTAAATTTGTGCTGATGGTATGTTGGAGCTTTTAATTGATCGGGATGATACTCTGCTGGCTCTGTCTTCAGACCAGAGAGTGTATACCTAAGAAGCCGTTGAACTTGACTGGACAATAAGATGCTGGACTCTATGTTTGGTATATGCTTGCAATGGGGGAATCTCAACTGAACTTGAACTGTGGTTATGCAACAAGGTGGAGGAATCCACCATGGTGGGAGGGTTTGGGGAGGGGTGGGGAGAATCCCAGTACCTATGAAACTGTGTCACATAATACAATGTAATTAATGAATTTAAAATAAAATTAAAAAAAAAAGAAATTTGAAAAAAAAAATATATACTAAATCTCTCTTTCTCTCTCTCTCTCATACATACACACACACACACACACACATTTAACTTTCCAAATAACTCTTTTCTCTGTATATCCTTTCGCACTTCTTGGCTCAACCATTGTACTTTGTCACCATAGTGATGATATCAGCTTCTGAATGTATTTGTATACACAATAGTATTTGCTTGTATCTTCATAGAAAGTTCGTGGCAAAATGAAAAGACACATGTAATCCTGGTTGTATCTGAGTTGGGAAACAGATAATGATCAATTCCCATCTCACTGACTGAGATGTAGAGACAAATGAGGATGAACCTATTTTTAATGGGCAAAAACAGAAATATCCAATGTACTAGACAATTATCCCACTTGACATTATCAATGGAGAAAAATCATATATGAATTGAGATAAAGAAGAAAATAAAGATCAAAAGGATGAGTAGATATACTTTTAAGATAGTTTTATATCTGCAGTGGGGATAATTAACAGAAGTGGAGGCAACAAGAAAGTTGTAAGCTGCCATCTCAGCTTTGGTGACAAAGGATGGTGGTCTGAGTCAAGAAGTATATATAGAAGGATGAACAGAGAAAATAATCATTTGGAAGTTAAATGGTCAGGCTTTGATAACCTGGCGGGCATAGAGAGTAAGACAAAGTCAAATACAATGACCAATATTCCAGCCTGTGCTAATGGGTGCATGGAAACTGGAGTAGAAAGGTAAAATCTAGAAAGATGAACATTGACAATGCAATGGGAGATTTGATGTCTGACAGGGGGAGCTATATGACGGTCAGTCTCTATACAGCTGGAAAGTGAGTAGCGTCCAGAGTGGATCAGGGATCACAACATGTGAGGGATGGATGAGGAAAAAGGACTAAGAAGATTAGGCAGAAGTGCCTATAAAAGCAGACAAAAGCCAGGAGAGTGAGACATCATGGACATCAATGAATGACAAGAATCACAAAAAGGCAGCCTGGATCAAAAACTGCCAGGAAATCCATTTTGATAAACTCTTCGCACAAGATATTTTTGATGACCCTGGCAAAAACCAGAGGTTGTGGAGCGGAGTGGGGCAGAAGGTGTAAGCTAAGCATTCTGCCAATCATGTGCCACATGACCGCACAGCTAGAGATTTAGGATAATTGGTGAAAAGCAAACCACAAAATGACATGATCTCAAAACATGACAAAAAGAAAGCTTTACAAACCGCCATCAACCATCCACCAACATGAGACATGCTTAGCATCTGAAATGCCAAAAAAAGGGTAAAAGAGCCAACATTTAACAAAAGAAACTACTAAGCAAAAAGACTAGTCATTCCAAAATCTGAACACTGATTTTCCATAAGCACCTCTAAAGCTCCAACTGCATGGGGTGGAGCAGCACTGACTGTGGGTCCCTAAAGACTTCCTCTAGGGCCCAGAAGCCATGTCTCCTTCTAATCATACAAGATTTTAACATAAGCATCCAGAGGAAGCAGGAAGAGAGAGAGGATGACATGAGCACATACATACAACAAAAAGGGGAATTAGTCACGCCAACCAGACCGAGCACCATGAACCTGTTACGTACTAACTCCTACCATCAAGAATCTTCACTCCAAATCCCCTCATCTTTGTGACTAATTCAGATTGGCATTTTGCTTTCAGGAACATGGAGTCCGGCCAAGCTAAGCTGACAGGCACAAGAAGGAAACCTGAGAACTTAAAAAAGAAAAACATCTGCCATGAATACTGCAGCCTACTTTCCTGAGCAAGTAACCTTGCTCTCATCTTAAACAGAAGGTTCTGTTCCAGCATGAGGGGGCACCTTTACTGCTGGCAAGGAACATTAAGAGAATCAGACTTTGCAGATGGTTACAGTGAACTGTTAAATCCATTCCAGTGTGTTCATGAGATTGAAAAGAAAAGGATCTTGTGCAAAGTCATAGAGTTTGGCAGAACCTGCGTGAGAAACTGTAAGGTTTCTTTTGCGGTGTGCCATGTGACCTTCTGATGCGCAACGGCTGCCAAGTGCCGAGGTCCAGTCATGCGTCTCAGCAAAGAGCCAGAGCACTATAACCTACCAATTCTATGAAACCTCCTTGGGGTTCTCTCCAAAGCTCAATACCTTACATTTACACTGAACTCGTGACCTATCCACAAAGTCAGTGTGACATCTACGGCTTCTTAAAAAACAAAACAAAACAAAACAAAACAGTTGACATCACCATCATTTTGACTCCTGAAACAAACACCAGGGAATCATGACCAGTGTTCCACCTTTAGCTCTATGAATTTTTGTGACCTTGAGAGAAAGTAAATGTCTTTAAACCTAAGCTTTGTCATCTAAAAGCAGGATAACATCTGGCACTATAGGCAGCTGTCTAGGTTGCCTTGTCCATAAACGAGTGTTATACTGCTGGCAGAAAGGCAGCCAATAACTGGCAGGCATTCTGGGCTTGGTTAATGCTAAATTTGTGTTAACTATACCAGTGTGCCAGCATAGTTGCCTATTCCATACTTTTTAAAGATATGTGGGGAAGGCAGGGAACGTCAAGCTGGAACATGCCACCCCAGCCACCCAGGCAGGTGGGTCTGAGGGCATATTAGAGTGGCAATGGCTGAAGGCATGCTTGGCAGGGGAGGAATGATTTCTGGGGGCTTCCAAGGACCGGGACAGTGTAGACTCGCAGGTAGGTGAGGGAGCTGAGATGGGATGGTTTAGAAGGGAGAACAAGAGGGCATATTTGGGTCAGGCCAAGACACCCACCCGTGTGGGAGGCCTGATTGGGCTAAATGGCATCATCTGCCACCTGCTGCTGCACACAAAAGCTAGGACTAGGTGGCAATGTCTGGCTGGCCTAAGCCACAGTACCCACCCTCAAGTGTTGGAGCAGGGGGTGGGCCATGTCAGGTTGGGCCACAGCACCCAGTGAATGTTACAGAAGCACATCTGGGGGCAGATTCTGCAGAAGACTTGTGAGCTCACCTCTGTGGGACTGCAACACCCACTGGCTTGCTCCAGAGCTGAGAGTGATGACAGGCTGAGTCAGACTGGACTACAGACCTCACCTGACATAAAACATAAAACATAAAAATTGCCTCATAAGACAGATAGCTCTAAGCACTGAAAGAGATCATATGTTTCAAATGCTAAGGATGTGGGATATATCTTGCATATATACTCCCCTTTGGCTTCTTGCCTGTTCTTCCATCCTCACCTATTTTTCTGGTTAGCACTCATTTATCTTCATTTCAGCCTAAACATTAATCTCCGCCATTGTTTGATCAACATCTGACCATCTAGGATAAGTTACACTCCACCCCCATTTTACACCCTCAAAGCACAGTATAATTCTCATTTATATAACACATCATAATTATACATTTGCGTTGTGATGGTTTGGTTAATGATTATCTGCTCCAATAGCCTGTAAGCTACATGACAGTAGGGCCTGCAAGTGTTATACTTCATTTTGTGCACTGAACACAGTATCTGGCAGTTAGTAGATGCTAAGTATTGGTTCAGTAAAGGAATAAAGAAGCATGAGTGTCAGCAGAAAAGGGGTCCTGGAGATGAGAAAAGAGGTCACAGGGCACCAGTGCACATGAGCATCCAGTCATCTTTGCTAGGAGGCACAGTAGAAAGGTCCAGCGAACCCCACCCTACCAGGGCAAAGCTGAGAATTCACTGCTTCTTTGGTCTTTGAAGAACCCGGACATGGTATGAAGAAACCGGCATAGCCTTATCCCAGAGAATCTAAGATAAAGCCCATCCCTCCAGTTCCTTTCCTAACATAAATCCCTCCATGGTGGGTGTGAACGTTGTGTTTCAGGACACAGATTTTCATACCACAAGATCTCTAAATGCAGCCAACAACCATAGATAGAGCTCAGCAGAAGAAACAGCTGGGGACAAAATGAGCTCTTCTGGCCCCAAGAGAGAATGGTACCTTGGTTCTCCAAGGTGATACCATTAAGGGATTTTCAGGAATATTTTATGTTTCTCCTACTGCTTGCTTGTGCAATAACTCTACAACCTAACTTCTTTACAAGATAAGACTCTGCTTATGAGGACAAAGTAGTTGAAGTTCAGGTGCTGACACTGGACATGATTGAACTCCATGTATGATTCTAGCACTTACTAGTTCGAATGGAATCTTAGAGCAGCTGTTTCACCTCTGTAGTCACAAACACATCGTTTCTGCTAATAGAAGAGTCTCTAGATCTTATAGTTACAGGAAACATTAAACATAAACACAAGAATATGGCTAAATGATTGTCATTAAGAAAGCTCCTGGTTACACACTGTGGAAGATGAAGTTCAGTTCCACGTGTAACAGTGCTCCATCTCCAGAAGATATTGAGTATCAGGATCCTGCTTGGATTTTGTTTATTCTGTTCCAGATTAACAGTCCACTTCTCTTTGGGAGAGTCAGACATCACCCTTCTATTTTGAGTAGAATGGCCTGTGCATAAATGATTGTTCTTCCTGAGTTACACAATTGAAATATTATACAAACCACCCCACTTCCTCTTCTCTTTAATGTCAAACAGCAAACTCAGCTTTTTTGTAATTTCTATCATACACAGACACCCGCACACTCCATTGATAATTTGACTTCCCCAGCTCAGGGCTCCAACATAACTCTCCAAGACAACAGCTGCAAATGCACAAGAAGATAATAACTCTACAGCTGAAGGAAAACACAGAGAAAAGGTGAAAATGCCTAAGCCATAGGCCAGCCAGGAGAAACTACGATACCACCTGTCCTTTTGCCATAGTATTGCCATGTCCCTCCACATACAGGAAACAGTAGTTGCTGTCACGTGCAAAATCACTGCTCTCCAAATAGCATATTCCTGGGCAGTGAGAGAGAATACAGAAGAACCACTGTGCCTTCCAAAAGATTATTGCATGTTTGGAGGCACAAAACAAATGGAAAATAGCTAACTAGGCACTGAACGAGTATTAATAAAGAAGAATACAGAGCCAACACATTGATTTGGCAACAGCGGTGCGTTCCTGAACAAGGTGCCTAATGATCACACTGATGAAGCTGCAAGGAAATTCCAGATACAATGACAATCAGAAACCAGCCTGACACATTCCAGACACAGAGCAGGGATAAGAAACACAAATGCTGGAAAAGACTGAGGAAAATACAAAAACAGCAAATTTAAAAAGTCTAATATTTGCATGAGAAGACAAAGCTATGCCTTCCTTATGGTAAAAAAAGGGGGGGGGGGACACAACACATCCCCTGGGGCCAGCATTGTGACACACAGGCTAAAGCTCTGCAGCTGCTGCAGAGTCAGCCATATATGAGTGTCACTTTAAGTCCCAGCTGCTCAATTTCTGTTTTTGTTTTTTTTAAGATTTATTTATTTGAATGGCACAGTTACAGAGGGAGCAGGAGAGATAGCAAGCTCTTCCACTCAGTGGTTCACTCCGCAAATGCCTGCAATGACCAGGACAGGGCTAGGCTGAAGCCAGGAGCCAGGAGCTTCCTCCAAGTCTCCCATGCAAGTACAAGAATCCAAGCACTTAGGTCATCCTCCTCTGCATTCCTAGGCACATTAGCAGGGAGCTGATCAGAAGTAGGGCAGCCAGGAGTAAAACCAATGCCCATGCCAGCAATGCAGGCAGAAGCTTTACATGCTATACCACAATACCACTCCCCAGCTGCTGCACTTCCAATTCAGGTCCTTGATAATGCACCTAGGAAAGCAGATAACCCGGCAACTGCCCCCCTGCTAACCATGTGAGAGACTCAGATGGAGTTCCAAGGCTTCTGACTTCTGTCTGTCCCAGCCTGGCTGTTAGAGCCATTTGGGAAGTGAACAGTGGATGGAAGACCTGTGTGTGGATAGGTGTGTGTGTGTGTGTGTGCACGTGCGCATGCATATGTGTGCATGCCTCTCCCTCTTTCAAGTAAATAAATAAGTATGTTTAAAAACTAAACAAAATCCAAGTCCCCAATGTCCAAATCTTATCTCTACTCTCCCACTGGCATAATCCCACATCATCACTCACCCGGATAAGAGAAGCCTGGTGCCGCAGGGGCTTGGTCCCTGGGCCCCCGGATGAGGGGCCCTCTGGCTGCACATGCGGCGGCTGTCTTGCTTCGTATGGAGCTGAAATAGCAGGAGGGAAAATCAGCATGACATGTAAAGATTCCACCCAAAAGTTATGCCTTCACCCTCAAACTGATTTATACCATCTGCTTTTCAGAGTAGAACTTAGCAAAGGAATTAGATTATAACAAGGACTTTTGAAAGTTTATGGAAAACTGGAATTAAAAGATATTACTTTGGTGCAATAAAAAACATGTGCATAGTTTTTTCATTATGTTATCTATGAGGCTGTTTTAGCTCCCTCGTGTACAAAGAGCCACCTACAAGTAAATTCTGATGCCCTTGGCTGCAACTTTACCAAACAACCTAAACATATTTATACCAGTTCGGCCAATTCATGATAAAGCAGAAAACTAATGACAACAGGTTACAGTTAAGAATAAAATGTGAGAGTGGAACAGTGAGAATCCCAACTGGGACAGAAAACAAGAGTAGCTAGCAACACCCCACAGTGGAAGTGTTCTGGTTCTGAGCATCCGTTAAATTCCCTACATACCTCCCTGTGGAAATGTCCTCCACACATCATCCAATGCCCTAAAGAAAGCTAATAGAGATTTTGAACATAATCAACATTACTCTTCATTTCTGAATAATAAATGGCACGGTCTTCCTTATCAGACAAAGGTTTTAAAAGTATAGAAGAAAGCAACAGTAATAAGTATATTTTATATTTTTTCTACTATTCAATAACTAAACTATCGGGCCCAGCGCAGCGGCCTAACATAGTTGTTAAAGTCCTCGCCTTGAACGTGCCGGGATCCCATGTGGGCGCCAGTTCTAATCCTGGCAGCCCCGCTTCCCATCCAGCTCCCTGCTTGTGGCCTGGGAAAGCAGTCGAGGACGGCCCAAAGCCTTGGGATCCTGCACCCATGTGGGAGACCTGGAAGAGGCTCCTGGTTCCCAGCTTCGGATAGGCTCAGCACTGGCTGTTGCAGTCACTTGGGGAGTGAATCATCAGATGGAAGATCTTCCTCTCTGTCTCTCCTCCTCTCTGTATATCTGACTTTGTAATAAAAATAAAAATACATTTTTTTAAAAAAAATTACTAAGCTGTTTCAATGATTTTTCTCCCGTGAAATAAATTTTAAAACCACAAAAATAAATGCATTTACCTCTTCTATTTCCACAGATTTTAATAAGGACAATCCCAAGATGACGGGAAGACAGTTAAATATAATCATGTAATATTCCGCTCTGACAGAAAGGAGAGGTCATCACCCAAATTAAAATTGTTTCCTGTTTCTGTGGTTTAATAGCTTGAGTTTTTAAAAATACATAGGTAGGGCCCGGCGGCGTGGCCTAGCGGCTAAAGTCCTCGCCTTGAAAGCCCCGGGATCCCATGTGGGCACCGGTTCTAATCCCGGCAGCTCCACTTCCCATCCAGCTCCCTGCTTGTGGCCTGGGAAAGCAGTCGAGGACGGCCCAATGCATTGGGACCCTGCACCCGTGTGGGAAACCAGGAAGAGGTTCCAGGTTCCCGGCTTCGGATTGGCGCGCACTGGCTATTGCAGCTCACTTGGGGAGTGAATCATCGGACGGAAGATCTTCCTCTCTGTCTCTCCTCCTCTGTGTATATCTGGCTGTAATAAAAATGAATAAATCTTTAAAAAAAATACATAGGTAAGTAAGATGCTTTCTTTCTGGAGCTTAGTTAAAAATGAAACCAGGCAAAAGCAAAGCATTCTCTTTTGGCACCATATCTGGCACACTTTGGCCTCTTTAACATAACGAATGTTATAACAATGTGCTTAACAGCATGGTGCAACAGCCTAAGCAGCCATTTACACCAACAGCCCATACTGAGTCCTAGTTGTTCTGCTTTGGATCCAGCTCCCTGCTAATGCACATGGGAAAGCAGCAGAGGACGGCCTGGTGCCTGGGTCCCTGCATCCGCAGGGGAGACCCTGATGGAGTTCTGAACTCCTGCCTTTGCCACGCCCTATCCCTAACATTGCAGCCATTTGGAGAGTGACCCAGCAAGTAGAAAAGCACTCACTCTCTTTCTCCCTCTTTTGGTCTTTCCTCCACCCCTCCCACTCTGAAACTCTTTCAAACAAACACAGATCTTTTAAAAGAACAACAAAATAATCTTTGATTCATATCTGTTTTCTGTATTTCTTCCAAGTAACAAGAACACAACATTATGACATTAAAATACGTCAATAACATACATTAAAATATCAAAATCATTTCTGTTAAGCATTAAATGTATTTTCAGAATCTGCAAAGAATGTATAGAAATAAACCTACAAAAGAAACATCCTTTAAGAACACATAATCCAAACCCTAAAAGTAAGTCTCTGCAGGAAGTCAGATGTCTTCTGAGCAGAATTTTTTTAAATCATGCATATTAGTACAATACCAAATTCAACCATTAAAATCAACTGTACTCTGCTAAAAGATTTTTTTAATTACTGATTTTATTATTATTATCACTTTACGATACAATTCCATAGGTTTCTGCTATTTCCCTTATCCCCAACACAATCCCCCCCACCTAATTCCTCCATATCATTAATATAGTATAGTTCTTCATACACAGTCATATGTCCATCATTGTGGGCATGGACAATGGCAGAGAGTCCTGCGTCCTACTGTCAAGACACAGTAAACAGTTTCACTGTAAGTCCATCTTTAGTCTGGAAGTACAAATGCATACCACATTGTATCCACACACATGAATATGATAGTCTCCATTTCACAGCTACAGTGCATCCCCTTACATGAAAAGTCACAGTACAAAATCAACAATAGGAAGAAAAATAGAAATTTACAATGCAATGAAGTTAAATAACATGTTACTAGATATGACAGTCTCCATTATACAGCTACTATACATCCCCTTAATGAAAAGCCACAAAACAAAATCAACATCAGGAAGAAAAAAGAAATTAACACCACCATGAAGTTACATAACATGCTAATAAATGACTAACGTGTAGCTGAAGAAATGAAAATCAAGAACCTTCTTGAACAAAATGATGCCACTGCATGATCTATGAGTCATTGAAGAATCTATTCAGAAGAAAGTGTTTTGAAGAAATGAAACTAACAGAAAACATCAAAACTCATGCGATATAATTTCCACTGATTTTTGCTGGTGAAGTGTGTCTCTTCTAGACAACAAATAGATGAGTTTTGTATTTTAATACAGTCTACTAATCTATGACATTTGATTGAGCCTAAGCCATTTACATTCAGGGTTAATATGTATGGATGGTACTTTGGTCCTGTCATTTTAGGAATGGGTTGTTCATTGGTTTAGTCTTCTGTTGTCATTTAGTGGGATGTTTTTTCGCACTTGCCTTTGGTGTTGGTGGATGCTATTCCTCTTCTCTGTCAAAAGAACATCTTGAAGTATCCCTTGTAGGGCAGGTTTGAAAGAGGCAAATTCTTTTAACTTTTCTTTACTGTGGAGGAATTTTATTTCATTTTCAAAGACAAAAGAAAGCTTTGCTAGATACATTATCCTGGGCCAACATTTTTTTTTTCTTTTAGAATCTGGAATATGTCACTCCATTCTCTTCTTGCCTGTAGAGTTTCCTGTGAGAGGTCTCCTGTGAGTTTAATTGGCATTCCTTTATATGTCAATTGATTTTTTTCACGTGCACATTGAAAGATCTTTTCCTTATGTTCGATTGAAGAGAACTTGATGATCATGTGTCTTGGTGAAGATTGCTTTTGATCAGGCCTGTTGGGAGTTTTGTGCCCCTCCTGGAACTTGTTTCCCAATTCTTTCTCCAGATTAGGGAAATTTTCCTTTATTATTTCATTAAATATATTTGCAAAACCAGTTTCTCTTTCTGCACCTTCTGGGACTCCCATAACTCTTATATTTGGCCTCTTAATAGTGTCTTTCAATTCTTGAATACTTTTTTTGGCCTGATCCAGCTCTGCTTCCAGCTTTTTGTTTGCTTCCCCTGATGACAGGAAATATTTGCCAATTCTGAGATTCTTTCTTCTGCTTGCTTCACTCTATTTTG
Organism: Ochotona princeps; assembly: GCF_030435755.1. Taxonomy (NCBI): domain Eukaryota; kingdom Metazoa; phylum Chordata; class Mammalia; order Lagomorpha; family Ochotonidae; genus Ochotona; species Ochotona princeps. The sequence goes on along the minus strand of NC_080865.1, from coordinate 1,555,288 downwards.
GATACTCTCCACTGTACTTTTAATTTGCTCTACTGTGTTCTTAATTTCTGATATATCAGCCTTGATTTGCTTTACTGCTGCTATTGCTTGTGTAAAATATTCCTTAAATTCTTTGAACTCTTGTATGTGCTTCTCATTATTGATCAGAAGCTTTAAAATGAGTTTTCTGAATTCTGTGTCCCCCATTTTCTTGATGTCTTCCTCAGTTAACTCTGAGGTTGGCAAAGGCTTTTTCTCCTTTGCAGGGGAGTTTTCAGTAATATCCATTGTGCCTCTTCTTCTTTTGCTCTTGGTCATTGTACTTCTGGTTAGCAGAGTCTTCTCCCTGGGGCAGGTTTCTAAGCTCTGTCACCCACAGGTCTACAATGCGATTTTACTTATTGCAGTTGGTACACAACTGTTTGCTTGCAGCCAATTGTGCTACTCCCTCCAGCGAGTTCCCGGTCTGGGTTCTTATGTTAGATTTCCACCAAGAACTCCGTAGCCCCAACTCCTGGCTCACCAATCTCCACCTCCTGTGATACCGTGCTGAGGCTGAACTGTTGTCTTTGCAACCTTTCTCCCACTTCCGGTTGGAGCAGGTCCCAGGATTAGGGAGACACCAGGTGTCCTATATAGCTAGGTTGTTGGTGGTGCTGATCTTGTCGGAACCTGTTGGACGCTAGGTCTAGGTGCCACACGGACCTATTTTGACCCGTACAATGCTACAGTTGGTATTATTTTCCTGTAGGACCAGTACAATCCACAGAACTCAGTGAGTTCTCGTGAGCTCAGCACATGCGCAGTTCACTGTTGTCCCCTGCAGTCCTAAAGCTATTGCCACAGTGTACAAAATGGCACCTGATGTACCACTACTAGAGTTCTTGATTTGCTGGCCATCAGGTCTTAGGGCTACTCAGACCTGTCTTGGGTGGAACCTATAGAATGCCACGTTGATGCAGCTCACTGAATCAGAAATGAGTTCACTCCCAGCTCAGCGCATGCTCAGTCCTTTCCCTTGCCTTTGCCTCCTTACGCAAAATGATACCCAATTCGGCTCTAGGGGTCTGACTGGGCTGTGAAATTCACCCTGTTCTCGCACTGTCCGTCTGGGATCTGCTGCTCTGTCTCTGCTCCTGGTCAAATCAAACGGACCAGCAGGACAGACAGTTCTTTGTCCGGGTTCACCTCCCAAGCTCCCAGTACAAGTCCTAGTCCCTTCCCACCTGGTTGCTGGTGGAGTTTCGGCTGCTGGTGGAGTTCAGATCGCCATTAGCTGAATTTGCTGGATTATCAGTCACTGCAACACCACACCGTTGTGTCCGCTCCTTTCCTGTGTCTGTCAGTCTCCAGGTACCCCTCTGCTGTTGTTCTGTCCTCTCCTATTTCCTGTAACATGTCCTCTCTGCTTCATCCTGATTAAATGTTTCTTTGTCCAGTTAAATGTGTTCTAACCATATTCCGCCATCTTGATTCTGCTGAAATATTTTAAACACAAGGAACCATAGCAGGATCAGGATCCTGGTGGTCATGACCTTTCCTTAGGAAGCCAAGCCCATATGCTTCTCCTAAAACAAGTGAGGGAGCCTCTGCTGTACATGGAGACACGGGGCCCATTTGGCTCTGTGCTCCATCCAATCTCACCTCCAATCTCTCACCTCTGCCCTTGGAGAAAACAAATATATCTCATTAGTAGGCTTGGAAGGAGACTCAACTATAGAAAGACTCGTTTTCTGGAAAAGCAGATTTTCCGTTCCAACTTATATGAGGATTCTTGACTAATCATGTCTGTAACTGCAAAGGAGAGTGACGCCCACTGGCACAGATCCAGGCACGTGATCTGATTAGTTATATCAGTAGCAAAACTGACAGTCAGGCCTTCATTGGTCTGACTCTAATTTCTTAACTGGATCTGAAACACGAGGTAATTACTTACTTCCTTGACTCTCATTCTTCCCAAATAAATCCAAAGCATCCAACTCCATGCAAAACTAATAATTCTCCAACACCCTTGCAAAAGGTTTAGAAAGGAACCAGAAGAGTTTTGTTTTGTTTTTCTGCATATTAAATACACAATATAGTTTAGTAACAGACAACACAGAACTTGCTAAATTTTAATAGAGTGAATGGTTACATTGTCTGCTATAGTACGTAGAAGACGTCTATAAGTTACCTTCTTAACAGATTTTTAAAAAGATTTATTCTATTTTATTTTATTTTTATTGGAAAGTCAGATACACAGAAAAAAGTAGACACAGATCTTCCATCCACTGGTTCACTCTCCTAATTGATCACAACGGACAGAGCTGAGCCAATCTGAAGCCAGGAGCCAGGAGCCTCTTCCTGGTCTCCCACACAGAGCAGTGTCCCAAGGCTTTGGGCCATCCTCCACTGCTTTCCCAGGCCACAAGCAGGGAGCTGGATGGGAAGTGTAGCAGCCACAACATGAGCTGACACCCATATGAGATCCTGGATGATGCAAGGCGAGGATTTAGTCACTAGGCTGTTGTGCCAGGTCCTCTTTCCAGATTATTTTACTTCATTTTTAAAATTTGTTTTCTATTTTTAATATTATTTACATAAAGTCAGAATTAGAGAGAGAGGAGTAGAGTCAGAGAGAGAGCGAGAGCTTCCATCCACTGGTTCATTCCCCAAAAGGCCACGAAGGCCAGAGGTAAGCTGATCTGAAGCCAGGTGCCAGGAGTTTCTTCTAGGTCTTCCACAGCGGTGCAAAGGCCCAAAGACTTGAGCTATCCTCTACTGCTTTCCCAGCTATAAGCAAGGAGTTGCACCAGGAAATGGAGCAGTTGGGACTTGAACTGGCACCCACATGGCATGCTGTCACTGCAAGTGGAAGATCAGCTTGCCACACCACTGCACCAGCCCAAAGAATAGCATGTTAAGGAAAAAAAAAAAAAAAAAGACGCCTTGAAATTTTCATCACTCTGAAGGTCAATGTCAAACTGAATGTTTTGGCAGTTTCTAATACACCTATTCAGAAACCCAGTGATTTTACTTCCAGGTACTAGGGACACAATAGCATATGACACAAAAGATTAACACATGAATGGTCTAGTATCTTTATTCATAACAACAAGACACTAGTGAGACGACCCAAGTATTCATCGACAGAAGAACAGATCATCAAATCAGCTATTCTTTTTTTACGCTGGAATACTAAATGAAATAACAAAATGGAAAAACTACTGACAAAGTAATATGGATGAATCTCAACCACTTTGCTGAGGGAGAACCAGCAGACAATTGCAGCTACAGTGTTTTCAGCTTGTGTGAAGTTCTAGAAGAAA